>NC_090935.1:668204322-668507352 GCF_040938575.1 Ambystoma mexicanum | reverse complement strand
TATTTATTGAGCATGGACCTAGCTTCGGGAAGCAACAGAACCCTTTACAATCATAGGGTGAAGAACAAGGTTAGGGAGCAGAGAAACAAGGGAGTGGGGATCTAACAATGTGGAGGGGGGGTAATTGTCAGCAATTGGTCTACAGGTAGCCTGGGGAGGAAACAGTGGGGATCAGATCGCCCAGTGTGATGTTTTAACTGCAAGAGGATGTCAAAACGGCATACATTGCGCTGCACAGGACCACTGGGAATCTATTTTCTTGTTGTCGTTTGCATGTGAACTGGGATAGTATCAGAAGACTCAAAGGTCTGTTTCCTTGCAGGATGCTCCATGAAACGTATTTGGATGCCTGTCCAGCATCTGCTACTGCATCCCAAACATGCTAATGACAAGTGAGCCTGTCTCTGGCAGGAATAGCTGCTCTCTCAAATGGACTGTCATTTGGGGCTTTCAGTGATAAAAATTCAATCCATTTATTTTGGGTGGCACTGTAAGCAAATGAGCTTTGGAATAATGCGGGTCACGTTTATGTCAGGAACTGCCTAAAAGTGTCACAGTAGTGAATCTTCTGACCCGCTATTTGTTTAGCTGTGGTGCACAATAGCGCCAAAACTTGGCACAATAGGTGTAGGCCTCTGGGTAGTGTGTGCTGGTTGCAGTTTCTAGACAACATGGCAGCTTGGGCAACACACTATGAGGCACCCTTATACTGGGAATTCTGCACTGCAGCGCCTCGCCAACATTATGAAATCATCACACTATAAACAAAAGCTACTTTTATTAACTCATAATGAAAGTCCTTAAAAGTAATAGGCAGACAGAATAGAGTACACAATGATATTGCAAAAAGGAATTCCCTTTCAGTGTTGCATGAGTAGCTTCCTGTCTAAAGCACAATCCCCCAGATTCGCTTTAAAAAGTTATCGCAATATAAACAAAAGCTACTTTTATTAACTTATAATTAAAGTACTTACAAGTAATAAGCAATAACGACTGAGTAGAGAACAGTATTGCAAAAAGGAATTGCCTTTCAATATTGCATGGATACACTTACTGTCTAAAGTGCAACCTCCTAGAGTTTGTCGCTCCAAAAGTGTGTATTGCTATTGTGTAATCAGTTTGTGATGACTTTGCTCTCAATTGAAGGTATAGCTAGCACCAATAATCCCTATTCAGTCATTAAAGCCTGTAAATATGTTTAGATCAGATGTAATTCACTGGAAGGCATCTGACCAATCATCGCCATCCTTTGTAACTAAGATCTTCAGGCCGCCCCACACCTTTGGAAGCAGCAAGTGTCCCTTTGCCTGGTGAATAAAGACAGGGTTTTGACTGTGCACAACCTAGAATTACTGTTTTGTTTTTTAGCGCTGCCGTGGAAGGGTCGAATTGGACTATGTAGGAATAGTGATCATTTCATGATGTTATCGCAGCATGGTAGTGAGGCTGATGCTTTTGTGTTTCTTGGATGGAATGGGCAGAGAACTGAAATATTTTACATTTCAAAAGCTGTCTGGCAAGGATCGGTAAGTATGCCAGTATCGATTCATTTATACCTCAGAGATTTGGAACTAGATCTTTTTTCTCATATGTCGGATATTATTATTAAGATTTATTATGGTATTTATTGAGCGCGGGCCTAGTTTCGAGAAGCAACAGAGCGCTTTACATTACATTACATTTATCATTCATATTGCGCACTACTGACCCGGAGGCTTAAGGGTGCATTATACGAACGACACAAAAAGAGCAGGCACTTACCAGAAATCGAGACTAAAGCTGGGTAATTCCAGCATCCTTATCTAAACAGGTAGGTCTTAAGACTCTTTCTAAATACAGCTGTGGATTTTTCCTCCCTCGCGTCTAGTGGAATAGTATTCCATCCCACTGGGGCTGCTACAAAGAAGGCTTCTTTCTTCACTTGAGACAGTCTGTGTGCTGGAATTTTCAATTGATCGGTATCATTGGATCTGGGGCTGCATATATTGACCTTAATCTCTAACGCTTCACTCAGATACAAAGGTGGGAGACCAATCAAGCATTTCTGCGTAATCACTAAGAGGCGAAAAACAAATCTGGCCTCTATAGGAAGCCAGTGTAGACTCCTTCTGGCATCCGACAGATGTTCCCTTTTTCTAATGCCATAACAATCCTGACCGCATTGTTTTGAATTACACGAAAGCGGCCCATCTCAGTTTTAGCTAGACCCATAAGCAGGCTGCCACAATAATCTAGCCTTGATCCAATTAAGGCTCTAACGAGTACATTGAACATTTCCTTGGAATTAAATGGGCGGGCTTGTGACAACAATTGAATATAATATGAGGCTGATGAGACCATGTTTCCAGCCTGAGCCTTCATATTAAGATTGCGGTCAAAATAGACACCTAGTGTTTTCACTTTCTTCTTGGTGTCAATGACACAACCATCGATACAGAATTGAGCATATACCAAGCCCATTTTCCTAGTTTTAGTCAAAGTGCCCACCACCATAAGCTCGATTTGGCCACTGTTCAATGCCAGGCCATTTTCACACATCCAGCGTTGGATCACTCCATAAATCTGATTAATGACTTTTTGATCCTCTGCATGATTACCTGAAAGATTGATGACACATTGCGTGTCATGATCAGCATAATTAGTAAAGTTGATTTTATTTTCTTCAAGAAGGTCAAGCAATGGAATAATGAAAATGTTGTAGAAAGTAGGAAACAAACACGCTCCTTGTGGTACTCCATGTGTAAGTAAGGTTGGGTTGGAGCTTTACAGAGGTTTACAACAATACAGATACACAACAGGGAGCTCTCCAGAGGTGTACAACAGTACAGATGCATAACAGAGCGTTTTTCAGATGTAACAACAGAACAAATATGCAGCAGGTTTAGGATACAGAGGGCGACAGAGGAGGGGTACAGTTGTACAGCGTGGCAGGGAGCAGAGGGGCAGATGGCATTTAGCAATTCAGGTGGCACGGGGGGTGATCGGTGGCCAAAGTATTGAGAAGGAGAGACTCCTTGAAGAGGTGGATCTTCAGTTCATTTCTGAATTGTAAGAACGTGGGGGCGAGCCTGATGCTGACGGGGAGGAGGTTCCATAGACTTGGGGCATAAGCAGAGAAGGTTTGATTTCTGGTCCTTTCCTTTTTTCAACAGCGGATTTCAAGTCTGCACGTGTCCTGGCTTCTGGTGGTGCGCTGTCCGCCAGAGATGCTGATTTTCTCTGCAAATTAGCTGGGTGACTGCCTTATAGATGATGCAACAGGATTTGAAGGTCATTCATGTGTGCGTGTGCAGTGGGAACTAGTAAAAGTCAATGAGGGCCGGGGGGATGTGGTCGTATCTGCGTAGACCCTTGATGAGGTGTGTGGCCGCATATACAGCACTTCTCAGGAGCACAAAAGAGGACGACGGGAGGCCTTTGAGGAGGCCTTTGCCCCCATCTAGGTAGGATAGGGACAGTGCTTCAATGGTGCATCTAAAGCTTTCCGCAGGGGTGAAGGGCTGACTTTCCACAAGTGGGAGAGCTAATACCAGCTCCAGACTCTAGATTAATTCCACATTTTTCGACAAACTTTTAACTGCACGGACATCTTACACCTTTAACAGTTATTGAATGCTTATTCACATTGTATGCTTAAACGCCAGATGCTTCTTAATAGAAAATGAAAATGTAGCTTTTAGAACATGGCCGGAAAAAAGTTCGGAATTTTCTCTTGAGTGACCAAGAGCTTCATATATGTTCCAGCTTGTGTTAATTACTGAGGGGCACATTTCTCTAGTTATAACACTTTGACCTCACATATTTGACAGTACTTATGAATCAGTCCAGCAGGGGCAGCTATTGGGGCATATGAAGCAAATACCTGCAGAATGGTTGGATACGCTGCAGGTGTATGGGCTGGATCTCCCCTATAGATCTAGCTGAACGCAAATGCCCAAAATTATTATGGAGAGTTCGAAGGAGTTCAGCAAAAGAACTATTATGCAATGCATTGCACCCAACAGCATTATCAGTAAAATTACAATCTACCCAAGCTGCTTATTGGATGTCAGTTCAGTCGAACCCAAATTCAACATTAAATCAAACAATTCTTAAGTATTTATTTTCATTAGGTCATGAGGGTGCCTCCAAGGGGTTAAACTGTGTTAGGATGAGTTGCCAGAACATGGGGATGCCCGAGCGGTTAGAAGATTATACCTCAATCACATTGCAATCAAAACACATTTTAAAAAAGGCATATAAAAAGGCGAGCAATTGTATTCTGCCACTAGAGGAACAAGCGAAACCAAACATTAAATATTTTTTACAATTTATGTTATTAAGAGGAGACACTGGGCCTCATTATAAGTATGCCGGTCCGGAAACAACGGTGCCGTTACTACAGATCTGTGGGCAGCACCCGGCCGCAGACTTTTCATGGAAGCATCGGCACCGTTATTAATGGTGCCGGTGCATCCGTGGTCCCCTGCCCATAGAGTCCTGTTGGACTCTATGGAATGGGGACTTACAATTTACTGGCGCCTGAGTTTCCTGTCCACCGGGGTTGTAATCCCCTGGTGGCACCGGGAAGTCAGGTGCTGGTAAATCATTACAGGTCCAGCGGCAACCCGCCGGTTTCACCGGCACGGTTACTGCCAGACCCGTAACCCGTAACAAGTAACAATTTTTTGGACAAAATAATTTAGCACAAAAATGTATTTCTCATTTGCGTTTTGGGCAACTTCCTCTCGCCCCCAGCGTTAGCGAGTGAGCTGATGATACAGATAGAAAATATAAGTGTGGTAGCATTTCTATTGCAATCAATATGCATTGCCCCTTTCTATTGTATGCTTTTGGAAAAGGTTCCTGATCCCTTTACTGAAATTAGGAGCTGTAAAGCTTGCCATGTTGCATAGTTTGGCCTGCTATCATTGCTGCAAAGCATATCCGCAACAAGCAGGGTTAAGTTACACATGTAATTTGTGTACATGTTATTTCTATTATGTATGCTATAGTAGTTTGTGTTTCATTTGTTATTGTCTTATATTCATAATGTCTACATGATTGATAACTAGTTTTGATTATACATGTATAGCAAACTAGAATTTGCCAGGCACTCTGGAGAAGAACTGCTTCTAATTTAATATTCTCTGCATTTTGAATTATATTGCCTAACAGAAACGGAATTATCATTTCATATATCTGCAACTAGATGGATAGAAATCTTTACTGATAATTATACTGCCATTTTTTAACGTGGTAACTGATATGTTCTGTAAAAGTGGGACTTGTGTGGTATTTGAAAAATGTGAATGTTGCATGAATTGTATTCATTGTTTATTGATTTACGTGTAGTGTGTTATGCCTTTATGGCCTATCACGAAATAAAGCTGCTTTGATTGATTTGACTGACTGATTGATTGTTGGCTTTTTCAATAACTACAGTTAGTTGTATCAATCATCATGAGTGAGGCTTTTCTAACAGCACATACTGCAAACTCAATCACATCTAAGGCACAGGGGGATCAAATACATTGATCAGGGTCACAGAATTAAGTGATGAAGCTGAGACCTTAGCCCGTTCTGGAATTTAGGCGCTATGCCAAATATCCTCTGAGATTTATCTGGTACAGATATGTTATGGGAGCTTTAAAACCATCCCTAAATTTTACAGCTATACTTTGGAAAATTAAAGTCACTGTTGAAAAAAACACACATATGCTTGTACTCATTGTTAAGCCCAGCATGGAGCTCGCCATGCACCCTCAAGTTTCTAACCATGCAATATAAGCACTTTTTAAGGGACATCCCACTAACAGTTGTGGCTTCCAATTACCTACTCAGAACTAACTGCAGTCATGTATGATTCAGCTTCACCCCATCTACTAATCGCTCCACATTTACAATGGTGGTCTGGTAACAACACTTGGCAAACTCTGCACTGCCCTGTTTTTCTCTTTGCACTTGAAATGTAAAGTAGAAAACTCCATCAAATAGGAATAAGGCTCCCAACTAATTTTTCGAACTCTGGCTGGGATCAGCTGATCCTGTGTTCTCAAAATACCTGTTTCTAGCCGAGTGGGCCACTTTACCCGCCCCAAGAAACACCCCTGGCTGTCCATTTTGTGCACTCATGTAACGAAAGAGAAAGCTGTAGACACTAATTAACCAACTATTCAGACACTTTAGTTCATCTTGGATTTTAGTTTAAAATCAGCATCAGATACAGTCAGCAAAATATTCTTATGAGATTATTGTACTGGGAGGCCACCTTTATTCATTTTATTTATTTATTTATTGGACATTTGTATGGCATCTATACACAGGTGTTTACAGGCGCCACAGGACAAGATGGGGGAGGGACAGCAACTTGATGGCAGATGCTGCATGTTTGAGTCCAGCATAGGTAAGTGGAGAAAGAATGAGTGGGGAAGAAGAGGACTACCTTCGTGTTGCTCTTTTGGAAAAATCTGTAGAAGATCTTTAGACAGAAAATGATGAGCTGAAAAATAGTGGTTGCAGAAACAACCTTTGCATTTTTGGTCTACCAGAGAACTGTGAAGGGAAGTACCTTGTTCTCTTCCTGACAAAATATTACCAAATCTCCTCAGGCTTCAGCCTTCCATCATGTTAAATATACAAAGAGCACATCGAATTGGTATTAAAGAGGTTACACATCCAAAAAGGTCAGCCTGATTTTCCTTTTGGTGGGATATACTCAGCTTCAATTGATCATTAAACAGGTGAAGGAACTCAGCCAATTTACTTGGAATGGTCATAGAATTTTTATTTCACAAGTTGTTTCTAATAGAACTGTGCAAGGAATTTTTAACATATCCTCTATCATTGGGGTAACTTAATGCACGTTAAACGCTCGTTCACCCGTGTGCTTTTAAGGTGACTATCAAAGGTAAAACCTCTATATTTGATGATGCAGTTAACCTCAAGTCCTTCATTACATCGTTAGAAATGGAGGAAATTGATACTTCTATACCTGCTACCAGTCAACGGTCCTCAACATACGAAGAAGCTACTTAACTCTATTTGATTGAAGATAATTAGTACTTGTACCGGTAGTGATTATCAGAATATTACAGTAAAAGGCATGGGGGCGAGTTAGGATTCTGTTTCTTTTTTGGTGTTTTTCCAGCACCACTACACCCTATGAATTTTTCCACAAACGTGCTGTCTTCTTTTTTAACAAAATTCTCTTTTGTTTTTTTTTTGTTTCCCTGCTGTTAGAGATAACCTATCAGATGTATTGTATTGTGTTATTTGAGTGTGTTTTATGTGCAGGTGTCACCTTCTGCAGTTCTGCAAATCCCTTTGCCTCACTTTTGCGTTTTTCTCAGTGTTTATTCCCATGTAAGAGTGTATGCTTTTTGTTTGATACAGTATAAAGTCAATGGATGGCATGTAATCTGTTTATTGTGTCTCTCCTCCTCTCTAGCTGTTGCTTTTCATTAATTCTTCTGGAAAAGGTGAATTATATTGTTTTTGATATTCTGTAATGGCCTTCAAGTGCATTTCCTGGCATGTTAAGGGGAATAACAAGCCAATTAGAAGGCAAAGGGTGCTAACTTATCTTAAGAAATTCAATCCGTCTGTGGCTTGTATTGAAGAAATGCATTTGTCGGTACAAGAGTCGAAATTAAAAAAACTATGGGTGGGCGATGGTATTCCAAGTCAGGCAGATGGGAAGCGCAATGGTGTTGCAGTTCTTATCAATAAAGGGCTATGATATAATAATTTACATAAGGATGCAGATGACAAGGGTAGATGGGCTCTAGTTAAATTACAAACTGATAAGCAAATCATATCTATTTTGAATATTTATGGCCTAAAAGTTTCTGATCCCGAATTTTTGATTGATACAAATGTGTCTTGCATTCTAATCTGCCTAACTTGATTGTTACTGGTGACTTTAATGATATTATTGCTACTTTTATGGATCGAAGGTCGAAATCTAACTTCAAGAGCTGTAAAACTCAAAGAATTTCTTATGTTTATTTCTAAAATTGGCCTGCTTGACTTGTGGCAGATTGCCCATCCTATGAGTTTGATTTCTCCTTCCACTCTATATCTCATTATCCATTCTCCCCTATAGCTTATATTTGTCTCTCCAAATCTCTGCAAGGAACTGTTTTTTATTCCAAATTAGATAGTATTATCATTTTAGATCACGCTCCAGTTGTTACTATGTTTGACCTTAAAGACATTAAAAACATTTTGAACAGATGGCAACTGAATAATTTTCTGCTACAAGATAGAGAGTTTGAAGTATCGTTTATATCTTTTCATCAACAATGTGTTTAGTATAATCTAGATGAGGACACTTCCCCATTTAATAATAGGGATGCTTATTAGGCTGCCTTTAGCGGACATATCATTTCCTATGTTATGAAAAAAAAGAGAGAGGTAAAAGATTTTGATTTACTATTCGGTAATTAAAATAATTGGAGAAAAGATGCAATCAGAATATAAAAGATGAGTTTTTCCATGATATGTTACCTCTATAATACAAAATCAATACATTACTATCAGAACAGGCTTGCTGAGTGATTCTAAAATATAAATCCAAACATTATCAGTCCTCCAATAAAGCAAGTAAAGCTCTTGCATTCTATCTTAAAATAAGAAAAGAAAGAACGTCTCGTTCCCCCACTAAATATAATCAAGGTATTAGGATAACTTCGGATAAGGATATTTTAGATGTCTTTCTGAAATTGTATGAATCCCTTCATTCTTTAAAGCAAGACAGTGTGCAAAATAATTTCACTCCTTTTTTGACAAATGAGGTAGACGTTCCTACTCTCAAATAGATCTAAGCTCCTTAGATAGTAATATTTACATTAATGAAATCTTTGGGGCAATCAGGGATTTGGGGAAAGGGAAATCCCCAGGGTCTGATGGTCTATCTATAGATTGTGTTGGTGATTTGCTTCTATGCTCGCTCTTAGATTAAAATCAATATTATCTTAACTCTCCATGGTTGGTAAAGCTTGTGGATCCTTTGCACTGTCTTTATCAATTATTTTTCCCAAACCTGGTAGGGGTTCTGAGGGTCCCAAAGACTAAAGACCCATGTCCTTAATCAATATAGATTATAAAATCTATTAGTAAATACAATTGAACCTTATCTTCCTAAATTGTTAAATTCGGATCAAGTTGGATTTGTCAAAAATAGAATATCTTCCAATGCCAGACTGCTATGTGCTTTGTTACATATAATTAATAAAAAATAATAGTGGAAACAATGTTGCTGCTATTGTTCTGGATGCAGAGAAAGCCTGGATGCAGAGAGAGCTTTCAATAGAGTTGAGTGGAATTTGTTAATTGAAGCATTACCGTGGCATGGCTGTGGTGATGATATATCTCACTAGTTAAACTTCTATTCTCTGATCCCAGAACCTCTATTTTTATTAATGGACAACGTTCTGCTCTTTTTCTGCTCAAGTGTGGAACTTAACAGGATTGCCCTTTATCACCTATTTTATTTGTACTCTTGCTTTAACCTATTTTGGAGCTTACTAGAGAAGCAGTTGGTATCCCTGGAATTCAGTGTGGGAATTACGAAATTAGGTTAACGGCATATGCTGATCTTTTAATTGTCATGAACAACCAATATACCAATCTCACTATGTTATTTAATACAATAAATATGTTCTCAACTTTCCCAGGCTATACATTGAATAAGGATAAATCTGAAATGGTACCCTTGAATCCTCTTTGTCTCAATCCTCTTTGTCTAAAAAATGAACTTGATGAAAGGATCTTGTTCTACTCAAAGTCTACCCAAGATCAAGAATGAAGGGATTGAATAGCGCTGGCATTACTATACACCCTTGCTTCAAACCTCTATAGGTCAGAATTTCCTTAGTTAATCTACCGCTCTGACCGACAGGGATGTTGTACTGTGAAGCTCTCTCAGAACGTCAATCAAATAAGATGGGCAGCCCCAGCTGGTAAGCTTATTCCACAGTAGTGTGCGATCAATAGAGTCAAAGGCAAGGCAAAATCTATGAATGCTAAATAAATTACTGAGCCTCCGAAAGCGCCCTTTTTAAAAAAAAGATTTAAATCAAAATCATTTAACCCTGTGCCCACGCCTTTAACAAATCCAGTCTGATAAATATCCCAGTTAAGATTATCTTTCACCCTGCCCTGTAACTGAGCTAAAACTAGTGAAGCAAACATTTTCCCTGGAACATATAAGAGGGAAATCGGGCAATAATTTCTTGAATCAGCCCGCTCAACCTTCTTAAAAATCAGAACCACTGCTGATGATTTCCAAGTTTGAGGCACCGTTCTGCATTTCAACACTTGTTTAAAAAGAGTGTACAGGAACTCCGACCACAATTCGGGACATTTTTTTCAGAATAGCGTTTAAAAGTCGAGGGGCACTAGAGTCCTTTCTTTTCTTAATTAAATGTAAAATGTCATTTTTATCATTAATTAAATGTAAAATACCCTTTTTATCAAAATCCAGATCCCAGTTACAAGACAGGACTACAGAAAAGGACTTCACAAGTGTATGTTTCCCTTTGTTTGTAGTAATAAACCCACATAGCCTCTGATACCGGGTTAATCTGAAGGGTCAATTGAGTTGTATCCAAGCCTTTAATAAGCTTCCAAAAATCCATAGAGCGTTTTTCAGTTATCACGGCTAACATTTTTTCAGCGTCTTGTTGTATGGCTTTATGTGAGCGAACACAATTCTTATATCTAAATTTCATTTTTTTGAATCTCAATTACCTGTTCTGGCGTCACTGGTTTCACTAGCTGCCTAATGTCTGATCGGAGCTGCCTTTTCTTTGCTTCCATTTGCACATCAAAAAGATGCTGATACTTATAATAAGGCCTGATTACATTCCCTCCAGTAATGTAAAAATCTGTTAAAATAGGTACATAATCTAACAAGGTGTTATATCTAGAAAGAGCTTCTTCCCCCACAGTAGCAGCAAGGGACATAGTTACACTCTCCATATTTCGAGCTTTATACAATAGCCGATTCATCCCTGCTGAGACTTCCAGGGTTGTACCATATTTTATTCTAAGTTCCTCCACCTTAGTGAAGGCCTGTGTCATTTGGACGATCAAATAGTCACTTTGGGGGGAAAAATGACATTTAGGGTGGAAGAGGACTGGAAAATATTCCTAGAAGTAAACATATAATCCTGTGTAGCACGCTGAGAATCTCTACCCCAAGTGTCATGAGCTGGAATATCCTCCAAAACATGAATGTTAAGCATATAAAAAGCCCACAAATCCATGAGTGCTAACCAAGCTGCGCCTCATTTCATTGAATGTGAACTACCCCCATTGTGCAAAAGTACATTTTTGGTTCATCAAACAGGTTATATTAAGATCATTATACAGCAAAATCGCACTAATCGAAGGGTCCATCAAACACTCGTCAAGTAAATCAGCAACACAATCTAAAAACAGATTTGAGGGTATAATGGTGGGGTTCCAGTAGACATTCATTAACAAAAAAAAACTGGGAATCAAGAGGGCTCCCTACCTAATTCAACCGCTTGAATTAAAACATTTGGATTTACCCATACAGACAGTTCAAGACCCATACCATTTCGAACCGCTATAAGCAGGCCTGAGGCCAGTGTCTCTTTAGGGCACTTCCTTGCCGAATTTAAAAGGATTGAAAAGCCATCAATCTAGAGGGAGTCACCAGCCACGTTTCATGTAATAATAAAATATCATAAGCCTGAAGTTTAAAACCTCCTGTCTAAAATAAATAGTAGTGTCCCTGCGTGTTCCAGGAACCCATAGTGCTACCTTTCCAAAGATTCAAAACATCTAGTTAAACCGTGGATGCCACCAAAGCCCACGCTAACCATGACCAATTTTCCTCCAGCCCCTTTTTTGAGGCTTTACTAGAACTCTCTAGATACAACATTTTGTGCATTTATAGTAGATCTATCACAAGTAATTAAAAGATGCAGACATTCCACCAGGTACCTCTCGTTAATCTTCTTTACGAGAATGGCTGCTCTTTATTTAAGTACTTCAGATCTGGCGAGGATAATAGGCTCCCTCGAATTGCTTAATGCAACTCTTTCCTCTATTGACTCCCCAGCACCTCTCTACTGTTGAGCCAGTACATCCTCTCTACCAACTTTTGTCATATCAAAACCCAATGGAAGCAGCCGTGGGGCTGCTTCAAGCAGCGTTTGTTTTACTAAACAAGAATTAGTATGCAAGATGACACAATCTAACTGATTATCATTAATGAATTCCACATTGTCAATATCACGTGACTCAATGGCACATAATGTGGGGATTGCATTAACTAAGTTTAAAACATTACTGCAACTTAAAATAATAAGATCAGAAGACAACAGCAAACACTCTAAAAGCAAGCAATTGTCAGGTGCCTGAAGTACATTTGTTTGTTCGGTGCCTTAACAGTTAGATGCAGAGCTCCTCTCAATTCATTGCTTCTGTGTGATTTTCACTGGTGCCGAAAGCCTTTAATACAAGATTAGCCTTTTTTGTTCGAGAGTCATAAACAAGAGGTGTTACTGGGCAACCGTGAATGAACTGTTGCCGTAGACCCAGCGGGAACAGTGGGAGCTGCTGAAATTGCTACCTCTTCCAAAAGTGAACTCTAGAAGTGAATCAGACTCTCCTCAACCAGATAGGATGAATCCTCCCTCAGAACTCTTTCAATAGTAGATCTTTACAAATGATCCACTTGTAGCTCCTCCTCTTGACCCAGTGAACTAAGCACCACCTGCATATCGTTTGATTTCAATGATTTTACTTGATGATTCGTTTTTTTGGGGAGCATAGTCGTCATGTCCAAGGAGTGCAAGCATTTTCTAGACCCATGATGATTCCTTGTATTAGATTAAGATTTTAGATTTCTTAGCTTGATTTGCTTTTTTTCACCTCTGCTTCCTATTAAGGCCTTGGTAAAAAATGGAATAATCCAAAACAGGCGGCAGTTCTTCGCAAGTAGGAGGTGGCGTAGTAGACTGATCATGAGGCACCATTGGATCAAAAACTTCCTGCACTGACGGCAATGAAGTGTGCGAAGTAGGAATAGTAAAATATCTCTCCTCCAGACAAATAGATGAAACGACAGGTCGAATAAATTGAGAACCATAAACTGAATCTGCAGTCCTTACCGGCCCGTGCTACACTATAGACACAGAGACTATGTCACAGCCTGTGGCTGAACATTTCAGTGCCGTTATATAGCCTTCTATAAATGTAATTTGTGTATTCAACATGGCTAGGAGCGTAGCATGATCTTTAATATTGTTGTTAAGTGTTTCATATAGCTTCACTAATGAGGCGAACACAAAATTCGAAATCGGTGTAGACCCAAGCGGGAGTCCCCGAGACAAAGGGGGCCCAGTTTGTAGAGAAAATAAGGATTGCGAGGAATTTGGAGAGTTAGAGGACAAATTGATCAGGACGGTGGTAAAAGAACTGGAGAAACAGAAGCGGAAGCTGCTGACTTTCTGACATAACCATGGGAGCAATAAGAGACTGGATAGCCCTCACCTTGATAAGATTTACAATAGCTGAATTCAACATTCTATCAGGTAACTGAAAAGGAATCTGATCAAAGCTTCACCAAACCAATGTATGGGGTCTAGGCAACACACCCGCCAGCAGACCTGCATATGATTTTTCAACAGTTTCCCTCAGGATGGTCTCAAAGGAGAAAGCCGTTCCAACAAGCACCACCGATTTGCTGAAATAAATACTAATTTGATGTGTCTGTAAAACCGGAATGGGCTGGAACAGTACGTTAATATATAAAAACTCAGCAAAACCCACCTAAAAATGATGCAGGCACACATGAAGAACATTTTGGAAATGAGAAAGGTGAAACAATGTGCTGTCATTAACCCATTACTGCCCAAAATATACATTTTATCATGAAAAAGTACACGGAATAGGCCGGAACGGTACACTAATATATAAAACGGCAGCAAAACTCACCTGAAAATGATGAAAACACACATGAAGAACATTTTGAAATGAGAAAGGAGAAACAATGTGGTGTCATGTGGTGTCGGATCTTTACCCACTGTAGGTGCCTCGCTCTGGAACAGCCTTGCTGCCTCTCTCTGTCTTGAGCCAGATCTCCTTACGTTCCGGAAACTCCTAAAGACTTTCCTCTTCGCCTCCTCCTTCTCTCTTCCTCTCCCCTGTTAACCACCTTTTCTGCTCTCTCGCTCTCTCTCCTCTACTTCTGCTCAGTTTCGCTGACTGGCTGCCTGGTGTACCTTCAGAGCCTCACAGGTCTCAAGCTTTCCTCGCCAGTCTCCTGCACTTGCCTCAAGGCCTTGCATTTGCTGCAGCACTACTGCACTTCGGTTACGACCCTTAAGAGTGGTATCTCTCTGCATTTAACCCATGTTCTGACGGGACTGGGCGCATTTGGTCCCTATGTCCCCCCCCCCCCCCCCGCACTTCCTGTTCTGTGGACCAGCACAATCTGAATGTACCACGCCTAGTAAGATCATTTGTCTTGCCTTGCTTATGTCTGCCCCTCCCATGCATGGTTATGTTTTGAAACACTTGTGTATAAGCACATAACAAACAATCAATCAATCAAGCACTAACCCATTACTGCCCCAAAATCTACATTTTAGCACAAAAAGGTACCCGGAACGGTATCATAATATTTAAAAAGGCAATGAAACTCAACTGAAAATGATGCAAATACACATGAAGAAACATTTTGGAAATGAGGAAGGTTGAACAATGTGCTGTCATTAACCAATTGCTGCTCAAAATCTACATTTCAACACAAAATAATTACACAGAACGGTACCCTAATATATGAAAAGACAATGAAACTCAACTACGAATCATGGAAATACACATGAAGAATTTTTAGGAAATGAGGAAGGTTGAACAATGTGCTGACAATAACCCATTACTGACCAAAATTTTTTTTTTTATCACGAAAAAGTACTGCAACAGGCCGTAACGGAACCATAACATATATAAAGGCCACAAAGCCCACCTGAAAATGTTGCAAACATGCATCAAGATCATTTTGGAAATGAGGAATTTTGAACAATGTGCTGTCATTAACCCATTACTGCCAAAAATCTAAATTTTAACACA
Organism: Ambystoma mexicanum; assembly: GCF_040938575.1. Taxonomy (NCBI): domain Eukaryota; kingdom Metazoa; phylum Chordata; class Amphibia; order Caudata; family Ambystomatidae; genus Ambystoma; species Ambystoma mexicanum. The sequence goes on along the minus strand of NC_090935.1, from coordinate 668,492,259 downwards.
AAAAAGCACACAGAACGGGACGGAACGGTAACCTAACATATGAAAAGGCAGCAAAGCTCAACTGAAAATGATGAAGACACACAGGAAGAACATTTTGAAAGGAGAACGTTGAAACAATGTTGTGTCATTAACCTATTACTACCTACAATCTAGATTTTGTCACGAAAAAGTACATGGAACAGGCCGAAAAAGTACCCTAATATTTGAAAAGGCAGCGAAACTCAAGTGAAAATGATGGAAACACACATGAAGACCATTTTGGAAATGAGGAAGGTTGAACAATGTGCTGTCATTAACCCATTACTGCCCAAAGTCTTCTGCAGTAAAAAGGTAGCTAATAAATAAACTCAATTAGGGACGTTGTGATGACATCTATATTGTACTAGAACATCCTCATCTCCCTAAATATACTCTAGTCAAGTAAGGGTAGAATTGTACCACATTTGCTTTGATTAAAATGAAGGAAAATGATATATCTGAAAATATTACTAGAGGTTGACTACAACTTACTCAACACTAGATGTTCTAGTAACTGTTTAGTTTTGTTCATAGTCAGATTTCCTTTATCACTTCCATATCCTTTTTTCAGGAAGTGGTAGCATTTCACACGTTTCTTCTTCCCTTACATGTTGCAGCTTCTTCTTGTCTGCCGTGATCACCTTTACTTTAGATACAGGTCAGATGTATGGTTTTCTGCCTGCAAGCCTTGAGCATCATAAAAGTGCAACAAGGGATTGCTTCATGCTGACCAGAACATTTCCTAGAGAAAAGCTCTGTTGCAGAAATGTTGACAAATGTAGAACAAGCCTTCCTTTTCACTACTTGGCTGGAAATAGGTCTTTAAGTGGACAGGACCCAGCCGTGTATGTGACACAGCAAGGTTCATAAAAGGTCTTCAAGGTGGCTCAGCAGTTTTTAAACACATTTCATGCAAACAAGGAAGCATGAATGCATAAGAAGGGGCTCTTATAAATCAGGCAGATCATTCCTTCTTAGGAGAAACCTAGATGTGCATCATGAAGAAACCAGTTTCATTGTTTTTCTCTGTGTAATGTGTTATGTCTTGCTTTCTCCACTGTTCCTATGTTGTGTGCCTGGATGCTGTGAAATGCATGTAGAATGCCTGCCTGTAGATTGTTGAGAGAGTGTTTGTGTGGGAGTGTTCCTTTTGAGGCAGTTGGAAGTGCGCTGCTGGACTGAGTGGGTGGCAGTGGATGTCTCCTATGTCTTGCTGTGCTTGAAGATACTTTTGCAGGAAGGATAGCTCAGAGGCAATGAGTTTGTCATGGAAGCAAGACAACGCGGCGCAACACAGGTTCAAATATTGATCCCGCGCTTCGAAACCACTCGCTGGTATCAGGCGCTTTATAAATGAACAAAAAAATATTAAATAAATAAATAAACTATACCTGCTACCTATTTTCTTGGAAACATATTTAAGTAAAGAAGATACCTACCCCTGCCTGATCTCCCTATGTCATTACAGAAGTACCCACTTAACATTGGCAACAAGCTGGTTTAGTGACAGACAGATAGAGAGAGTGAGTATGACACCTGAGGCGCAGAGGAGGTGTACAGGAGCAGCTGAATGCCTCTGCAGGAAGTCCCGACCCCCTCCCTCCAGTATGTTGGAAGCCTGAGATTGTGCCATCTTGACACCAGCAGTTGTGACAATACCCCCAGAGAATATTCGAAAGAAGGTACCCTCTGATAAAGACCTATCAAATGTATTCCCGAAGAGATGACCATCTGTGGCAGGAACTCCCCGAAGTAATATGAAAAAGAGCAAAAGAGGAGCAATTGACGTCACAAAAGATGAGCGCGACACACTGAGAATACTGACTGAAGAGAATGCATGGTCCATATAGAAGCTGATAATGAAATAAAGAATAGAGTAAGCTTTCATATATCGAGAAGAAGATTGCACGTGTGCGAAGCACTGCAGAAAATGCAAGCCGTTCAATAACTGTGCAGATGCTGTAATGCAAGTAGACTAAGTAATCTTAGAAGCTAGCTATACGTAGTGAATAGACTGCAGGCGAAGCCGCCATTGTATAGAAGCTGGACATCGGTGTCATGAATTTAGTAAGCCCAGACCCATGGAGAGGAAAGGCTGAGACCTGTGTTGCAGCAAAGAATTAGCTAAGATCGTGGACACGAATGGCGATGATGTCTGGCCTCGTACCAGAGCTGAAGCTGTCAAGGCCGGTTATCTATTCTTGAAGGCGCTGAACTTGAGAAGCTGAATCATCCCTTGTTAAGGTGTAAAGAAAGAACACCAAGCGTGCCAAGTTTCATTCATTTAAGACATTTAAATGTTGCAAAATCCACCAAATTGTGGTCTCCTATACTGTGAGCCGAGGATAGAAATAGAGTTGAGCTTGGAGTCCTAGAACAATGATAGTGCATGCTCACTCTCCCTTATATTCCCAGAGACAAGAATATTCTGCAAGGCCAAGTTCAAAGACAATCTTCATGGCAGAAGGCATGGTTGATAAGACGTTGGGCTAATTGGGTGGGGAGGTAAAGCCAAGTCAACCTCCTGGCACATGGGTTTGAGATTACGTGCTGCTAAGTGATCCGAATGTTCCAGACATGGCAATTATAGAGGGCCATATAACGAAGGGCCTTATAGTTTGAGAGCCAATTATATACTGTGTACCTAATAGTGTTGAAGATTACATGTTTTAGAGGTAGGCATAAGTTGCCCACCTGACAGTAGATATCCAATCGCAATCCCACCCCTTATAGGAAGTATAGCTAGATGTTCCCCTTGAGCCTATTACAACCCCTTGTAGGTTTTTCTCATTTGCCATGTAGTATGGCATCACGTATGACACATATTTATTGTATAAATGTGTTTATATGTGAAATGTACTGAGAGCTCGAGCGAACGTCCGTTGATGTCAGTTGTAACTCCCTGTTTTAGACAATTGATATTAAAACAGAAAATGTTGCCATCGTCCTGGGTTGGTTCAATGTTTTGGTGTTAGTTATTCCGCATCCCCATCCATTGCATGCACGCTATCCAAAGGGCCATAAGCTCAGAGGCATCCACCGTTCCCCCGCCTTAGTAAACTGGGCTACCATTGCCTGCACTGCAGTGTGTAGGGCTAGAGCAGTCCTAAGGAGAAGGATCTGTTTCCTGGGTGCAGTTTGGGACAAGATCCTTGCAACTAGGCGTTCAGCTCGGGTCTGCAGGTGGCAGCCAGAAGTATTGTCAGGCCTGAGAGGTGCAGGCGATTGTATTTTCAGGCCTGCGAGGGCAGACAGAGAGATAATGTGTCCTGATGGTGATGCCGCTAAAAAGAAAAAGCAGCAGGTAACATCTAGTGCATGCGCCGAGCATGGAATACTATCTGACCCGGAGCGGGAGTTGTTTCAGGGGAGCCGTGTGTGCTCTATCAGCATAGTGAACAGCTGGGTGCTGTGTCTGGAGAGCCGTGTGGGCACAGTCCCTGATCCAGTCAAGTTGGCAGTGATTGAGATTGATCCCATTGTGTGTTGGGTTCGGGCTCACAGGTACCAGTTTAACAGCTGCTACATGTATGGTGTGGCTAGCACTGTGCTGTGTCCCGACTGCATCTCTGGGAAGCAGAAATTGGCTATTCGCTGGGAAGAGCTCTGGGGTTTTTGTCATGGTTGTGGGCCTGACCTGTGTGATCCAAGAAGTCAATATATGGCCTTTTTCCAGAAGTTGAAATTTGGTTTGTTCGCGCATGTTGATTTAACTTTCACCTCCACAGGTTTGCCTCTCCGTTCTGAAGATACATTTCTTATTTCGGTGCCCAGATTTTGATATGTTATAATTGGTAGGCGCTCCTTTTCAGTGGCAGCTGCCAAACTGTGTAACGCTCTGCCAATTGCACTGCGGTCCACTGTGGTGCATTTGCAGTCTTGTCGTCTATTAAAAACCTTGCTTTTCTAAGAGCTGTTGTGACGGTAATGTAGCTGCGCTTAAGTCTTGTAGCACCAAGTTTCCTTCCGGCATTAGTTGCACTTTACCCTTGGGGGTATGAAGCAGATAACATAACAGGTCTGCCAGAATATGGACTTGAGAATAGGGCATGGATTTACGGGGGGTGGGTTACTTGTGTGTGTGGTGTGTTTGCTGGGTGGCCTAGCAAAACACCTGGTGGGCTTAGACAGTTTTGTTTGTGTTTTGAGTGGCAGGGTAGTGCCAGCCTCCTGGGCCCGGTCGATCTGTTACCCTACCTCAGGGGTGTTGGACACCTGGCACTTTAGGGAGGCATTCTGTGCCCATGCCATTTGGGTTCATGGCTGTGGTTGGAGAAATGTTGTTTAGTGTTGTTCACTTCATTAGTTTGTTTCTGTGCAGTTGGACCGTGCACTCACATTTCTTATTGCCATTTGTTCAAGGGTGCTTTGCGATTGTGTGTTGTGAGGACCACAGTACCCTTTGTGAGGTGTAGCTCCAACACCTTGGATGTGGTGGTCTCAGCCCATGTGTTGTTCTTATGGTTGTGGTGCTCCTTGTTGGGGTACCCGTGGTGCATTTTCGTGCACCATCTATTTATGGTGGTGTAGTGTTACTTGTCTGCTGTGCAGCCTCAGTGTTGGTTTGTTTACTTGATGAAGTGATTTGGTTTCTTTCAGGCGGGTAGTTGGCAGTCATTCTGACTGGTGTGGGGCTGGTCCCCTGTCTGAGTTCCTGCTGGTTGATCAACGGTGTGGATGGTGACCTGTTTTAGCTTGTGATGTTGATCTAATATTTCATTGTTAGGATGGTGAGGGGATGTTTGGGTGCCAGGTTTCTGTGTTCTGAGCAAGTTTTAGAGTGACTGAATATTGGACGTGGGTCACTTGGAGACAGTGGTTGGTTTTTGAGATTGTTCTATTGTCTCTCTGTTTGGTTCCCTTACTGTTGTTGGTTTTAAGGAAGGAGATGTGTTACGTCTTGCTTTCTCCCCTGTTCCTGTGTTGTGACCTGGGTGCTGTGGAATGCTTATAGAATGTCTGCCTGTGGAATGGTGAGAGAGTGTGTGTGAGTGTTCCTTGGGAGGCAGTAGGAAGTGGGCTGCTGTACTGAGTGGGCTCCGGTGGATGTCTCAGATGTCTTTCTGTACTTGAAGATCCTTTTGTACTTTCCTGCTACCTATTATTCTGGAAGCCTGTATCTAAGTAAAGGAGATACCTACCCCTGCCTGGACTCCCTGTGTCATCACTGTAGTAACCACTTAACATAATGCACAAGAAGTGAAGATTTTCACCTCTTCTATCAAATACTACTGTAACAGTGGTAACAGTGCAAAGGTCACTTATGATTGTTGTGACGAATCCCAAGGTATTGTCACTGCTTTCATGGGGCAAGCCCCTTCCCATGAGGCCATGGAGGTGAGGCTGCTGTCTGACAGTCCCCCTGGGGATGGTACTCAGTGGGTTGATCGCATAGGGAGAATGCAGTATTCCCCTCCTTCACTTATACCGGTTAGTACCTGGCAGGCGAGTATACCAGGTCTGTCTGAGTGGTTGGTTTGGTTTTTGGGTTGTTGTGCTCAGCCATATGGGTATTTAAGAAGGGTATGCCAGAGGCCAGCTAATAAAAAGGACAGGATAAAAAAAGGGTATAGGGAGGTGCAGTTTAGCGATGCATGTCCTTTATGTCCTTTAACAGTGTGGGATATGAAGGAGCCTGCTGGTGCACAGGAAGGGTTGGCAGACCAGAGTATGGGAAGTGTGGAAATAATCTGAGCCAATCGGGGATAGTGGAGAGAAGGCAAAGGGGGCTAGTGAGATCCGGGATTTTCAAGCCTTTTGCAGTGAGAGACGAAACAATGATGAGTGGTAGGAGAATAAGGGTAAAAACTGATGGGTCCTGCATAGTTTGTGTCAGTGAAAATGGAGAGAAGAGATGAGGTTGGTGTAGCAGTATGATGTGGCAGGGTGCAGGATATAACAGAGTATGTGCCATGATTTCTTGTAGGAGATAGGAAGAACCAGGGAAAGGACTTTACATCAGCAGCCAAGATGGATGTGCATATAGTGTGATGAATCAATAGTGATTCCCCCCAGAATCTTGGCCTGGGACCCTTCTCATGTGGCCTGGGGAATGGTGATGCTCCTTGATCCCAGCCCCGGCGGTGGTGTTCAGCAGGACGATCATATGGGTGGGGTGAAACAGGCCAGGAGGACAGGCCCTCATTCCGCCAGTAGTAGGACAAGGAAGAGTGATGCAGAGGAATGCTGCTGTGGGAGCAGTCAGCTAATTAGTGTAAATGACATACACCTGAAGGACACCAAGAGGCTTAAAAAGCCCCCTCAGGTGCAGGCAGAGGGAGAGAAGGAGCAGCAGGAGAGCAGAAAGTAGTGCGGGCCGCGTATTTGGAGGAAAGTGAAGCTGGCGCTAGAGAAGGCACCAGGTCCACTGTGCAGCCAAGAGTGGTGTCTTGTCTTTAGAGGGTCTTTTCCTCGAGTTATTCCTCTTGCAGAGGTCATGCAGTGGGAAGCGTAAGAAAGGGAGGCTTGTCCATTGAAGGCTTGTTGTGCACCGGGTTTCCAGGGGTTCAGGCGATGGAAACGTTGCACCAGATGACAACCCCATGGGGATTTTACACCTCTAGCAGATAGACCCCATTATAAAGATAAGAAACAGGTGTAAAAAAAAATAGGTGTATATTCCGACTGGGGAATTCACCCATGAATTACACCTCTGGCATGATTACACCTACATCGGTATAGGCCCGTAAGTTCAGTGATCCTTCCATTATCACTATATCCAGATCCCATTGTTCACCAATATTTCCAGACATCTTATTTCACCACTACACCCAGACATTCTTTATTTATCACTATATCCAGACCTCATCATTCATCAGTATGTCTAGACAGAAACTTATTTTAATATATTTTTAAAATTCAAAGCAGGTGTTTAATTCTGTTGTTAAATTTGTTTTATTTTAAATGTAGATAGAAAAAAGTAATTAAAAAAACAAGAAAAGAAAGTAGATGTTAAATTAAAAAAGAAAACATAGAAAAAAGATTTTTAAAAAAATGTCCTTTCCATAGATGTAAAGATGTGCTTTGAATTTGTAGAGCATAGATGACGTCATGTGGAACTGTCCAGACATCCTTTCTTCATCACTATGTCCCGAAATCATCCTTTTATCACGGTGTCCATTCTTGAGCCACAAACCCACTGCTTACGTAATTATAAAGATCTTAGGATGTGTGTGAAACAGTGTTAATTTTGAATTTAATTCCTATTTTTACTTTTTCCTCCAGAATGTGCACTATGGTTTATATGAACAAACATCGCTTTCACAAGAAGTGTTCAACATTTTAAGGCATCATGTAAAAGGCAATATTTCACACTTCCAGCATCTAATCCAGAAAATGGGCAGGTGTTCCTATACAGTTATGAAGGACAAAAGCATAGAAAAGATGATTGGAGATGTGATCAATATAAATGAATTGAAAAAGGAAGGCATACTTCCAAAAAATAATTGGTAGAGAGGAAGTTACATTTTATAGTTATGGCTATGCAGTTCTTCATGAAGGTGTTGGAAAAGTGATTGTCCATTATCTAGGTGAAGACAAAACACCTGAGCCATACATACGTCATGCAAATATGAGAAAATACCCCCTAAGAGCTCCTGTTCGCACATTGCCATCTGTGCTGGTAGACTTTGCTGAAAATAAACATGTAGGTCCAACTTCAATTTACCAGAAACAAAATAGCAGAACGCGATGCTTCCCCTACCCACATGAGAGTTACAATGCCGCAAAAATACAAGCAAATAAAAAATAAACTTAAATATAAGAAATAGAAATGCAGTATCAGTCATGATGATTTACATAAAATGTACAAGCTTCACTATTCACTAGAAAGGGTTTGTATGCCATTGCCCTCTGGTTCCCGAACTTATTGTAACTTTGGCTCTTCCAGACATTATCAATATTTTTGAGGAAGTGATGAGGTTGAATTCAAGAACCCTAAGTTCATATGACACAACAATTAGGTGATTCTTACCTCTCTGCACTAATATTTCAATTTTCAGTCTTTGAGAAAAATCCTGCAATTCTTGCCTTTGTACTGATTCATGATAAACGCAATTGCTCACTGAACTTTTTTGTTGTTGTAGAAAAGCGTATGCCTCAAGTTAACCAGAGCTGCATTATTATAGTAACAGACAGATAATCTGCTATTGTGTAGAGAATATTATTTCCAGATGCAAGCAAGTGGTTTGTTGGAACCACTAACTAAAATACGTTGAATTCTGGGTTTCAAGTCATGAAGGAGGAAAAGCAGACAGAAAAGTGTACACCAAAAACATTCTAAAGCTCTTAGGCTGCTAAAGTGAAGGAGACTTTCTAAAATTGTTGGAAAAAGTGAGGGCAAAATGGAGTGCTTCTTTTGTAAAATATTTTGAAAAAAAACTGAGCAAAGACATCTTGACAAAGGAAGGCAGATGGATCTTGGAAACAGTGACATTCATAGGAAAACCAGCGGAGTTGCAACTAATGTGTCAGAAAGCTTTAATGCAGTGATGAAAAGGCTGACTAAGCACAAAGAGGTTCACATGGATGAAATGGTATTGGCAATCTACTTTTTGCAAACATTGTATCTAAAGGAAGTGTTGAGAGGACAATGTGGCATAGGGAATTATCACCTTTCAAAAAGGCATGCTAGCTCAAAATGTAATCGTGGTGATATTGAATTCCCATTCGATTACATATCTGTAGAAAAGATAGTGGACGTTTTAAAGGATGGTCACTATGATGAAGAACCTGTAACAATATCAAATGTTGATGAGCGCAAATCAAATATGATAGAAGTCCTAGCATACTTGATAGCTAAGCAAAACTGATTATTTCTTCAGGCACAGTCTGGATGTTTCATAGTTACCGGATTACGAGACAAAAGTATGTGGTAAAGTTATTCCCAGTTAAAACATGCTCTTGGAACAGTTCGCGAACATACTACCACATTCTGGCTGCACAGAAGTCAATTGGTAAAAGTTCAAGTAAGAAAAGAAAAGGGTATTCTCTGAAATAACTCAGGATGAATGTCAGAAAAGGCAAATTTGGAAGGAAAAACATTAGAGAGAAAGATGAACTGCAGACTGTAGCAGCAATGGATTCTATTCTGATGAGTGAAACTAAGGGGGTAATTCATAGAAATCAGCGCACAAGTGGCGCACGCAGCTGGTGCACAGTGTGCGCGTGCGGCAGTCTGCGCCAGCCGCGTGCGCCAAAATCCATTTCCGCACACACCGTATTCATGGATTTCAACATCCATATCCAGCCGTGGCACAGAGTAGCGCAGCAACCCTGCAGCAGCGCCAGTTACGCCCCCAACCCATCCCCATGTGCCATGAACAGCGCACAAATCCCGTACATGGCGCACAGCCCAGTGGACCAGCATACAGCCCCCCAACCACGAAAACATCCGTAAAAGTCCCCGCGCACCCCTCCAAATACACATACCCCACTGCATAGGAAGTGTTACACGCGATTGGCCCTGTGCGAGCGGGGTGTGTGTATTTCGGGAGTGCGCGGGAAGTTTTACATGCGATTGGGCCTGTGCGAGCAGGGTACGTATATTTCGGGGGTGTGCGGGAAGTTTTACACGCGATTGTCCCTGTGCGAGCGGGGTACGTGTATTTCGGGGGTGCGCTGGAAGTTTTACACGCGATAGGGCCTGTGCGAGCGGTGTACGTGTATTTCGGGGATGCGTGTGAAGTTTTACACATGATTGGCCCTGTGCGAGTGGGGTACGTGTATTTCTGGGGTGTGCGGGAAGTTTTACACGCGATTGACCCTGTGCGAGCGGGGTACGTGTATTTCTGGGGTGCGCGGGAAATTTTACACGCGATTGGCCCTGTGCGAGCGGGGTACGTGTATTTCTGGGGTGTGCGGGAAGTTTCACACGCGATTGGCCCTGTGCGAGCGGGGAACGTGTATTTCAGGGGTGCGCAGGAAGTTTTACACGCGATTGGCCATGTGCGAGCGGGGTACGTGTATTTGGGGCTGCCCCAACGAATTGGCAGTGTGTGTCCTCCCAGGTGTGCTCTCTCCCCCCACCCCAGGACCTGCAGGCAGACCCCAACACAGGGGTACACACTGCACCCCTGGCCATGCCCCACAGGCAGCCCATCCACCCTGGCGATGCTCCCCAGCCAGCCCACATGTCACCATGCACAAGTGAGCACTGACTCTTGTCCCCCAGCACCACCATCCACCCAGCAGTGAGGGGTACCTGCCAGCAGGCCCCGACTCATGTCCCCCAGCACCCCCATCCACCCAGCATTGAGGGGCACCTGCCAGCAGGCCCCCGACTCATGTGCACCAAAATACCACAGCACGCCTCCCCAGTCTTGACATGCAATGATTTCAACAATCCACCCCACACCGACATGCCTATGTCAGGACACAAATCAAAAGTCAACCATGTACATCAACACATGTCCGTCACACACACACACTGTTTGCCATAGATTGTGTAAAACCACATTTTGACATGCATGAACCCAATGAGCGAATCCCACACATGGAATTAAAATGTCAAAATGTATTATTAACAAAATCAATGTAATGAAATGAAAGGCAAAAAAATAATACAAACATGAAATGAAATGCATGTCCAAAAATATGAAAAATTAAATGTAGATTCAATCCAAATAAATCCTAAAGAAAAATGGTCCAAATTCTCTGTCCACCAAAACAAATCCAAAGGAAACGTAAAAATCAAATTCCATTGCCCCATGGTGAAATCCAAAGAAGATGTACACATAAATCCAAAGTCCAACTATGTACAAGCAATTTTGAAAGGGTCCATGAACCCAACAAAAGAACTGAAACCTATCTAAGAAACTACCTAAGAAATAACTATATACAAAAGTGTGGGGCATAGTCCAATCACCCCAAAAGAAATGAAAACGAAAACGAAACCTAACACTAAAAACTATTTACAATGGCGGCAGGCTAGTCCGACGGCTCACTTTCCGATGTCCCGGGCCAAGGCATCATCAAACTCCTGGTCAATGTCCTGGAGACGGTCCTCTTCCATGGCCCTGAGGGTTCGCAGGGACTATGCCATGTTGGACTCCAACTCCCTGCGAATAGCATCGAGGCACTTCGCCCGCCTTAGTGCCCTCCGCATGGAGTTCTCCGCCCTGACCATTGTGAGCGTGCCTCTTCCACCCGCCGCCGCTCCGCATCTATACTCTGGCCTAACCGCAGCCACACGGAAGACACACCCATTCCAGGGTCCTCCTGCCCTCTGGCCGATGCCTGCCCCTCTGATGTTGATGGCTCAGAGCCATCATTGCTCCCACCTAGAGCCTGCTGCTGCTGCTGTCCATGTGCCCTGTCCGATGATGCCTGCACATCCTCCATCTGCTGGTCTCCAGTTGTTGGGGTGTCCACCCCTGCTGGACCGCCGACTCCCGACTGTGGCAGGGATGGGATCTCCACCAAGCTGGCTGTGTTGGTCGGGCCCGGTCCACAGGGCCCCTGGTGGAATCTGGGCCGGAAGACTGCAGGGAGAACAACTGGCGCATAGTCTCCACAGAGGAGGAGAGGTCCGCCAGAATGCGCGACACATGTAGGAACCCACCGACCAGGGCCCCTCCCAACAGTGCCACGTCGCGACACTGCTCTTCGTGATGGCGTGCGTGCTCCCCCCAGGAAGCACGCACGTCATCACGAATGACACGCGTGCGCAACGCGACACCAATCAGGACAGAGCCCATACGGTCATGGGACTCCTCGTCCGCAGGTAGTGGAGAGGCAGATGAAGTGGGCCTCCCCCCTTGCGGACGGGCCTGGGACGGGGCATCCCTGCTGGTGCATGGTGGTGCAGTCACAGGATCAGGGACAGCGACATGCACAGGCCCCTCTGCGGTGTCCTGTACTGCCTCCTGACCCTGGCCCTGGCCTGTACCACTTGCACCAGTGGTACTACCCCCACCAGGCCCCATGTGCGGCTCAGTAGCGGGCTCCTTCTCCTCTGTGGAGACCACCAACCTGGATGTCTCCGCACCGTTTTCCGCCATTGCAAGCCCCTGTGGGAGCTCACCCGGGCCTTCCGCTACAGCCGTAGTGGCAGACGCGGCACCAGCCCCCTCTCTCCTGGATGATGGCAATTCCTGGGAGGTTGGCTGGGCCTTGCGTCGCCGCCCAGTGGAGGCATCCCCGCCATTTAGCTCCACAGCGCCGTCTCCACCCTCTTCTTCACTGGACGCTGCGTAGAGGGAGACATAGAACACAAGCATCAGGGTACTGTACAATAGTCCCCTAGACAGGAAGCAATAATACATGAGTGGCACTGTCAAACGTCACTTCCATCCTGTCCCTCCACAACACATGGGTGAATGCACACAACACACATGCAGAAACAGGCACGGCGCATGCAACCAACATCAGCATCCATGTACAAGGGCATCTGTTAACCACAATGTTGCCTTCAAACTCACATGCATCATGGCTCATACTGACCCCATGCACACACATCACTGGAGGGTCATGCATCATGGCTCGTACACCAAAGACACAGTGGATACAACGGTGACCAGACTGCATGAGTGAATCTACACATCGTCACGGACATGTGTCATGCATCCATGGCGTTTCAAAGTCACACACACGCTTCTCAGGCACACAGACATGCACACCATACATGTACATGAGGGCAGCACCCATCCCTCACCCCCCTCCATGTCCAAGAACATAGACTGGCATGCATTCATGTGTGCATTCCGCATACAGCTCCCCATGTTGCATTGGAACACATGCACCATCCATGTGGTTCACACATTACTGGTCTCACATGCATGACCATGTTGTCCCTGCACACACACATCCATACATGGCATATGTCACACATACAGGCAAGTATCAGACTACCAGCACACTGCAACATGCCCTGTCTCACACAGCAATGCATGGCCACTTACCGCTCGACGCCAGACGGGCCTGCATCCTGAGGATCTGGTGGCAAAGCACTGGGCGAATGCGCTCCAGGACCCTCATCTGCTGGTTGGTAAGCTGTCCCCGGCGCCCCTCTGCATCCTCTGCCCCTAAGAGGCGCTGAGCCTTACTGAGGATCCTGGACTTGTAGTCCTCCCAGCACTTCTGGACGTGTTTCAGGTCTCGGGTGCCACCCCATCCGCGTTGATGGCACCCACGATGTCCGTCCAGCTCCTCCTCCGTCCTTCCTTGTCGGTGCGTGATGGTGTGAAGAGGGCATCGTAATGCCCCAGGACATGCTCCACCAGGACACCAACTTCCTTCTCACTGAAGATGGTGGCCCTCTGCCTCTCTGGCTGGGGGTCGCCAGTGGTCTCGGATGGTGTTTGGCCCGACATGGCGACCCCCGAGGCAGGCGTGGGTGGGCAACTGGGTCCTGGGGCTGGGCTGTGGAGCGATGGTATCCCAGTCGGGAGTCTTCTGTTCCAGCAGGGGTGGACACAGCAACTGGACCCCTGCAGATGGCTGACGTGAAGACACCAAATAGCAGGGCACGTGGGCAGCAGCCAGGCAGCAGCAGATGGCAGGTGGGAGCGTGCTCGGGGCTCTTGGGGGCAGGAAAATGGCCTTTTGGGCAGGAGCGCGGTCTTCCGTGTGTTTTCGCGTGGCCAGCTTGATATGGAGTGATTTGGCACGTGAAAAAAGTGCACGTCAGTGTGAAATCCGAGGAAAGGCCCTTAGCGCATAAGCACGTCTGTGACATTACGCGTGTGGGTGTTTCCCTCGTGACGTGTGCATAGTGGTTCAGCGCGTGAAAAAACTGCATGTCCGCGTGTGAATGTGTGTAATCCGAGGAAAGGGCCTACGTGCGTAAGTGACGCGACGCGCGCGGGCGTTTCCCTCAGCACGTGTTAAAGGTGAGCGGGCCAGCAGTTTGCTGTACGTGCCTTTCGTGGGGACCGACGTCTGTGTTGCTACTTCGTGTTGTTTCGCGCGCCATCACAACTTCACAGCGGATCAAGGACGTATCTCTTCTTTTAGCGGGGGTATTGGCTACGCGTGTTTTTCATCATCGCGCTAGTCTGACGGTGAGTTGCGCAAGCTATTTTTCCCACTGCGGGTGCCCCTGTGTATCGCGTACCCGTTTCCGAGGTCATAGTAGCCTGCGTGTCCCACGCGTATGCGTTTTTCGTGTTCCTGGGTGCCACCATGTACTGCGGGAGGTTAATTCCACGCACGTAGGCTGCAGGGGTTGCATCCATGGTTTTACTGAAGTTCTGGGGTGCCTGAGCGTTGCGTGACCCGTTACTACATCACCGGGTCAACATACAGCCTTGCAGGTGCAGGGGTGCTGTTAACATCTTGCATCCCACCCCCTTCACCCCAATTGCCCAGGACAATTGTGATGTACACCTCCCACAGGTAAACTCCTTCTCCTGCACGAGTGCTCCCACACTCTCTCCACTACTTTGTTAGTTTCACACGACCATTTTGTCAGCAGTGTCGCTAAACTGCTGTATGTTTTACTCTTGCCCAGTGTCACCTTCCGTGGACTTTCTTCGGACTCTGTCCATCGCTTCAGGGACTCCGCACCAGCCACGCACAAGGGCCGCCTCCCATCGTCCTGGCTACCCCTTCTACCCACGCAACGTCTACCTGCTTCCTCACTTGCCACATTTTGCAAGCCTTTGCGTTCATCTGCGCTCACTGGAAGCACGACCAGTGGTGAGTGGACCCCCTCTTTTGGAACCTGTCCTAGGACCTGTGTTTTTAGTATTGGATACTAGGTATCGACCCATTCCAGCACCCTGCTGCTGCTTTATACATTGACCCATTTCTTCATGGTCATTTCCATGATTTCTCTTTTTCTCACACAGAGTCTTCTGACCCTTTTTTTGGCCCAAGAAGAAGGCTATTAACCTATCCTGCCGAAACGTCAACAGCACACCCACCCAGACTTTCCACAGGCTTTCTTTGGTGCTGTCTCCTAAATCCCTAACATCGTATCTAGACGTAGACCGAATACAAGGTCAGACTTCAGCCGGGCACAGGAGACACAGATTCATCTGTCTCCTCACTTTACATTCTCACGGTGTGTTCTTGATCCCCAATGACATGGGATACTTTGATTTTCAAGATGTTGGTCATATGTAAAAATGTTTAACTCACATCTATTGTCACTAAGTACAGTTTCCTTTTGATACAGTGAAACTTGCAACTATGTATGTTATTACATAAATGGATATCATGGACTGTTATGAAAAGAAACAACTTGGTTTTCCTGCACCAAAAAAAACCTTTTTTTAAAAAAAAAGCTAATACTAGCAAGCTAAATGAAAAATTAAAAATTCATTTTGCATATATCGTTTGAGTCATATGTTTAGCACCAGCAAGCATGTTGCGTTTCTTAATGGTTGCCCAGAATGATATGTGTTCCCATTTAAGGTCTAAATAACCAGTGTACACTGACTGAATTATTCCTGTACACCTTTCAGATTCATAGAGGGGAGGACAACCCCCATGTTATAGTACACCTCCCATTGGCACTCCTCGCTCTATGCCGGCACTACTTCATCTGTGCCATGGTTGGGAGGCCACCAAAGGTGAGGGGCACCTCAGCTGGGCGTACTCCTCGTGGTGGGCATGGTTATGGACGTGGCCGGGGTGACCAGGGAGTAGGGGAACTCCAGGGTGTCCAGGGTGGCCACAGAGGGGGAAGAGGCAGGAGTGCACCACTTGTGCACGATGTTGTGCCATGTGTCGGTGCAGTCATGCCACCACCCCCTGTGGTTCAGGGAGATGCAACTTCTGCATCTGGCACAGGCGCCCGTGTGACCCGGCAGTCTGTTTCATCGATTGCCATGGGCCCAAGAGAAGTGGTAGCTGCAGGTGCAGCTGTGGACACCACCACCAGGCTCAGGGTCTGCCAGCGCAGGCTGCGTTGGCACTTGAAGAGTCCTTGGAAGATTTCCAACAGGGCAGGAGGCAAATCGTAGGTGCACGCAGGGCTGCCCTGACCGAGACACGTGTCCCTGGGGCAGTAATGTCATCTGCTGCCCCGACCAGCCGGGTGTTGGCAAGTGCAGGGGCAGATGCAGCCAACAACACCCCGGTTGTGAGTCTGCCAACCAGGACAGTCGTGGTCAATGACCCTGCCACAGCGGATGTTGCTGCGCAGGGTCCATTAGAGGGCACCCAGCTGCCACTGACGCAAGTCAGGCCTTTGGTCGTCCCTCCACCTGCCACTCCCTTGGCTCAATCCACCAGTGCCACTGGCCATACTGATCAGGGTGGCATTTGCCAGCCAGGGTCCGCGCCACAATCCAAGAGGAGGAAGGTTGCACCTGCAGCACAGGCTGGGACCCCACACACAGCGACGACCTCCTGCATGTCTAGGAAGAAGCCTTTCTGCAACCAGGAACTGGATTTCCTCGTGGACTACATGCGGGACCACAGCCATGACATGCTAGTGGGGCCTAATTGTCAGACTACGGCTGCCCACCGTGATACCCACTGGAAGCAAGTTGTGGAACATGTGAATGCATTCGGCCATGAGGTGCGCACAGCGCAAGAGTGCAAAAAGCATTGGAATTACCTCAAACGCAGTGCTAAGGCTAAGCGTGCCTCAAATTACAACTTGACTCTGGTGACTGGCAGTGGGCCTGCACCTGAGGAGGAAGACCTCACTCCGCACGAGTCACTCGTTGCGGAGTTCATACCACCTGAATCGGTCGAAGGAGTGGGAGAGATGCCGGACTTTGATGCCCAGTCCAGTGAGTGTTGCTGCATGTTTGTTGAGGACATGTGTGTTTTACTTGTGTGATGTGTTGTGCATGACTGCCACTACATGTCATGTGTACATGGTTCTGAGGTGCAGGTAATGCAATGCTTCACTGATGCATGGCTGCTCTGCAGGATGGTGGACATGTGGAGCGGACGGGGACTGTCCGCATCACCACTATTGCACCCTACTCACATGCTGGTCACCAGGATGCTCCTCCGGTCCATGTTCCAGCTCACTGGCCCTTCTGCAGGTAGCCTGGGGTGACCTTGCTCTCAGCCCTGGGACTATGTCCTAGCATGACTGACGTGCATGTGTCCTCTGCCTGCATGTGGGTACTCCACATAGGCATGCTCCCTTGCCCCTCCACCCCCCCTTGCATCCCAATTTCACTTTTGCATTGGTCTGCTTCAATTTTGCCATTGAGTACTTGCCTGTTCATGCGTCCTGTGTACATGCTAACTTCCAGCAGCCAATCTGCCAGACATATGCTGTGGGGTACATCCTTTGTACTTGATGCAGGGTGTCTCACTTGGACTGTGCAGAGGTCAGATGCCCCGCAGGGACATGAGTGCCCTTTCATGCTCATGTGGATTCCATGCATGCCCCTATGTGTCCTTGAATGGATGATCATTGTAGTACGTGTCCTGGGTGTATGGCATTTCATCAGCCTTCCCATGGCCACTGTGGCTCAGTCCTGCGTCGCACACATGTTTAGGGTGTGACAGTCTGTGTGGGTCACAGGCCTCAGCCTGTTTTATGGCCAATGACTCTGTCCAACTGGTGTAGTGTCTTCTTCACAGGTGGGTGTATTCCGGAGATTTCATCATGTGTCCTGCTAACTGTCCCATCATCATCTGCTGTGTTGTCACTTGACTCACATGATGCAATTGATGCTAGTCAACACTGTCTGTCAATTCACAGGTCTATGGTCATCCTTTTGATACCATGCAAGGCATCCCTGCATTTGCACTTGGGGGGGAGGGGTGGTTTGCTTGTAGCCATGCTACCCATTGCATGCACATTGCACGTGATGGCTGAAGTTGACCTTGCACTGCCTTCACATTTTCTGATACACATCATGAAGTACTTGTACATGTGGATAGTGAGTAATGTACAAATGTGCTGCACTGCATCGACCCACTTCAGAGCGATATAACACCCTTCTACATGCCTAATCACAGAAGCAATGTCAAGTTGACCCAGCATGCATGGCAGGTTCTCTTTTGTGTGTGACATGTCTGCTTCATGTGTTTGGTCTCTGTGTTACGTGTTTGTGTGTTGTGTGCTTCTAACATGTTTAGTGACCTTTTTTCTCTCTACTTTTCAGATGATGATGCAATGGAGCCAGAGGATGGTGTTGTCATGCCAGGTACAGGGTTGTTATCACTATAGCAACCCGGCACAAGTGGGGGTTGTGGAGTGGTAGGCCACGAAAACCCACATGTACTACAGTCCATCTTGTCTTTGGCTGGCAATGAGTCCATCCCTGATGACCACTCTGACGTCCATGTCGAGTTGGATGTGCATCAGGTCCATATGTCAGGGGTGAGTGATTCTGATGTGGGCACTCCTCTGTCTGTGACACCTGCACTGAGGGGTCAGACAGTCTTGGAACCTCCGCCTGTGGTGGATCGGGACGCAGGGTCACCCTCCACACCAGTCACTGATGTGCCTGGGCCATCACGTCGACGGGGGCATGTAGTCGTGCAGCCGCGGGTTGTGCCAACACAATGACGACATCCGGTCCTTGGGTCCTGCAGGTGCCAAGCCCAGCAACGCAGTCACCGCGCGCAACCGCTGTATACTGAGTGGTAGCAAGACATGACTGCCAATTCTGAACGCCAGGTTGCAGCAATGAAGAACATCGCTGTGAGCATGGAGCGTGTGGCCCAATCCGTGCTCCCCCCTGCTAGGCAGGTGCTTCTCCAGCAGCAGGTGGCGCCGTCCACGGCCCGCGCGCTCAAGCTGGGCATGGCGGCCTCAGACAGGGCACGCCACGCTGAAATGTTGTCTCTGCGTGAAGCAATTGCTGCTCACGCAGAGGCACATATGGAGGCCCTGAGGGAGGAGTATGCTTCCCTCAGATCCACTCTGGGTGTCCTTCTGATGTCCCAGAGGGAGCGGTCAGAGGAGAGGTTTGTGCAGCTTGAGCGTACCATCTCCGCTGAGCTACATGCTTCCCGGGAGGTGCATCAGTTGTCCAGCCAGGCCTTGCAGGAGCAACTCTGTGTTACACGTGTTACCTTGCAAGAGGAAGCACGTGTATCTGTCATCGCCACACAGAACCAGGCTCACCTGTCCGGCAGACTTGCTGCTGACGAGGGGCAAGCTGCGGCTAGGCGTGGTCAGGCTCCTGTGACACGTCCTCCTTTCCAGGAAGAGCCAGATTCGGACGACGAGGTATCTCCCACATAGGTCGGGCTGTGCAGGTGTTGAGCCCATGGAGGTTTTTTTTTTCCTCAACATCATCGCATGTGGGTGTTGAGCAGCACCCTGTACCTCCCCCCTCCTGGCTGCCTCCCGCCCCCCGGGTCGTATGTGGCCATTTTTGATTTTTCTTTTAGTTTAGTTAGTTAAGTTTCTATTTGATAGTTAGTTTAATTAGGTAATGTAGGTTTTTGATAGTTAGAGTAATTAGTTAATATAGTTTAAAATTGCTTGTCTGTTGTGCTTTCATGTGACGGTCTGGTGCTTTGTGACTTTTGAAAGCATCCACTGTCTGTTCCAGCTGGTCCCTTCAAGCTTGTCTCGTGTATGCGTTTGCAGCTTGGGGTCCTGACTAACATATGCCACTCCTGCTTCCCTTATCCATGGGCTTGCAAGGATGGTTCGGTGTTACAGCCTATTACACATGGGCTTTGGACTGTCATATCTATGGCATGTCTGCTGCTGTACTACTTGTGTTGACACCCCTGGTGGGGATGATGGGGGTTATTTTGACCACAGTTCTTCCTTTGCTAGATGGGTGGTTTCATGAGTCATGTGTGCATTAATTGCTATACATTTTGTAGTGTGTTTCTTATCTTTGCTGTACATGTGCTTCATGCCATTCATGCTGTAGACAGTGGCTGACACACTTTGGCTGGGAAAGTTGTACTGATGGAGTGATTTCTGATGTACGTCTCGGACACGGTCCACTCATGACATGCCTGAGGAGACACACACACAGGGAAATTTCATGCATTAATCATGTGTTTTCTGCCCTTTCTGCAGGGGGATGAGCCTCCAGACCACCTTTCCCGGCAGACATGTCCCATTGGATGTCTGGAAGCTGGCCACGTTCAGTGGTGCAGACATGCACATGCGTGCGCAGGCAGAGCCACAGGGATTGCGCTCATACATCATACAGAAGCTGACGTGTTTCAAGGAACTCCAGGCAAGGTGAGCAGCACAAGGGGACCACACCGCAGCCAACCGTCCACCAGGACAGTTGCACATGCATGCCAAGTAGCACCACTGATGGTGAGCTTGGACAGATATTGGTGTTGAAGCGCACAGTACAGCTAAGATGCGTTGGAGGAGTAATGGGTAGTTGATGGGAAAGTTGTCAGGGGCACATGCAGGGGCAGTGAAACATATCCTCCGGTCCAACATGGTCCATTGAGGCAGTTGTATTAGCCATTTACCGTTCCAAGACAGGGAAAGAAGCAGCTCACAGGGACAGACAGCGAGGGACAGACTTGTGTGCAGTGCATTTCATTTACAGGTTTGAATTGCCACATGCACTACCTAATTTATTTAGGTTATGCTGGAACATGACTTGTACTGAAGTCATACCTTGCTAAATGTGTCTGGATGCTTACCCAGGGAACATTGGATGTTGTGTGAATCTTGACACATTGGTCTTACATTTGCCACGCACCCACCGGCGCACCGGCGCATTACTTACTGCATTGACTGTGTATGAACCATCACGGGGGGAATCTTACGTATGAGTACGAAGCACCACACCAGATAGTTTGTAGAGTATCTTGTTACTTTGGGGCATGCATGGTGGGGGGTGTGTGTGTTATGGGCACGCACAGATTAGTGGCTCTCTTTGCAGCATTGAACTGCTCATGTTACCGGACCTGAGAGTGCACAGGCAGGAGGCCAACACTCACCCCAGAGATAAGTTTCTCTTTGACTTCAATTTGAGTAATTTGGTATTATGTGCATGATGTACACGTTTGGTCTGATTGTGTGTGTGTTAATGTGATTATTATGTTTTTGTACATTCCCTACTTTCCCTTTTCAATCCTACTACCCTCCCCTGCCCCTCATTCCAGTTATCCAGTATACCAATGCCTGTCCCGACTGCATATCCCTGACCCTCCTTCCCCACCAAGGTCTCAGAGGCCTGTGTGAGTTTGACCTTGCAGGCACCCAGACCAAGGTGGGGGTGGTTGGTTTGTGCCACTCCTTGCGCCTGTACACGGGAGCTGTGACAGTACACATCAGTTCGTGGTGCATCATTCGATATTATGTACCACACATGGTACACATCCTGTTGTGACATTATCTTACTGTGCTACAGTAATGTCCCTACTGACACACACACTCACACTATGATCCACAACATGTACAACCATCCTTCCATGTCCACATGTGCATACATTTAGCCTTCTGGGGACCACTGTGTCTCTGCAGCACATGATCTATGACCATTTGTGGATCCTGTACATGCGTGATTTGTTTTTTTATTTAGTTTGTCATTTTCATGTGATGCTCATGGTGTGCATCACACACAATGACTGGTCACTATGCTGTGTGCTGAGCAGTGTGTTGCAGGAGATGCACACAGCACACGTATTATGCAGTGTTTATTTTGCCGTGCACAATGTGCATGTGAACAGGCATTCATTGTTATGTTCAAGCTACAACTGTTGTTATGCATTTGGGTATGACTTGCTTTGTGTGGGAGGTTGTTGGTCAGTCATTTCATCTGATTCCATGGCAGGCATCATTGTCTGACACCACTTTGCATTTTTCACATGTCAATGTGTACATTATTGTTATTGTGTTGGTGTTTTGCTATTGCTTACCATGTCATGTTGTGGTTTTGGTGGCTTTGTGTGACATACCAGTGATTGGCATGGCCTGTTTTGCAGGTCTGTGTGATACACACCTTGCATGTGTACCTTTATGTCACACAGGATTGGTTAGGTTTGAGTAGCTAGGGATGCACACAATGTGGCACTTCCATGGCAACATTCTCAGGGTGGTAAGGTTGTGACAGTTGACTGTCTCTTTGTCATCATCGATTGTCACCTGGTATGTGCCAGGCCTGTGTGCACTCCGCAGGGATGGGAGTTTAGGTGAAAAATGTGGCCACAAGCTGGGTCCGGGCTGCCTCACCACTTGCCCTATCCCCTCCCATGGGCAGCGCCTGTGCCTGTGGTTGGGGATGTGGCGGCACCACCATGTCCACCGGTACGCCCTGCCGTGTTGCAACATTGTGCAGGACACATGCTGCCACAATGATCCTGCACACTACTGGGGGTGCATAGAGAAGCTGGCCACCAGAGAGGTCAAGGGAGCGGAAGCGTGACTTGAGCACTCCCAATGTGCGCTCCACTATGACCCTGGTTGAAATATGGGCAGCGTTGTATCTTACCTGGGGTGGTGTGGTGGGGTTCCGGATTGGCGTCATTATGTGGTTGCTCAGAGGATAGGCACTGTCCCCTGGAGAGGTGATAATGGTTGTGATTATTGGGGTTTGTGTATTTGTCTGTGTGTGACATGCATGCATGTGCACATTCATTTGTACTCACCTAGTAGCCATGTTTCGCCATACTGCCCAGCTTCCAGGGCCCGGCTCAGGGCGGACATTCTGTATATGAAACTGTCATGGGTGGAGCCAGGGTAGTTTGCATAGACAGAGGTGATGATTCCCTTGGCATCGCATACCACCTGCACGTTGATGGAATGCCAGTGATTGCGGTTTCGGTAGATGTGCTCAGTGGCTCTAGGTGGACGTAGGGCCACATGGGTGCAATCTATGGCACCGAGCACTTTAGGGAAGTGTGCCACCCTGTAAAAGTCCTGGATGACGGCCTGCCTTTCTGCGGGTGTTCTGGGCATGTATATGTGCCTGCGGACTGAGGGGCACGCAGTCATGATTGCCAAGACCTATTGTAGGCTGCGTGACTGCGTGGCCTGTGAGATCCCCCCCACTATGGCAGTACTCCGCTGAAATTACCCAGTGGCCAAAAAATGCAGGACATTGAGCACCTTCTCCAAGGGGCTCAATGCTTGGGAGCAGAGGGTGGGTGATGTAAGGTCATCTTCCCACTCCCTGACCAGGTCTAGGATGATACAAGGTGGAAACCTATACCTGCCGTAGACCTGGTCGTCAGGCATCCCAAAAAGGCTTGTCCGGGGGGAAAAAATGCGGGCCCTGGCTATTCTCCTCCTCCTGCGGTGTCCCACGATCAGTGCTGCGACAAATGGGGCATTCATCGTAGCGGTATGTACGTGTTTGTTGTTTGTGCGTGCTTTTATACTGTGCGCGGGGATGCTTAAGCCTGCCTTCCTGAGGCAGACGTGTTGACGCCTGTGCGCGTCTTTTAGCGTGCGCTTGTTTTCCGTATTCAAATCCATGAATACGAGTTGTTCGCGTGCATGTGGGCGTTCTGTGTATTTCCCTGCAGTATTTCCCCAGTTATGCCTTCTTTTTCACGCGTTGTTCCCTATTCCGTGCGTTACGCCCCGTGTCCCGCCCCCTTTTTGGTATGTGCGCGGACGTTGTGCACTTTCAATGTGCGCATCGCGCACAGCGTTCGGGATGTTGCAATGACGTGTGCGCCCATGTGCGTCACGCACGGGTTTGGCGCACATTCAGAGAAAAACACGCACAGGGACTTCCATGAATCGCACGCATGCACGTGCGCTTCCTTTTTCACGCTTGCGCCTGCTTGCGTCAGCTTGCGCCACTTTTTTCAGCACACATTTGTTCCATGAATCGGCCCCTCAATTTCATGACACTCAGGAAGACATTTAAGCAAAAAATAAACATACCAAACAATTGAACCCATATGAGGATGCTTCCAAGAAAGAACATTTGACCTCTTTTGTGGTAGATGAGTATGACCTGGGTGTACTGCAGTGGTCAAGCTCTCCTAAACAAACAAAATAAACTGTGCCACTTCCATGGGAATTAATACCAGGTTATCCACGCATTCAGAGTGTCCTTGTTCAAAATATTTACATCAACCTTGAAGACACAAAGTCTCACTTGGGTAATAACGGGATCATTGACAGTTATTCATGGTTTCTTGCTTACTAGAGCTTCTCTAAAACAAGTCACTGAATGTCATGTACATACAAGTGTCTTCAGTCCATTCATAATTCATTCCATTGACTTAAGTTGATAATGTGAGAAACCCAAGTGGATTCTCACTCCTAGACCCCTTGCAACCTCTGCCCAGATGGCCAGGGAAAGGCCACCACTCTTGGATCCTGACCCTGCGGGTGGAGAAGCGAGGGAGGATCACCTGAGAGAAGGGTTCTTGGGAACAGGAAGTGTGGTACCCTCGGGCAAGACATAGTATCCCTCTTTGCTTATTCGTGACCAACCTAACCCTTCCCCCATGTTCCTGTTATAAGCCAGTTCCCCTAATTTCTCCCTATTTGACACATGACAGTACTGGAACGAAGAAGAGGCAACTAAGAACAATGAGGGCCACACTCTTTCACCACTTTGGTACTGGGACGAGGAAGATGTCTTTTGAGAGCTGCAAAGGTCAGGAATGTCCCATTGATTGTGGTCAGGCAGGGCTGATTGGACATTCACACCTGC
Source organism: Ambystoma mexicanum (assembly GCF_040938575.1). NCBI lineage: Eukaryota > Metazoa > Chordata > Amphibia > Caudata > Ambystomatidae > Ambystoma > Ambystoma mexicanum. The sequence goes on along the minus strand of NC_090935.1, from coordinate 668,467,765 downwards.
AGCCAGTCAAGGGGCTGCATGTGCATAAAAGGAGACAGCCCAGCAACATGAGAGACAGCGGGGAGACCTGTGTGTGGAGGAGTGACAGAAGCAGCAGCAGGAAGGCCGGTGCAAGCGTGGCATGGGAGATGGGGCTCTGTGGAGCAAACCGACCATTAAGAAGGTGAACAAGGAAAATCGAGATCAAACCCATGCCCCCTCACCCCAGGCGCATATATAGAAGAACAGCAGGAAGAACAAGGAGCGCACTTATCATTTGAACCAGGCCCCAGCGCACCTATGGATGACAAATATGCTGAAACACACCCACTTCACCAACAGTGCAACTTCCATGCTACATTAGAATCAATGCTGCAATATCAGAATCTACAAACACAAAAATCCCTGTTTAAAGGCTTGCAAATGCCTATATGAATTAACATGGTCTAATTGCACAGTGTAAAGCCATGTTTCAGGAAAATTACAGCCAAGTTCATTTCTCTCACTGAACACTGGCTGCAGAAGCCTTCAGCAACATTCCTCAGCTGCCAAGGCCGCACATTCAAGATAAAATTGCTTTCTGCAGACAAACATTCCTCGCAAAACCCCCGAACTGCCAAGGCCGCACATTCAAGATAAGACTGCCACAAATGCGAATAAATCACGGCAACCCAGTGTGCTTTTTTTTTTCTTTCTGGGAAAGAAAGACATTTTCTCAAGGACTCGCACAATATTTGAAACATAAATTGTAACAAGAATGGCGCAGCCCAGCCAATCTGCGCTCAGAGCCCAGGTGCAAACTGCTTTCTTCAGCTAAAAAGTTATGGGAACAAAGTCATAATGTAACAGGTTAGAATTAGGTAATGGGGGCTGGCACAGCTAAATCAACCCACTGACGCAGAAAGGCTAACACCCAATTGTCAAGTTCTCTATAAGGGCTACATAGGTAACCTATCACTTAGCAGCCAATAGCAGGAGGAGATAGGTTTCTGGGAGCTGATCCAATTCTGTGAGGTCAGCCTGCAGTGTGATTACAAAGCTGGCTTGCAAGCCAGCCCCGGGGGAGACGGCGCCTGAACTCGCGATGTGCACGATGCTCTGTGTGTTTTTTTTTCTTTTTTGCTGCCCAGAAATAAATGCAGTTTGGAACATGCTGCTGCCTGCTTGGGACTCTGTTGCATTTCTGGGGGCCATATGAGAGGTGTTGGGGTCTCCCATAGCTGGTGAGGGTATGGCTGCTGGCCCCCCACTGCCCTGCTGGGGGTCCAGCTTCTCCCCAACAAAGGGAGCCGTGTGGAGAGGTTGTCCCTTTTATGCATGTTCAAGGTCCTCATTCCCCTGTGTTGAGACATCGACCCAGGGGTGCATGAGGCGCAGGAGTGGGACCCCTGATGTGAGGAATAGAAGGCTGTACGATCCATGCTGCTGTGGAAGTCTTTGAAAGCGACGGGTGAGTTACAAACCATCCATTGCTCAAGTGTTTAAATGTGGTTGTTCGAGAAATACTTTGTATCAGAGTGGTCGCATGATTGAGGAAACACGTTTTCGAAACTCTCCAAAAGATGTACATTCTGATTGAAGTGAATGAAGGAAATATTACACAGCGGGTTGAATGGAATTCTTAACAAGTGCATCCTGTGCCTATTGAATACTGGAATGAGTACAATCTGTGTTTCTTGAATATCGAACTGAATGAAAACCTTAACAAGTGCAAACGTGCCTGTTGAGTACTTCATTGAGTACAAGCCACGTTTCTTGAATATCGAACTGAATGAAAACCTTAACAAGTGCAACATGTGCCTATTAAATACGGAATTGAGTAGAATCTATGTTTCTTGAATACCAAACTGTGTGAAACCTCACAAGAGCAGAACTGTTACACATTAAGTTCAGAAGTAAAACAGTACTTCAAATCCAAGTAAAACCAATCGATGCAGCATACTAAAATGAATGATACTTTACATCCAATTGAAACCAGCATGTGCTATATTCTAAAGTGAATGTAACTTTAAATATTGAAACAAAGAAAGGCATATTGAATACCAGACCAAGTAAATTGCCTAAAGAGCAATTTACATTGAGAGCAGAACTGACTAAAGCTTTGAAGATTATTCCAACACAGTCACAATTTACGCGTGGAAACCCCATAAAAAAAGAGCACAAAAGTGACAAAGAACTTGGAAAAGACAACAGATTTTTTTGTGCTGCTGAAATTAATTCTTGGGGAAGGGAACCCTGAGACTTGAGACATGTATTAACCTGAGACCAGAGTCTCAAGGTTTTTTGGTGCTTGGAACTTTGTTACTTGGAGAAGGGAACCCCGATTACTGATTCAAACTGTATCATCTTGAACTCAAGAGAGATACATTTGTGATTTTAGCTGGAACTGTTTTATACTTGGGGAAGGAAGCTGAAAGGAAGCTGCAAGCTGGAAATGGCTAGAAACTTTGTCTTGTACACTGTTTCTTTTGGTTGCTGACATTCCTACACATTGTATAGATTAGCTGTGAAGGCAAGCATAGGTTTTGGACACAGACAGCTTCTTCAGTTCAACTCATTGACTCAGATTTGCCTTAGTTTTATTTCAGTAGGGAACTCCCACCTTAGCATAGGGCAAGTTCGGCCTTCAACCATCCTGACATTTAAGTTAAATAAAAGTGTTTGTTTTGAATTCCGAATCTGTTATCTGTGTCTTGCTTCATGAGGCCTTCACAATACTCTTCAAGTGTTCACGAGTTTGGCATCAAATCAGATATTATGGCAAAGGACATCTGTTAACCTGGTAACTTAGGGTGAGAACCCAAAGTACCCAACATTTACATAAATTGGTCTATGAGAACCCCCCTTGTTTTGCATATTAAGTAACTTTGGGTCTCACCCTAAGTTACCTGGGGAATCCGGACGTGGGCTCCGTGCTCACTTTTCTAAGAGAGGCACAGCTCCACCTCACTGATGAGGCCAGAAAAAGCCGAAACACATGTCTGGTGTTGCTGTTGGTACTCTTGTTCAGAGGAGAATTGCATAGCATTTCGGTGCTGGACTTTGCCTGGGCAGGACAAAGACTGATATGCAGGGACATTTCTCCTCTGTGAAAGGGACAGTGAGCTAAAGACTTGGTAGAGTCTCTCCCAGAGGCCATCCACCCAAGAACAGGTCAATGGGTTATGTTCGTGCTGGTAGAGGGACTCCCAGAACCCCCTTTGTTTTCCATATTAAGTAACTTTAGGTCTCACCCTAAGTTACTAGGGGAATCCAGATGTGGACCCCGTGCTCACTGTTCTTAGAGAGGCAGAGCTCCACCTCACTGATGAGGTCCGACTAGGCCGAAACATGTTGGTACTCTTGTTCAGAGGAGAATTGCCTTGCATTTTGGTGGTGGACTGCCCCTGGGCAGGACAAAGACTGATATGCAGGGAAATGTCTCCTCTGTGAAAGGGACAGTGAGCTAAAGACTTGGTAGAGACTCTCCCAGAGCTCATCCACCCAAGAACAGGTAAATGAGCTGTGTTCGTGCTGGTAGAGGGACTCCCAGATCCCGCCTTGTTTTGAAAATGTACCAACGCTCAGTGATCGGTTTCTTCGAAACTGAAGCTGCCAACAGCACATCAAAGATCTCTTGCTCTTTTCCCTCACAATCCCACCAACAACAGCGCCCCAACACTCCCTACATTGCATATCTGCCAGTATGCCAAGAGACCACACAAGTGGCAACAGTGCATGGTAGAAGACCCCATAACATTAATATAATCTGCCAGTTTTGGCATCAAATGCCCAGCTTCTTCCATCATATGCTCAGGTACTTCCATGAGAAGACTGTGCTCTTCTTCCATACATTATACCTTGATACTTTAACTGCCAAGTTCTACTCCAGGTACTGGTAGACACATCACTACAGACCATGTTTGTGATTAATGGGTTACTGACAGGCATCGCTTCACCTTACTCATTTCAAAATGTTCTTCATGTGTGCATGCATCATTTTCAGAGTTTTCCTGCTTTTTTATTTGTTATGGTAGCGTTCAGGCCCATATTAGGTTAATTTTTTCCTGATAAAATTTAGTTTTTGGGCAGTAATGGGTTATTGACACCACATTGCTTCGCCGTTCTCATTTCAAAATGTTCTTCATGCATGTCTGTATCATTTTCAGTTGAGCATTGCTGCTTTTTCATATATTAGGGTACCGTTCTGGACCGTTCCTGGTACTTTTTCATGTTCAAATGTAGGTTTTGGGCAGTAATGGGTTAATGACAGCAACATTTTTCAACCTCCCTCATTTCTAAAATGTTCTTCATGCATGTTTGCAGCATTTTCAGGTGGGTTCTGCTGCCTTTTTATATGCTATGGTACCGTTCAGGCCCATTCCAGATACTTTTTTCATGACCAAGGGCCTCAACACGAGTTTGGCGGTAACCCTTAAATGCGGCGGTAGCGCTATTACGGCCGCATTTAAGGGTCTGCCAAATCACGGCTTCGGCTGATTTCCCCCCAGCTCTTAGCTGCGTGTAAATCTGCCGAAATTTCACGCTCTTACCGCTGGCGGGAAATCCGCCGGCGGTAAGAGCGTGAAATTTCCCCATTGAGCCCAATGGGGAATGGGTTCAATGGGGAATGGGGATTTCCCGTTCCACCAAACCCGTGATCCGGCGCTAATAGTGTCGGTGGGTTTGGCGGTAGGGCAGATACGCCAGCGCTATTAGCGCCGGTGTTACCGCCCAACTCGTGATGAGGCCCAAAATGTAGATTTTGGTCAGTAATGGGATAATGACACTAAATTGTTTTATCTTTCTCAGTTCAAAATGTTCTTCATGTGTGTCTTCATCATTTTCAGTTCAGTTTCACTGCCTTTTCATATATTAGGGAACCGTTCCGTCCAGTTCCAAGCACCTTTTGTGTTAAAATGTATATTTTGGGCAATAATGGGTTAATGACAGAACATTGTTCAACCTTCCTCATTTACAAAATGTTTTTCATGCATGTTTGCAGCATTGTCAGGTGGGTTTTGCTGCCTTTTTATATGTTAAGGTACCGTTCCGGTACTTTTTTGTGCTAAAATTTATATTTTGGGAAGTAATGGGTTAATGATAGCACATTGTTCCGCTTTCCTCATTTCCAAAATGTTCTTCATCTGTGGTTGCATCATTTTCAGCTGAGTTTCCCTGCCTTTTCACTTATTAGGGTACCGTTCTGGCTGGTTTTGTGTACTGTTTCGTGATGAAAAAGAAGATTGTGGGCAGTAATGGGTTAATGACAGCATATTGTTCAACCTTCCTCATTTCAAAATGTTCCTCAGGCTGGTCTTCATCGTGTTTAGTTGCATTTCACTGCCTTTGCATATATTAGGGTACGGTTCTGTCCAGTTTCGGGTACTTTTTTAACTTCAAATGTAGATTAAGGGCAATAATGGGTTAATGACTGCACATTTTCAACCTTCCTCATTTCCAAAATGTTCTTCATGCATGTTTGCATCATTTTCAGGTGAGTTTTGCTGCCTTTTTATATGTTATGGTACAGTTCTGGGTACTGTTTCATGTTAAAATGTAGATTTGGGCAGTAATGGGTTAATGAGAGATTATTGTTTCACCTTTATCATTTCCAATTGTTCTTCGTGTATGTCTGCATCATTGAGTTTCTCTGCCTTTTCATATTTTAGCGTACTGTTCCGGGTACTTTATCGTGACTGAATGTAGATTTTGGGCAGTAATGGGTTAATGACAGCACATTGTTTTATCTTCCTCATTTCAAAATGTTCTTCATGTGTCTCTTCTTAATTTTCAGTTCAGGTTTGCAGCGTTTTATATATATTAGAGTACCATTCATGACCATTTTAGGTACTTTTTCAGGTTTATATGTAGGTTTTGGGCAGTAATGAGTTAATGACAGCACATTGTTCAACCTTCCTTATTTCCAAAATGTTCTTCATGCATGTTAGAAGCAATTTTATGTGGGCTTTGCTGCCTTTTTATATGTTATGGTACCGTTCAGGCCTGTTCCGGGTACTTATTTGTGATAAAATGTAGATTTTGGTCAGTAATGGGTTAATGACCACATTGTTTCACCTTTCTCATTTCAAAATGTTCTTCATTTGTGTCTGCATCATTTTTAGTTGAATTTCGCTGCCTTTTCATATATTAGGGTACCATTCCGGGTACTTTTTTGTGATGAAATGTAGACTTTGGCCACTAATGGGTTAGTGACACCACATTGCTTTACTTTTTTTCATTTAAAAATGTTCTTCATGCATGTCTGCATCATTTTCAGTTGAGTATCGCTGCCCTTTTCATATATTAGGGTACCGTTCTCGACCGTTCCGGGTACTTTTTCGTGTTAAAAAAGGAGGTTTTTGGGCATTTATGGGTTAGTGACAGCACATTGTTCAACCTTCCTCATTTCTAAAATGTTCTTCGTGCATGTGTGCAGCATTTTCAGGTGGGTTCTCCTCCTTTTTATATGTTATGGTACCGTTCTGGTACGTTTTTGTGATAAAATGTAGATTTACAACACATTTTCCTGTACAAAGCATAGGTAGATGTGTGCAATGCCATGATAACGGGTCAGACATGTGGGGCTCGACTCCAAAACAGTGCAATGTCTTTGCTCTACTTTTGCATCCTTCCTGCCGCCTGACTGCCGTTGACTTCACTTGCCACAGAGCACTTCAAAAAATTATCTACTTGTGTTTCCATCAAGCCACATTGTACCAAACAATATACATCCGCCTCTGATGCTTAACACTGCATAATTAGCAGAGTTTGGGTGTGAGTTAAGGCATATATCTTAGAACAAGTGTCCAACCTTGTCATCACACACACGCCTTGACTCTACACTCCCTCCACACACATGGCAAACAATGGTGTCGCTTTACTAGAGTAAGAGCCGGGGGCTGGGGCTCTACTCCACTCTCCTCTTACCTCTCCCAGCTGTGGCCGAGCTTCAATCCAGAGGCAAATAGCTTCTTTTCCATTCCCTGACCGGCCAGACGGGTCACCAGTAGGAAAGGGCACTGGGGGTGGGGGGAAACCCAGGTAACTGAGGTAATTGCAGTAGGAGTTGCTGGGTATGAGCAGCTCTGCTCACACAAGGAAACACAGAGGAAAGCAATTCAATCCAGCCAGAAATTCTAAGCCGGTCTGTATGACTATTTCTACTCTTAGAGAAATTTTATTCATTTGAGGGAATGAGCCATCTACTTTTTTATCTTCTTATTTATGGTGTAACCAAAATATAACTATTGATGGCAGGTCAATTTTTCTAGAAAAGTTGGTTAAAGAAAGGTATAGCATTTATAAATCAGCTTTTCTCTGATGTGAATGTCTTGCATTTAATGATTTCAAGCATAACTTTGCTCCGTCAAATTCCGATTATAGTCAATACAATAAATTACTAAATGGCTGTTTAGATCTTTTGAATTCCTTTTTGAGCTATAAACATATTCCTAGCCAATCTAGACCTCAGGTTGTGGCTTGCGTCACATCTTTTAAAGCTACAATATGTTATAAATTATTATCTGCTAGCAGAGGAATGGGTATTAAATGGTCTTCTGAATTGCAATGGTAGTAGGATTGTGGGGTAGTATTTGATGAACATGCTTGGTCTTCTATTTTGGAGAAAGTTAAGATGATCTCAGCCTTAGCAAACATATCAAAGTATGCAGGGCCTTTATTAAACCGATTAAATTATTTAATTCCAAATTGATGAATGATGGCAATTGCTGGTCCTGTATTTTGGGTACAAGTAGGCAGGTATCTTAAGGTTAATATTCCTCTGACTTCCACCAATATTGTATTGTGTAGTCTTTCTTTAAATACAATGGTCTTTTATAATTTGTACATTATGTATGATCTTTTCATAGCCATTGACATAGGAAGGATTAGTTCCAATTGGAAACAATTTTAAAAACGGACTATTAAAGGACGGTTTTATAATATTTGTGACATCCAAAGATTGGAGAAATGTTTAGCTTATACACCATACCTGGTCTCATGGCCAAATATAAAATGAAATGGCACAAAGGCTGATGACATGTAAAAAAGCTGTCTCGAGACTCTAGTAGTAGTAGAAGTAGTAGATTCTTTATTTTCGGTTTAACCAGAATCCATAAAAGATACAGCACATACGACATATACATGAATACAACACCTGGTTATATTTCATTATTAATTTCCTTTCATGTCAATTTAGGCCACGTTATTACAGTAATACATGAACTTTCACGCACATTATAAAACACGTTATACAAAGACATATGTGATTTACCTACAATTAGTCTGAAAAATAAAAGAAGTTAAAATGCAGAACACCAAAGCATCATACAACCAGTTATAAAAAGGCCCATATTTAGAAACACACTCAACTGTTTAAAACATTATTTCTGATCACACCTTTTGGTTTTTAGGCCTTTTTCTTGTATGCGCAAGGTAACTCTTATTATATACAAAGACAGATTGCACGCTGTTACGGGCGTGAGTACATTCAACAAATAGTACAGGGCTGGCCTATGTTGAGTAAAGCCTCTGCCTATAAACAGTGGTAATAGATATTTCTTCCTTTGCTCGCTATAGGCAGGACAGAAAAATAGATAGTGGGCTGGATTCTCTAATCCTGCATCACACATGTAGAATTTTGCTTCAAAATCACGACCCAATCTCCGACTACGAAGGTCGCCTAATTCCAAGCAACCAAAACGTGCCCTTGGGATTGGAGCCCTTTGGTATTTAAAGTTCGTCCAGATGAGGTATTCTTTTATGTTAGTTGATGATAGTCTCATAAGTTCTCTATTTACTGGTTTCAATATTTCATCAGACTCTCTCCTGTCAAGTACCCACTCAGTTAGGCTCTTTTTCAGTGAGGACAACTGCTTTTTTCTAATATTGGAACAAATTAATTAAATATGTCGCTGATACCCACATTCTCCAACATAAGTCTTACATTTCTTAACCAGCCAATTTCGTTGGCACCCTTCTTGTACATTAGGTGCTTCAACAAGTTTTGCGTTATTTCCACCTTTGAATTGGACCATATGCGTAACGACAATCTACAGGGCTCCAGCAACAGTTGTCCTCTAGAAACACCCAGCCAATTTCTGTATGGCAAGCAAAGGTTGGCGCTGATATTGGTAAGCACAGTAGGGATTTTATAAATCTATTTTCTTCTATTTGTAGTGGGCTGACATCACCATGTCCCCAAATTGTAGCACCATATTTGATAGCCCCTATAGTGCGGGCATTATATACTTTTCCCACAATACAAAGTGGCTGTTGCTTTCGGGTTTTCATAAATCTGTGGATACCACATGTCAGTTGTCGAATTATGGGGTCTTTTTTTGTGCATGGTCCTGCCCATTAGACTTTTCGTTAAATCGAACCCCAAGATCAGCAAAATGAGACACTATAAGTATCACCACACCGTTAAACCATATATTTGGGAATGTGCACGTTCTTTTCTTCTCAAGGCGCATCATTTCAGCAGATTTGGTAGCGTTTACCTGGAGATCCTGGTTACTCATAAAGGTCTCAAAGCTATTTACCAAAATCTGTAGTGCTCTCGGAGTACGTACAATAAGAACAGTATCATCTGCATAGATTACCGCAGGAAATGGTGTGTTATCAATTCGTGGTACATCAGCATTACAGTGTAGGAATTCAAGTAGTTTGTTAATGTACAATGAAAATAACAAGGGTGCCAAAACGGACCCCTGTCTAACCCCTGTTTTAACTGGGAACCAAGCTGTCCAGTGACCCTCACTGCCCGAACAAATGCATGCTTCATTAGCCTCATGGAGGGCTTTCACTGCTTCCAAAATGTCTACCGGGCATTCATAGAACCTGAGCACCTCTCACAATGTGTCCCTATGTACTTTATCGAAGGCGGTGCTCAGATCGCTGAATGCCAGGTGTATAGGTTCTTGTTTTATATCTAGTGAATGGGCGATTACCAAATACAAATTCAAACATAGTTCCATTGTTCCTAGTTTGGGCCTAAAGCCCAGCTGGATTGGTGACAAGATGTCCTCCGCTATGACCCATTTTTTTTATTTAGTGAGCAAGCATTTCCCAAACATTTTAAGACTCCTGTTCAAAAGGGATATGGGTCGGTATGATTGTGGGGAACCCTTGCAACCCTTTTTGTATATTGGCACAATTATGGCTCTTTGCCATTCGTGTGGAACCAATTTTGTACTTATAATAGCGTTGAAGACAATTGTTAGCACAGGACCCCACAATTCATCCCTATCCTGGCAAAAATTCATTTGGGATACCATTGCTGCCGGGTCATGCTTTTTTTGACAGGTTTAATTGCTTTTATCACATCGCCAATAGAAAAAAAGGCTTGACTTGGTTCTCTTTCCACACTATCCTGCTTGTCACTCAGAGCGAGTGTCTCACATATTGACCCCTCCTCTGCTCTGTAAACCTTGCTAAAATGGTCTACCCATTGCTGGTCTTGGATCCCACACTCCAGCCCTGTTTTGTTCCCGTTATATATGGGTTGGCCATTTACTTCCTTCCAAAATTCACGGGAATCATTATTTTTACTTGCCATTTCCAGTCTTTCCCATGCTTGATTATCTAATTCTAATTCGCGCCTTTTAGTCTGTTTTTTGTATTCTGCCCTTGCCCCCGACAATCTCTATTTTGGGGGATTGGGGATTTTTAAGTAGGTTTAGTAATTTTGCCTTAGCCTTTTTACAATCTTTATCATGACAGCCCACCTTGTGCTCCCCTTTTCTTTTATTCCCACAGTCTCCCATGCATCCGTCCACAATATTCTCTAACAGGGATGTAAAGGATGGGACTACGAGCAATGGGTTAGTATTTGGATCCAGTATAGTATCAAATAGGGACATATTCATAAGAACTATTTTATCCCCCAGAGGGCCTTTTGTTACTTCGTTCCACCTCAGACTTTCAGTGCTCGTTCCTTCACATACTGTTTCTTTGAGGTGATCAAAGTGATTACTTTTATCCCCTGGGCACAGACAATTAATGGTTAGCTCCAGCACATAATGATCGCTATAGAGGTCACTCCTAACACAGAAGTCCCTCACAAGTCGCCAGGTGTTAGTTGAGACCAAGAAGTAATCTATGGATGATTTCCCTCTAGTGCTTCTAAAGGTATAAGCACCCAGAGTGTCCCCCATTTGTTGATCTCAGTAACACTTTCATCATCCATTGCAGAGTTGCAGTCCCATATCACACATCTTTGTATCCAATATTTCTGGAAAAGGGACGCTTAGGGCTTCATCTTCCTTTATATCGTATAAACCTTCAGGCGGTCCATTTCCCATTTTCAGATTTAGATCACCCCCACACACGATCTGTGCATTTTTGTCCCACAATGTTTACAAGGCACTTTGACCGTCTCCTTAAGGGCTGCGATTGGACACATCAAAAACAAAGAGGTGATGGCTGGAAGGTTTAGAATGAATCTTAACCACTGGCATTGCTCTGGGCAACCCTCCAGACCACCGTTCTTCGCCTGCCAAGCCATTACAGAAGTGGAAGACCATATGCAAATCAGGCTTGGCCCCACCCCAAAAGGGGCAGTCCAGCCCGAACTGCTAAGTGACATCCCTTCTGCACGAGACCACAAGCATCCCCAAACATGTTTCGCCCTTGTTGGGACTCATCAGTGAGGAGTAGCTTGGGTCTCTAGGCCCAGCAGTCACGGGACCCACGTCTGGGCATACCCGTCCCACTCGGGGTGACAAAGCAAAAACAAAGAGGTGATGGCTGGAAGGTTTAGAATGAATCTTAACCACTGGCATTGCTCTGGGCAACCCTCCAGACCACCGTTCTTCGCCTGCCAAGCCATTACAGAAGTGGAAGACCATATGCAAATCAGGCTTGGCCCAACCCCAAAAGGGGCAGTCCAGCCCGAACTGCTAAGTGACATCCCTTCTGCACGAGACCACAAGCATCCCCAAACATGTTTCGCCCTTGTTGGGGCTCATCAGTGAGGAGTAGCTTGGGTCTCTAAGCCCAGCAGGGCCATCATTTGCAGATGGACTGTTGTAGATGTTTATACAGTAAACAGGAAGGCCCTCTTCTGGTCTTAGTTTAAGGAGTTCTACCAAATCCTCGTTACCTATTTTTATTTCTCTAATTTCACCTCTTAGAGAACCCTTCACCAGGATGGCCATACCGCCATAGTATCTTCTTTTTAGCCCCTTCTTTGCCATTACTTGATAAACCACATAGCCATCTAGTACTATCTTTTAAGGTTTCTAACATCTCCTGTAGGAAGATTACAGTTGTTCCATTCAGTTACTCTTTTATTGTTTTATCTCTCAGTTTTTCCCTGGCACCTGCTATATTCCAGGACAACATTGTCACTGTTTCCCCTTGAGCGATTAAGTTTGCACTTTCTTCTTGGCAGACCTGGGTTACACCTATTGTCAGGTCTCCTCTCTGGGTTTCATTATGGCCAACATTCTTCCCCGCTAGACTCTGGTTGATTCGTGGTCAATTCAGCTCCTCAATCGTTGATAGGGGAACAAATCTATTTAGTGTGGCAATTTTATTAAAACCCCTGTTTTTTTCGGTCCAGTTTGTTTTAAATTGGCCCTCGTTCTTCCTGTTTTCAGGGTTCCCACTTAGATGCTCACTGGTCCACTCCCTTACTCCTATGGGCTCCTGTCACACTCACCTATGTCTCTGCAGGAGTGATGGATGACCTCCCTTGACCCCCGAGTTCTCACTTCCCCTGTTTTCACCCAGAGGGATTACTGTCAAATACAAGGTAAACACTCAGACCTGAATTCACCCGATTCCCCTGGGCCCTTCCCTTCACTTTAAGGTGTGCTGTGATGTCCCCTAAGGGCTTACCTTGATCTTTAGTAAGGTGTGCACTCCATCCTGCATTCGCAGGGGCGTATGAATGATGCCAATGTCTGTTGGCTGAGTTCATATGTCACACGCTGTTATATGCCTTCACAGCGAGGCCGAGTGTTCAAGGCGCCAGTTTCTTCACTGTCTAGAAAGTCTTTTCCACAAGTGAACATTGCGCAGACAATGTTTAGTGTCCTGAATTGTCCGTGTTGTCTTTGTTTGCCAAGGTATTTTGTGGGTGAGGTCAGCTGCTGGTAGGTAAACGCAGCGTCTTAAATTCGAGCGCGCCTGGTAATGTTTCTCCTTTTTCTTCCCTTGCAGGAGTGGATTACGTGATATTAGCACCTCGAGTCCGGCTTCAGCGCTACCGGAGACTTGGTGGTCTGGTAAGTTTGCACGGAGACGTTGGTAAGTATGTATGCGTTATGAGAGGGAGCGCAGTGCAATAGTCCCCTCGTTATTAGGGCGAGCGCAATGAATAATGTCTCTTCTTTCTTTTGCAGGGGTTTGTGCGCTCGTACAACTGACCTGGTTACCAGCGTTGCGGGAAGATTCGGTGAGTATGCGCAGCATTATTGAAGGGCGCGTGCTAACGCTGTTCTTCTTTGTTCTTACAGGTGCCGGTGATGAAGTCCCCTCTTGACTGTAGATAGCCACGGCAGCTGAAGGTAAGCTGAAGCAGGATTATCCAGAGCAGGTAAGCTGAAGCAGGATGATCCAGAGCAGGTAAGCAGAAGCTGGCTGATCCAGAGCACGGCAAGTGTGTTGCTGATGCAGCTCACAGTAAGCAACACGAAGCACTGGAAGAAGCTTGAGTGTGGCTTATATAGCCAGCCACACCGAAACACTAGAGAGCTCATGGATTATTATGCACTTCCTGTTTGGCAACAGGAAGTGGTAACCAGGAAGTTACTACAAACACTAGGAAGGAAGTAAAGGAAGGATCGGCTATGGGTTCTTTGTGTGCCTATGCCAGGCCTGCCAAGCCTCCACCCAGCTTGCCCCAACTACCTGCTTGATACCCATGACAGCTCCCTAGTCGTATCGGGGTAAAGGTGTGCCAGTGAAACTACCCTATATGTGGAGCCCCCAGAGACAAATCTGAGGTTAGAGTTCAGTACGTAGGATGCCACCTTCGTGGAATTTAAGGAGACTGTTATACAATCTCCCTCAATGGGTTTTTTTGTACCTCCAACCCATCTCACCCTTCTTGCCATCAATATGGAGCCTGAGTTTATTTATTTTCCCTGTATACATGTATTTATCCATTGGGCAACCTCATTGATCAGGCCCGTTGTAGTTTCATAGGTTTCCTCAGGTAAGGGATTGACCCAAAACAATTATGCCCACGAGTGGTGCAGCAGCAGGGGAAGGTCCAGGGTCACTTTCCCATCCCCCAGCGTCTTTGGTGCCACTCCTTCTCTACCTTTATTTGTGTTTATTTTAGCTCTGGGGTTGGGAGGTTGGTTCTCAATCACCTTGATCACTGTGTTCGTATATTACTCCCCTTTTTAACTCGTGTTGGAGTTGGTCTTGGGCATAGCATTGGTATTACTTTCAGTTGGCCCTGATTTGGAACTTTTTCTATCATTTCCCCTGTCGTAACATTGCTATTTAGTTCCACTGATCCCCTCTCTCCCTTGCTTCGCTGTTCACCAGAGAAGGTGTAAGCCCCATACTCAGTTTCAGGCCTCATACCTCATTTTTGGATTGCCTGGTCATATCATCCATCAGGTTTAAAAAAGTAAACAGGGCTGTTTTACTATTTTTGGACTTCCTTGTAGCGGAATTAGCTTGTGTTACTCGATGATATGATAATATAGGATGGGTTATTTATAACGCCCTTAATACCCAGAGGTTTCTCAGCGTGGACCCGGGGATCAAACCTTTGTTGCTCCGTGTTGTCTTGCTTTCAAGGCGAGCACGTAGCCCCTGAGCTTTCCTCCCGAGACCCCTGAGCTATCCTCCCGAGACATGGGCACTCACCTAAGTGTCTATGCTGTTCAATAGATCAAATCATCAGCTCAGCCCAGTCTATTATTTCTTCTGCTTCATCTGGCAGACTCAACCCAGTTCCCCTTAGTTCTCTTTCCGCGTGGAGGATCTTTTTTTCAAGTTTCCCCGACATATCTTTAAGGTAATTATCAATAACTGACTGTCAGCCCTTTGGTTGGTTCCCTATACTCTTTTTCACTTTGTTCACGTTGGTTTCACCCACGCTCTGGTTCGCTTTTCTTTTTCCCATAGTTCTAAACAGTATCTACCAATGTTAGAGTGCTTATACTTCTATATTGCACTGCAAGTTAAGACCAATACTACTACTACACACGTCCCAACTATGGTAGATTTAAATAGGGGTGAAATGTAGCCCGTATGGGTACTTTCACTGGTTGAGTTAAACACTAAAATCGCACATAGAAACACGTTAAAATATATACCATAAAACGTCTCTAATACAGTGCAAACAGCTTGTGCAAAATATGCAATGTTTCCTTAGAATGTAAAGCCTTTAAAGTGCATCACAGCTAAATGCGGTGCAAATGGTGCGCAAAAGTGCAGTGCAGTGCAGTGCAATAAAGTGCAACGCGTGCAGATTAGCATGGTATGATGTGACCAAATGCAACTAATTAGAAATAAAAATATAAAAAGCCTATAGCACGATGCGGCACAGTAAAAGGTTATACCTTAATATTCGAAATTTAAAAATATCTGTGACACAAGGTCTGCTGCTAGGCACTGAGGCACATTAAAAGACGCGAGCACATAACGAGAATAAAACAAGCCCATAAAAAGGGCCTTTTAAAAAGAACGTGATAAAAATATGAATAAAAAATAAACCGTGATCATTTCCCGCACTTGCAGGATAATAAGAGAGTCACACTATACTCAATTCGAGGACCTTCAGCCAATCTAAGATGATTGGATGTGAGCTCAAGTAGAACCTAATAGCTAGATTGGTAGCTTCTTAAAAAGTACAGGAAGAACGCGAAAAAGGAAAAGGAGAAACACCATGTGGCCCCATGACCAGCTTTTAGTCAGTTAGAGACACCTAAGAGCTATCAATTTGCACGGGATCTCTGTGGGAACAGGTGCACAAAGTCAAAAGTGCACCCCTGTACCGTTTCACTACACACAGTTCATCAGATCTAAAATCTGCGATTGATTTTCCAATGTCAAGACTTTTGGCATTAGGCGAGGAACGCCCGACCGGCTTAAGGGGCCTCCTTAGTCCATCTCCCCGCCTCGCCCTCATGCGTATGTGCAGGTTATGCTTCAATTCCAGCCTCTATAATAGCGCAGGGCACGCTCGCTTTGTGTGGTGATGCCCTGCCCTGTCTTCTATCTCCGTTCTCAGGGAGAAGACCATACCTGCCTACATTTGAAAATCAAAATTCCTGAGATGTATGCCCCGCCCACAGCCACGCAAGACTCCGCCCATTTGCACACCGCTCCGCCCACCTGTCAAAAAGATAAACTCGGTTGTTGTAGCCTTCAGTTTGCTTACTATAGCATTGAATTAATGATTTTCAATGCTATAGTATGCAAAATGAAGGCGGCACCGCCGCCGTAATAATAGTGCTTTCAATCCAATTATATGGATTTAAAGCAGTATTATTACGGCGGTCGGGGGTCGTATTGAGGGAGGAACGGCCTCATATAGTGGTGGTGCAGGCAGTCAGCACGAACATTTCGCACCATTTCCGGGTCCCGCCCACTTCTCCGCCCGATTGGCTAGCGCTGGTAGCCATCAGGTGGAGAATATGACGGACTGGAAAGAATCTCAAAATTCCTGAGATTCAAGGGACTTTTCTGGAGACCCGGCAAAATGCTTAAAATTTCAGAGTCTCTGGAAACATTCCAGAGGTTAGGCAGGTATGGAGAAGACCCAGGGCACTAGCAACAAGGTTTAATCCCAGTGCATTTCATTCCACCAGAAGAAGTGGCAAAATGTAGCAAAGGGACAAGAACAAGCGATGGTTGTGAAGCCCTGAGACTAGGGTGGCCAACTCTTTGATAGTATTTCGCGGGACATTTGCCCACAGGGCGGTGATGACGTCACAACGTCATTCACGTTTGGCCCGCCCTTTTTTAAATTTACATTTTTTAATGGCTCTTAATTCCTGGCTTAATTGAAATGCAAATGGTTTGTCCTTAGGAGGTGATGGTCACGTTTTTTAACTGCAGACATGACCATCACGACCCCAGGGACAAACCATTAGCATTTAAATGAAGCCAGGTGTCAGAGCGGCAGCAGCTCGACCTGTAGGCTCAAAAGGAGCCCAGGCTGCAGAGCCACCCTCTGAAAGAAAGCAGCAGGCGGCAGCACCGTGCTGTGTACATGTCCACTTCAGTTTGCAGAGTGGCTGTGCTGGACGCAGGTTGTCCTGACGAAAGTCGGGACAACCTGCGTCCCGCACAGCCACTCTGCAAACAGCGGGACAGAGTCCCTAATTGCGTGACAATCCCGCGAAATCCGGTACAGTTGGTCACCCTACCTGAGACCGTATCCAATGGCTTTCCCACAGTCGACTCTTCTATGAACTTTCCGGCATTTAAGCACAGCTCAAAAGTCTTATGAGCTTACCGCTTGCTGCTTACAAGTCCACGTTATTCACCATGCTATTGTTAAGTATAGATGTTGGGCAGAGTCTCAGCTCCAGCACCAGTTCCGGTCCGCGTAACACAGAGCACTCAACCTCACTCTGCCTTGCTCCTCTACTAAATTATGTTAAGAAGGCAAGCGGGAGGCAGGCAGTGAGGCAGGCAGGGCCCAGAACAGTGGTGGTGATAACAGACTCAGGTTCCCCCACAGGTTTCTCCACAGAACACTCAACCTCACTCTAGTACCACTTCCAATTTTTTTGCATGAAAGTCCACTTTTTATTTTTTACATTACTAATATTTATTGAAGTGGTGCATTCAAATATACAATGAATTGCATAATAAAATCTACATTGCGATTACCATATGTAGATATAAGCAACTAGTAAACAATCAGTAACAGACAAATTCACATACCAGATCATCAAGTTGACCCCTACAACTAAACTAAATGTCTAAGGAGACTTGAATAAACAAATGTGAATAATAATTTCGTATGCCGCAAATACCATAATGAGATAAGAAACAAGAAAATCATCAAAATTAAAGCAGCTAAATAATCAGATAAGGCAAAGAGTGATTGAAACTACAATTAGTAAATGCAGTAGAGGGAACGTATACAACACATACCACGTACCAACAAGGGGAGAGAGAGAAACAAGATGGAAAGGGAGGGATATAGATACTCACTTTCCCACCCAACCCTTGGGACTCACTGACCATTCTCGAAAGTCGATCAGATGGACCTTGACAAATCTGAAATCTATGCATCCATTTTGGATAACCATTTTGTCATCTGTGATAAGCACTCAAGCGACAGTACTGTCATGGAAGAACATGTCAAGTTAAATGAAAATCTGACTCCATTTGTTTCTGTTGATCCCAGGACAATGAAGAACAACATAGAATAGAGGCCATCTTGGTATGACAATGATTGTCGCGTGGCAAAAAGGGCAATCAAACTATACCTAAGAGGGCCTACAGTGTTTAACAAATGTGCCCTACATATTTTAAGATCTAATTATAAAGGGCTAATTTCCCTTAAAAAGAGAAATGTTGCCAATAAAAAATGGTAATTATTAGATAATGTGCTAATAACAGGGGATGCTTGCCTCTTCTGGAAATTGGTCTCAGGAAAAGAGTTAAATGGGGATAGGGACATACACTGTATTACAGGTGAAGCTATTTGGTGGCAGCATTTCTCTACTGTATATGATGCGGGGCACCAGATGGGGCCTAGTTTGACTGCTGCAAATCTTTCCTCTCAAACAAATCTTGCCTTCTCCATCAGAGAAGTAGTGTGTGCCCTCAAATCATTCAAAAACTTAAAAACTGCAGGTCTGGATCTAGTTACGGCATCTGTCCTTTGCTAAATATTTAATGTTATCGTGGCCAGTGGTTCAATACCGATATTATGGAAAAAGGCAATAATAAAGGGAGGCAAGGATCAACCAGCCAACTACTGGGCAATCTCGCTTTTGGATGTGACCAGTAAGCTATTTGGCAAACATTTACTTAATCACCTACAGGCCTGTGCCGACTGGGCCAATGTGATTAGTCATCTTAAGGCCGAGTTTCCGCCGAATAAAGGCACCATGTATCACTGTTTTGTTATTATTCATGCTTATCCAGAAATACACTACACTCAATAAAATGTACCTTTATGCAGCCTTCCGAGAGCTAAGGACTGCTTTTGATTCAGCCTCAGGAGATGTTTTGTGGCAGATTATGATATCACGTAATGCCGCTATCCATTTGGTATCCATCATCTCTCCTCTATATTCTGATAATAAAGCTAGGGTTCGCTTTGAATTAGGTGGTGAGATGACAAAGGATTTTGATGTCACTATGGGGGTTAAGCAGGGTTGTGTCCTGGCACCACTCCTTTTTAACATCTACGTACAAGAAAGTATTGATGCATTGGTCAAAGGGTGCCAGGACCCTCTAAGGCTGGGCCCAGATAAATACCCTGCCCTCTTTTACACGGACGATGCCGTGCTATTGGCCACCACGCCCAGAGCCCTAAAAAAGGCTCCATTTTCCAAAACAAAATCTCTCTGGCTAAACCTGAACACTGATTAATCAAGTGATGGTATTTAACCCCTCCTTTCTAAAAATAAATCCATGGCCTTAACAGCCAATGTTACTGCTATGGAGCAAGGTGACCTCTTTGATTATTTAGGTGTGTGTTTCCAAGACAATGGTGGGTGAGGAGCGCAGTCTTTCAAATCAGTGACTACTTTGGAAAAATATAGTGGTGGTATCTTGTCCTTCTATTACAAACATGATAGTGGGGCCATTTTGCCGGCTTTGGATCTACTCCACAAACAGGCTCTACCAGCAGCACTCTATGGTGCTGAGCTCAGGGGCTATATAAGCCCCAATAAGATAAGTTCTTGTGAAAACACGTTTTTAAAAAACCTATTCATGCTCTTTGTCAGTACCACCCCCTCTCTGCTTCACTCAGAACTTAATTGTTTACCAGTAGTGCTTCAGTTATCTCTTAAACCTGTCTTGTATTGGTCGAGAGTGTGAAATAACCCAGGTTTTGGAAAAATATTGTGATGAGCTACCTCACATATTGGATTCAAATGCGGGAAAGAGTCTAAAGTGGTTTGCCCACGATAAAGCAGCACTTTTGCATTTGAATAGATTGGATCTATGGGAAAACCCAAGGGATCTGCATCCTCAGCGCATCAAGCAGTATAAAACAGCCATGAATGCGAGAGCCTTTGAGAACTTAATAGCTGATGCTGCTAATTCAAACCTGGGCACAGAATATCTGAATTCCATGCTTGGGAGTGGCTTCAAAGCGTATTTGGACATGATCTCCCACTCCTCAGAGAGTTCACTGTATTTGCGCTGCAGACTTGGCATAATACCGGTGGCTGCTTTCACTTTATCATGGAGAGCTGGTGCCACCGCGAGGTGCCCTCTTTGCGGATTTTTCACATAAACATTGTGACATTTTATGCTGATATTCGTGGATACAATAAGTCATATATACTCCTAATGACTATGTAACTATATTGCAACCTGTCTATATATTGCTAATGATCATGTAACTAAGTAACTAAGCTTTGTACTGTAACAAGTGCCACGATGTCCTCAGTCTGTTGTGCGCTATATAAATACGAATAAAACAAAGAGACAAACTTATTTGCGTCCGATATTTTGAGATTATGGCATTCGTCATGCAGTTTCATCCTGGTTGTTCATAAGTCAATGGGCCTCATTACACGGTATGCGGTAAGGGATTACCGGCACCGGTAAGGGCACTGGTGCCGGTAATCCCTTACCGCCCTACTATGAGGTCTCTTAGCGGGTCCCTCCCTTAACGCCTGGTTTTACCAGGCGTTAAGGAAGGGACCCGTTGAGGGACTTCAGAGCTAATAACGGGCCCGTTATTAGCTCCTTCCCCATTCCCATTGAGCCCTATGGGGGCTCAATGGGAATGGGGAATGGTTCCCAGAATGGGGACTTAACCGGTCCCGCCAGGGTCGGAATGACCTGGTAAGTCCCCATTCCGGGAACACGGACCCAGAATGCGGTAAGGGGGTAGCCATGGCACTAATAGCGCCATGGCTACCGCTTACCGTGTAATGAGGTCCAATGTGTGTCCTTGCAAATGCTCGCTATATTTAGAATACGGTGCCTGAGAAACAAAGCATTGAAACATTTTAGCGTTACCCCTGGGGCGAACAGATGAATATGTTTTTTTAACTTCAAAATGTATATCACGTGTTTTTTTAAAAATGTTTTTTAACTGCCGATTCATCTGGTTTCAGCATTGTGAAATATGTATATTTTTGAGTGGCTTAAAGGTGTAATTCCGAATAAAAGGTTTGTTGATGATGAGATCGGATTGTGAAGGCCTTTTACACAAGTCAGTTAGTAAGAAATATAAGCATTTATTTCCATTCATAATATATTGGATTAACCAATCCGGAACCTAGTGCTGATGTAGTGTCATATGACAAATAGTAGGTAAAAAGATGCATAACCTGCGTAATCAGGACACCATGCTCTCCTCTTTCCAGATACGGGGAAGCCCAATGCAATCAGGCTGGCTCTATTCTCTCTAGAGAAACCTCCTTTGATCACTGCTGGTGCAGGAGAACGGCGAGCCCCCACTCCGCTGGGACTCAGGTCTGGAGAAACCACGCAGAAGCAGAGATTTCAAAGCAGTCAAGAATGCATTAGCACAGCCAGGGGAGTATCCAGCATTGCAAGGGTGGGGGGGTGAGGGGAGCGAGCCACAGAACAAGTCCTGCTACTTTCCCCCCAAATGCAGTGCGCGCCATTGCATATGGTCTCATTCACACCCACAAACCGCCCACCCCTGCCCCAATCTACTTTTTTGGTAACATTAGTGGTAGATGGCATTTTAAAACACAACAAAAAAATGTTTAAAACTGCAGAATCATTACAGATGCAGGAAGCTCATCTGTTAGAGCTCTGTCCAGGCGCTCTTGAGCAAAATACATACACACCTCCAATGTGCAACAGAAATGACTTCACAGAAAAGGACATCGCAAGGAGTCTTAGATACTTGGCGGCACCATGGAAGCGACTTTAGAATAAGTTGCTATATGTAAGCCAAGTGGCAAATAACATTGTGTTGCAAAATACCTAAATTGCACTATTGTTATGTATGCATTAAGTCTATAGTCCGGCTTTAAAAAAAAAATAGCAGCATGATATATTAACATAAGCTCTGAAGTGAATCACAGAGCTGCAGATAAGACAAGGTGTGATTACATGATCTGCCCAGGATCACACACTTTGGTTAAATGGTGAAACAGGGATGTGGACAACTTAAGCAACTGAGCACATCTTCACAGGTTTAATTGATATAAATATTACCTTTGCATTTCATGTGCTTAAATAATACTTTATTTAAAGCAATGCCTTGGAAGCAAAGCACATTATAGAAGAAACTGCCCTTTCATAATTAACTTTACACATTATAGAAATATATTGAGCAACAAGAGGATGGCTTTAGTTTTATTCTCCCCATCCTTCATGCAAAGTCACAATAGCATCATGCAGATTCATGTTGGCCTAATAAACCCCCCCTTGGGGGTGCAGCACTATACCTGTCTCGCTGCTGATCACTCCCTCCCATGCACATTTCTAAAGTGCCAAAAGTCCCAACTAATAGTTACCCTCCCTGCCATCAATGCCTAATGGCTCACAGAGCTCTTTGGGACACCTCTCCTGCTCAGAAAGAGTAAGGTGTCCTGCTGTCAGGACAATGAGCGTGCTGAGCAGCAATTGTTTTCCCTTTCCCGTTGGGCACCCTGATTTAGGTGCCGAACGGGAGAGGTGTCCCAGAGGCAGAAGTCCCGATCAGGCTCTCAAAAGAGCATGTGGGGGAGGAGGGGTGCTTGCCGCCCTCTGCCCCCTCCCCTGCGCCCCTGCTCAGTACGCCACTGAGCAGAGCCTTGCCTTCCTCGACGTGGATGCTGTGGAAAGACAACACCATTAGAGGAGACGCTAGGAAGCCGAGTTTGGGAAACAAAGGCATGTATGGGGGTGACGGCTAATTTCTCTGAGCATCTTGGATGACCGCTGCACAACGGAGATTAAAGCACACAATTAGCGCCACGTCTTGAATGCGCCTGCCTGACTGCTCGAAATTAATTGACAGACCGGCATAGTTTAACAATTACACAGTGGACGGTGTTCTTTATTGAAATGTTAACAGAGTGATTATTATGTATTTGTGGAGAGAAGTCTTTTTTTTTGTGATGACAAGGAGAGCTAAATCTAGCAGTTGGAGCGGTAAGGACAAAACTATCAACAACTATCAAAATAGCGCCGGCCTAATTCATGACCTCACAGAAGTGTGGAGGTATGTTTCTATATGCTGTACTTAACATGGGACCAAGAAATGCACCACTCATATCCACAAATGTAATGATTCTTGCTATTTTATTTATTCATAACATTTGTGTAACGCCCAAACCTGGGTTATCACCGCGCATGTACGGTAGAGGAGAACAGTGGGTCCAGAAATAGACAATAGTGGTAAACATAGGCTAGACAATTACTCATATTTTTTGAACAGCACCGGTGGGTTGGCTCCGACCTCATAATGAGGCACTTGGTGTTTCTGGGCGATGCTGTTGTTTAGATAGAGAGCGGCTTATTTGTAGATGCAACGTTTTGAATTCAATGCAGGCTTTAATGGGTAGCCAATACTTTTGAAAATAACTGTGTCAGGTAAAATAAATTAAACAAATCCAACAAAAGGTAAGTAAATCATTTGCAACATTTTCCCAGAGGCTTAACACTTTAGAAGTCCATCCCTATCTAGTAATGAATGTCTCAGAGTCAGCTTGGAGGGCAAACAGGTAGGTACAAGCTGTAGAAATTTCAACATTTCCAGAGGGAGTCTTCTGTTGCAAGTAAGTAACAGTCTGTGTTGGGAAAAAGGCCATGGACTTCGGAGAAGGCTCCCTGAAGGCACACAGGCATTAGGCCTGGGCGAACGTGTATGGCTGAACTCCCAAACACACAAATTGGCACTCCAGCAACACAGGAGCAGCAAAACCACTCTAAGTAAGTTCTGCCTTGAGTCTCAGAGTACCTTCTGCGTGAAGAAGTTACAGCACAATGCCTCTAGGATGCAGAAGCAGCAGCAGACCCAGTCAATGGATTCTTGGTCAGGTAGACGAAAGAAGGGGCACTGGAGTGGATCTCGCAGCATCAGTTGAGGGAAGAGGCTTGCAGCAAGAGAATCTTCATTTCTTCTTGTAGTTCTGTGGTTTTGGCACCCTTTTCAGGATACCAGATTGAGAACACTTGTTGGCCGATTGATTTGTCTTTCTTTTTCCGGTCCAGCAGTCTCGTGAGAGGGCTTTAATGAGTGGAATCTTTCCTCTGGAGGTCCAGAAGGAGTCCAACAAAGTTTCGGGCGGATTCAATCTTCAGAAGATGATGTACTGCACAATTGTGGCATTTCCCATGGTATTGGCTGTGTGCAGCTCAGGAAGGTGGCTGTTTGTTGTGGGATTGCACAAAATGCAGGTTGTCAACAGACTGGTTGCATAAGGCTAAAAGAGAGAGTCATCCTCTTCAGAGTTCTTCTGATGCTTTTAAGGAGGGTCTCACAGCAGCAGTTACTGAGAAGGCACCTCCAGTCATCTGCAAGTGGCTGCAGGCGTCTCTCCTCTTCTTCCTCAATGTTTTCTACAGTTCCAGTCATCAGCTTGCCTTCAGCCTCAGGGTCACAGCCAATCTTCACCCATGCACCATTCAAACTCTGGGTGGTGGCTGTCCTTTCAGCCTTCAGCCTGGGCACTGACAGGTATCCGGACAGTCATGTGGTTACATTGAATGTTAACAGGCAGTATAGGGAGCATCTGGATAGGGCCTCCAGCAAACCTGATGGGGCCCAGAGGTGCCTTAGCTGCCACCTAAGGGACTCACTCACCATTGCGATGCTAGCCCCAGTGTCTCTAATGGCAGGGGAGCACCTTCCTCCTTCCTTTATGTACTCTGTAGTGTTTTCTGGGATGGAGTGGTGGGGCCCCTGATTCTGATTTTGGTAGTTTAAGGGTGCATAAACTATTGTGGCTTAAACTCTTTAAGGTTCTCTTTGGCAAGAGGGTGAAAGAAAGCCTCTGTCCGAGTATATTTTTCATCATGTGGGAAGGCTTAGGCAACAGAGA
This sequence comes from Ambystoma mexicanum, assembly GCF_040938575.1. Classification (NCBI taxonomy): domain Eukaryota; kingdom Metazoa; phylum Chordata; class Amphibia; order Caudata; family Ambystomatidae; genus Ambystoma; species Ambystoma mexicanum. The sequence continues at coordinate 668,442,677 of NC_090935.1, read as the reverse complement.
GGGTTCTTACACTTGGAGTATACTTTCACAAAGTCCCCAGGCCCACAAACCGCACACTTACCAAATGGTTTCTGTTATTGGGGTTTCTGGAAACCCCCTTCTGGTTTGCTACCAGAAGGTTCACTATCCCTATTGTACTTCTCATGGTGTTTACCCATATTACTTCTGAGAACCTCAAAGGATGGGGATTCATTTAGTGAGCCTTCTTCCTTTTTATGATTTTCCCCCTGGCTCCTTTTTGCAAGGGGCTTCAGAATCCTTGTGAGTGGTCCCGTTAGCCACCCGCAAGTCAGCAGTTAGTGCTAACCTCTTGGGGTCAAGTTCCTTTGAGTCAGCCAGGTGCTGTCCCAAGTCTGGGATACAGGCATCAAAACCATTTTCTAATGTCATTAAAAATACTCACCTTACGACCTTCAATCCACCCATCTAGGTTTGTCAGGAATTCGCCCACCCAGGTGATCCGCAACACACCGTCTTTCCTCTTATGGTCTATACAGGTTTTTAGATATTGGGAAGGAGTCTCCTCATATCTAGCAATGAGAGCGGGTCTCACCAGTTTATATAGTTTTTTCTACCTTCAGCATTCATCTCCAGAATCACATCAAGCCATTCTGGGGAAGACTAGAAATAACCAGTATCACTACATATTATCCCCACCAAAAATATTGCTGTATATATGGTCGTCTGGAACGGCCATAGGCAATATTTTTGGGGGGGTAGTTTTAGGGTTTTTGGGAGCAGGGGTTGCGAGGGTGTCCCCTGTTCATCTGAAAAATAATGTGAGGGTTGCGGGGGTGTCCCCCGCAGGTTACATGCCTTAATATCGCCGCAAAAATATGGCGATATTTTTATATGGCAATATATTTGCGGCGATATTAACACATGGAACCAAATAACCCATGGTGCTTGCTCACTCTCACACACATTTAACAGGCAAGTTCCAAGAGGGACAGAAGGGTACGCAGTAAAACTCCAAGTGGGGGTATTATTTAAGGATTCCTGAGGCAAGGCCAAAAAAGAAGAGTGCGTATCAAACTCCAAAATGGGGTAAAAAGTGAGATGAGATACATTGACAAGAGATAGCAAAGGAAGGCGTATGCAAAAAATGTAAAGTGGACATGTGTATGGGGTTATAAATATTTCAGTGTAAAACTTTAATTGTGTTTAGATTAAGAAATATAAAACGATAGTAAAAAATAAAGATGATCAACAGTTTTTTAAATCAAGAGATTGACGTCAATCAGGAGGATAAAAATCAAAGGAGAAAAATAAAGAAGAGATTCTTAAAGTGTCAATAATAAAGCAACAAGACAGCACAAATTGATAGACATTGTAAACGAAGGAATAAAAGGAAAATCATTGCATAGATTTTTTAAATTGGTTAAAAAACGTGGCTTTCTGGTAATGGGTGCCGATTGATGGTGCTTGCTCAAATCAATTGGTGTGGTATATTTGATAAAGTAAATAGAAGGATAGAAGATCTGGTAAGTGTTGGCAGTCAAAATCAACCTGTCACTATGGCGGACACTCCCCTTGTACATCTATACAGGACCTTGCCAAGATATACACCCAAAATTAGACAGTACCATGCTGAGTGGTTCGAAGGCACGACCAATAAACCACTCATGCTGTGGCCGCAAGAAGGTTCATTATCAAAAATAGTCCCAAGTGAAGTAGCCATTTAAAAATAAACACTGCAAAAAGAAAACAACTGTCACGCCCCTGCTGCACACGAGTACGTGCAAGGGCTGACAGGCACTCCAGGCCTCAGAAGCAGCGTCGAGGAAGAGGAGGTACGTTTATGTGTGCATTTGTGTTTGTGTGTGTTAGGTGTTTGTGTTGGATTGGGGATAGGGGGAGTCTTGGGTTTGGAGGAGGGTGACGGGTGGTGAGGAAGGGAGGTTCGAGGATTGAAACTCCCCTTTTTTGGGTTAATCCCACCAGAGGGGGAAGGGGGTGTTGGGATGGATGAGGGGCCTGGAAATGTGGTTTTTCACTTTTTTACAGGCCAATCAAAAATATCACATAGAACCTCAAAGACGGTATGCGGTATTTGACAACATATTGCTTGCCACATACTAAGGGAAGAAGTTACAGAAAAGGGTGGCCATTTTAGAATTATGGAATATCTATCAGAGTGAGAAAGAAGATCTGTCTGAGGAGTCAATGTTTAATCAGCATATAGGGGAGGATGTAACGCCTTCGGCTCCTCTTATCCCTTCTGAAACCAAGAGCACAGACACTGATCAGCAGGGATTTTATCCTTTAGAGGAATTGAAAGCAGCAGAGGGATATGTTAATCTGATATACAAGCCCCCGCTAATAATAGTGAGAACAACATGGAAGAGTGCAAAAGTAGAGAACATAAATATATGTCAACACGCAATGATAATAAACAGCGTGATGAGAGAAAGGATAAACAAATAGAGATATTGAAAGAAGTAAAAAGACAAATAGAAATGAAGGACAAGTCCAAGGAAGTGACGATAGTACAAAATGAATGGATGGGAGGCCAGATATTACTCAAACTAGATGACCGGGGCATCGATGGTGTTAGAGAAAGAGAAGAAAAACAAGAGCGGGAAAAGAAAGAAAGAGAACAAGAGAAAGCATACAAGGAAGAGAAGGAAAAAGAGAAAGTAAGAACGAAGAAGGTATGCGGAAAGGAAGGAAAAGGAGAGACCAGAGGAGAAGAAATGAGAGGAGATATAAACACAGAGATTAAAAGTACATAGGTTGCAGAGAAGGCAAGAGGAAGAAGAGATGAGGGGGATGAGGAGAAGGGAAGAAGAGATGAACAGGAGACCAAGGGATGATGAAATAGATCACCTATTCAATAGAGGCATGGTGCCATTAGAAGCACGAAAATGGTGGAAAGAAGGGAGAGGGTTGCAACAGCCCCATAAGGAGCTGCAGGGGATACCGAGTACACAAACATGGGCTGATGAGCATGAGGCAGAAGACATAGGGTAAAGGATTAGATATTTATATAGGCAAATGAGGGATAAGGACGGGTACAAAACCAAAGAGAATATTGAAGGATCTTTAGCAAGGGAAACAGAAGGCAGATCAGATGACGTGATGACAGATGAGCCGAGAATGTTTTCTCTAGGTAGACTAGATCTTGATGAAAGGGATGATAGCCATACAAGCTGGGGCATAATGATGTTAGACGAAGAAAGGGACAAAAACGATAAAGCACGAATATAGGGCACGTGCAGTTTTTCTAAAGATTCAAGTGTAGAAAAAGGGGTAAAATGGTCCTACCTAGAGGACCCTAAAGAAAAAACACCATAACCGATACCATACACTGAGCGACCACAAGTACGATTGTGCAGTGCAGGTGATATATCCCCGCCTTATGTAAGCAGATTAATGTCACTGCCAGGACAGAGGCGAATAGGCGAGACCAGCCCCCTCTGGAAAACACAAAGGGCCTCATTACGAGTCCGGCGGTAACCGAGGCGGTAAAACCGCCTGGTTACCACCGGACTCGTATTACCATTCCGCCTCCGTGATTCCCGGAATTACTGGGGCATTACAACCCTGGTTTTCTGGGAATCACGGAGGCGGAATGTTGTTAATCCCCATTCCCATCGAGTCCTATGGGACTCGATGGGAATGGGGATCATGGAAACACCGGCAGCATCTCGTAATGCTGCCGGTGTTTCCTCGTCCGCCTACAGGCGGGCGGTGTTAAACCCGCCAGGTCAGACCTGGCGGGAACATCACCTCCCGCCTGCAGGAGTCGGGATCAGGCGGTCCGGAAACAACGGTGGCGGCGAGTTTACCGCCACCGTTATTTCCGGACCGCCTGAGTTGTAATGAGGCCCAAAGTGTAGGTGGAAATGATTACGGATCAGGATTTACACAATTCCCGTTATTAGAGAAAGGGGAGGATGACCACAATATATACCGGGGCCACAGATGGACAAGGATAACTTGAAATATTAATTACCTAGTATGACTTCAGGTGCAGGAAAGCGGATTTATGAATTGGAGAGAATGGCATCAGGAATGACATTAGCAATAGGCGATCAGCCATTCTAGGGGAGAGGGCTGATGACATTCGGAAACAAGCAGGGTATACAAGTGTGACTGAACAAAACATGAGACATGATGGAGCGCCATTTAATAACTGTACAGTAGATGTATAGCGGGTACTCAGGGTACAATATCCCTATACATCAGACATGGGTGTGATTATGACTAAAAAAATAGCTGAGGATGAAGATCTTGGTTCCTTTATTCACGATATTCAAGTGCGATGGCGTCTTGAGACAAGAGAACCAAGGGATAAAACAGTGGCATTCTTTTACCACATTTTATGTCGGGGACTGGCTGAGTCAGTATAATAACGTCAGATGAAGAAACAGGTAGGGATAGACGCGAAACCATGGCCATAGATACAGTTGACTATTGTGCATCATTGCTGAATGTTGCAGGAGAAGAATAAGAAGAAAGCTGAGACTAGAAAGCAGGAGGAAGCAAAGTTAGTTTAGAAATAATTGTCAAAATTAGCCATAGAGGGAACCGTATTGACAAGTGGTGAAGGTGTGGCGACACAAGAGATACAGCCAGCACAGCAAAGCAATGTAGTGTAGCCTATAGATCTGACTGGGTACAATATTTGGCCAAGTGGGAGAGGGAACTGACCTAGGGGAGGACGAGGTGGATTCCAAAACCCTCACGGAGGAGGAGGATTTAATGGCGGACAGCTGCAACAACGTTGGAATTGTGGAAGGATGGGACATATAGCCAGAACAAGTAGAAGTAGAGGGGGCATGCAGAAAAACTGGCAAACTCCAAGAGGGGGGATGGGCTATGGCCCACAATATAATACAGAACCACAAGAGTATTATGCCCAAGATCACACGCAGAATCAGACATGTGCGCCGCAAATACAGCAAACACAACAAGCTCCATTACAAATGCAGCCACCAAAAGGGCAACCACAGCAAGTGCCTGTGCAAACACAACAGATACAAACTCAGCAAGTGCAGACACAACAGGCCATGGTACCACAATGGAATGTGTATATAGGAGTCTCGCAAACACCCACATCTAGAATAGAGAGTGTGACTATGGTGGAGGAAATCCTTTCACGAGTACAGGGAAGAATTTATATCCACAATAGGACAGCCCACAGAGCGACCTGATGTGTTCAGTACTATTAGTGACACCAGACCCCCATGAGGAACCCAGGGTCAAGGTAATGATGGGCGGTAAGACATTTTCATTTCTTGTAGACACCAGAGAGACTCGTTCCTGTGTCCATGAAGGAAAATACCCAATGTCAGGCACAGGAATTGTATGGGGCAACACGTTTAGTTCCTTTTACAGATGAATTACCGATCTCTATACGAGGACATGCTGTGTCTATGGCATTATTGTATTCTTGGAAGACACCAGTTAACATATTGGGGAGTGACTTGATGACAAAACTTAACATGACAATATCTTTTACTGATGAAGGAATAGTGCGCTCCACTCCAGGGAACCATTATATGAATGCGAAAGAGTTTATCATAGCATTCACAGGCCAGAAGGCGTTATGAGGAGTCCCTTTAGATCCAGAAGTATTTTTGTATGGGGTGACTGTTTTACTAACGTGGTTACCCAGGTTGATAGGTAAAATATTGAGAATACCTGAAGAGTTTTTGTTTAGACCACAAATAACTATGGATGATTAAGAACGACAGGTAATCCCTTAAAAGTTAGAAGCAGCAGTGGTTAGAGAAGAAAGGGTGGTAGTCCATGGCACAGCTGACGAGGGAAGAGTATGGAGAGCAGTTATAGCCCTTGGAGAAGGATATAGGTTGACAGGCTTGACAGACAAGGAGTTTTTCAGGGATGATTATTCAGATGATGAGTTCGTATTTTTCTTAAGTCTCACTTATTGGATTAAAGTGGAGAACAGAGAGATACCGCAAAGAATGGCAATGGTAAAAAAGAAACTGTTATTTTTCCAGGAAGATTTGGAGAAAGTGCTGAACATTTTATGAACAAACAGTCCATTTGATGTGGGTCTATTGAAAGGAGTAGGAGCAGTTAAAATTTTGCTTAACCCAGGACCAATCTTGCCACGAGTAAAACAATATCCCATGTCCAGAGAAGCAGATGAAGGCATATTTGGGACTATTTCCGCTTTAAGGAAGCAGGGAATATTAGTGCCATCTGAGTCCCCATGTAGCACGGCTGTGTACCCAGTGATAAAATCCACTGCGGGGGTTGTGCATATTTATTCAGGATCCCCATCCCCTACACAAAATTGCTGAAGCAGAGTTTCCTTTAGTTCCAAATCCTGGTACAATATTATGCAATATCCCATCTAAAGTCAAACATTTTACAGTGATAGATTTAAAGAACGCATTCTTTTCAATTCCCCTTCATGAAGACTCACAAGACCCAACTTCATTTTCGCATAGCAATCCGCACCTAAAACAGGCTCGTTGCCTCTGGGGTGCTGTGAGACCCCCTCAATCTTTAATAGGGTTCTTCAGAGGGATTTAGACAACGGCCAATTTCAGAGTGCGATAATCCAATATGTAGATGATATATTAGTGTGCAGTGAAATAGAAGAGAAATGCAAGGAAGATTCAGTGCGACTGATGACAATACTAGCAGCAAAGGGATACAAGGTAGACAAAGAAAAATTACAATATTGTCAGTAAGAGGTCCTGTACATAGGACAGTTAATCTCTCAAAAAGGGAGAAAAGTGACACATGAAAGAGCAGAAGCAATTATGAAGACCTCAGAACGTCAAACAGTGCGGGAAATGGAACCATTTTTAGGCCTATGTAACTACTGTAAAGCCTGAGTTTTCAACCATAGCAGATATATTCAACCACTTTTTAAAGGTTTTAAGGAGGCACAGGTAGGCAAAGGGAAGATAACATGGACAGATATAATGACTGAAGGGTTCGAAGAATTAAAGAGGGCAATCAGTACCTTCCCTGTGCTAGGAATTCCAGATTATCATGAAGAATTATACTTATTGTCTCATTCAAATGGTGAAGTTATGACAGCAGAAAATGACATTAGGACATCGACACAAACTACAGGCATACTATAGTGGGATATTAGATCCAGTAACAAAAGGGCATTATACTTGTAAACAAGCGTCAGCTGATGCTTCATTTGCTATTGAAAAAGCTTCAAGTATTACAATGGGGTGTTCAATGACATTATTTGTCGACCACGCATTATTTGCAATTCTAGAAAAACCCAAAAGTACATTGACTACACAAAGAGCATCAGGGCACGAGGTAATTTTTTCAAACCTAGCAATCAAAGTTGTTAGGTGCAGAAGAGTGAACCCAGCATCATTCATAGCAGAACCAGTAGGAAAGGATGACTATGTACATGAATGCACAACGTATACTGAGTTTTATGATGACATACCCTGTGTTAGAGAAAATGCTGTCGGAGGAGGGGAAATTCTTTCTTTTGATGTTTCTTCAAAAATTGTCCAAATGACTGGCGAAACGCATACTGGATCAGCAGTAGTAAAGCGAATCGTGAGGGTGAATTCGAAGTAGTGACAAGTGCAAGATTGCCTTCACATTGTTCAGCACAGGCTGCAGAATTAGTGGTGCTTTTCGCCACACCTGAAAGATATGCGGATGAGGAAGTGACGGTGTACTCTGGCTCCGCCTATGTGACATCAACATTATGCGCAGGTTTGTCACGCTGGAAAGGGAGGAGCTTCCTCCATGCAGATGGCACACCAGTGCAACATATGTCCCTATTGGATAAGCTTATTGAAGCACTAAGACTCCAACTGGCTATCGCTGTCATGAAATGTGCAGCCCACACCAAAAGAACAGGCAGGATTTCTCGTGGTAATTAAGACACAGGCTTAAAGGCCAAATGGGCAGCATATTTCCCAAATATTTCTGATTTTGAAGTAAAAAATGTTTAATGTGAGGAAGGTGCATGATGGTGAAGGAGGGTTTTAATTTGTTGTCTATTGTTCAGCTAATTTAATTACAAGGTCAAGCCCTACAACAATAGCAAGATTTATGGAGGAAGCAGGGGTGTTCTTTATCCCCCACTGAGGTTATATGGAGACAGCATAGTACTGGAAAGCCAGTTATGCATCTAGCATTATTGAGGGAAGTGCTGGAGCAGCTTCACTACCCTGCACATACGACTTGAGAGAGTCTTGTTGTTACGATTGCGGAAGATTGGTTTTCAACAAATGTATTAGAACATGTGGCACAGTTTATTGTAAATTGCATCGTGTGCCAGAAATGTACTGCAGGGCACACTTTGTGGACTCCGAATGAGTTGGTTACTGGACGCTGTATGAGAATACCTCTTGCTCCTCTTACTAGGATAGAAACTGAGGCACACAGTGTAGCAAAGACATTAGGTGATGAGATGCATAATTATTTGGCAACTATGACCGCTAGTGTCTCTTTTATTTCTCAACAGATCAAGTATCAGAGTGAGGGGTCAAAGATTACTGAAGAAGACAGTCAACCAATTTATCCTCACAATCTACTGAAGCAACCTAGTTTATATCCAGGGGACCAGGTGCTGGTACGAAAGTTTGTTCACACGTAGAATAAACACTGTTTTGAATGACCATACCAAGTAGAAGAAGTTACTCCCACAGCTGTCAAGCTATAAGGAAGATAATCCTAGCTCCACCTGCACAACATCAAACCATACAAAGGAGATACATTGACTCCTCCTGCATCTAGTGACAGTGAAGCAAGAGAAGAAGTTCAGTGCATGCAGACCAGATCAGCTACCAAGGGCAAGGATACAGAATCAAAGGATTCAAAGAACATTCTGGAATAAAATTGATATTTCCTAAGTCTAATAGGGAATGAATGGACTTGCAGCTGTTCCAGAAACATGTAGTTGAATTAAGTAGTTGAATTAAGAGAAAAGTGAATGCTGAAAAGCACTATACAAAAATTGCATAAAACATTCCATGCTGCCAATCATAATAACATTGCACACATTCTTGTATGCTGTTTTACCTACATATTGCAGTCTTACCCAGGTCTAGTAAGACGACAAGTAGACATTGTGACATTTCATGGAAATCCTAAAAACAGTTATATTATTTTCAGAGTCATTGTTGCGATAATTCAGAGGTTTTTAATATAAAACTGTGATTTACGAAAGATAAGAATTACATAATAAATTAAAAATTAGAATTTTCCATTATATAAAATGCACATTTGCATGGAGACCAGCAACCCTACAAGAGACTGCATGGTATTTAAATACTATGGTAATACTTCTTACAATTACATTTTGCCTCATGTGTTCTTTGTATTTTCTAATGCTTTTCCCATTTCATGAGAAATTGTTTTAGTCAAATACTGGAGAATGAGACATGATTGATTGTTTCTGATATTCCCAAACAAATTGCTCGATCTAAAAGCGATGTCTGAGAAGACAATGGAGGTATAAATTAATATCTTGATAATTCGGCTCATTTAAAAAATAACATGTGGTATCAACACTTGAAGAAAGTAGGGAGAAAAACATCAGACAAAAGTTGCTATGTATGTTCCCTTATACTTTATGCTTTATGAACATCTAAAATAATCATAGCAACAGAAGAAGATGTGAAAAAGTCAGGACAGCATTCACCGTGCGGGTGAATAAAGCGACATCCCAAAAAGAAGACAATTGTGTGCAAGACATGAAGTCAAGAAAAAAGCAAGAGACATTGCACCGAATAATAAAATATGAACAGCCTGGAATAAATAGCGTAGGAATCAAAATCGAGGAAAATAAGATGTTACAATGCTAAGACAAGAATGGAAAGGAAATACGAGAATGCTGGGAAATAGGCCAACTACGAATTAAAGGAACAGTCCTTACTCCTAAAGGAAGGACTGATGAATTGATTGTGTACAAGGCAATGGCATTGCTAGGGCAATGTGAAGTAGTTGTGGTAAATGCAGAAAGAGAATGCAAGGATCAATGGCCTAAGATTGCAAAGTTAACATGGGTCGACAATGAGGGGGTACCATCGCAGATATTAACTCTAAAAATACGTCCCTATGTTTCAGAAATAATTGCACGGTAAAGGTTGGAGAAAACCTCAAGTGTGGTCAAGTTTTTGATGTACCAGGAATGAATGGAGGAACTGCAATCCTGATGGATCACTACTGGGCCTGTGGATCAAGAACACATATGAAGTTGCCATCAGAATGGGGAGAAGTATGTTTATTGGTACTGATAAGCATACACAGTGACCTACAGATCATAAACTTTCCAAAAATGGTTGCACACCTGAGGAAGAAGAGATCGCTTAGCCTTGTTCGACGAAAGAGGGAGAACTATTTCTCAGCAAAATCAATAGATGCCTATTATGACATTCCAAATGAACATGAACTGTTAGGCAGAACAGCAGTAATATTTACAGCCATATTCATACCAGGAATTCAGACTGAAGTAAACGCCAAGTGGTAACATATAACTCAATGGGAACTGCTACAAACGATCAACACAACAATTAAGAATTTTGAATGCAATCAGAGAAGAACTGAGGGCAATCAGGCTCATAGCCCTCAAGAACAGGTATGTCCTGGACTTAATTACAGCAATGGAAAGAGTTGTGTGCACCAAGGTTGGGCCTTCTAGCTGTACATTCCCACCTGCCCATGATGAAGAAATCAGAACTCTGTTAGAAGTAATAACTACGCTGTCAACCTTGCATACGAAGATGGTGGAGGAAGTAGACGAGACCGAAGATGATGATTGGTTTTCGTCACGGTTTTCATGGGTTCCAACCTGGCTTGCAAATACCTTCAAACTACTTAGAGAGCAATAAAAGTGTTAGTATCACTGGGATTCTCTCTTATAAGAATATATATTGGACAATGCTAAAAGATAGCAAAGAGAGCTATTGGGGTGACTATAATGATTGACCTGAATGGTGACCATGCACCACAGACTGAAGACACCACCTGTGAGTATATAAAGAAGAGTTTGCTGGCACACCAGGTATGATGTTTTGTTACCCAAAGGATCATAAGAACTATATTGGATGTTGGGTATTCTGTCAACCGAATGGCGAATGTCACATGACCTGGAGTGTTGGATGAGCATATACAGAATGCAGGTGACCTGAGGGAGGTGACAAAAGTATGGATCCCAAAGAAACCAAGATATGGAGAAAAGACGAAGAATATTGAAGAAGAGGAGGTGGTTGAGGACTCAACCAGAGGGGGAAAAGTAGAGGAGCAGGGGTGTGCATCCCTGATAGACTCCAGCCCCTCAACTCCATCATACTGGAACAGTGGTAGAAGAGCCCTATGTGGGAGAGCAGGTATTGTGCCAATGCTGCATTGTGTGTATGAGAGATGATATGCACAACTGTATTGAATGTAGATTTGCAAGAACCACTAACATTTGAAGAGCTGTAAAGAAAGTCTGACAGCTGCCAAGTGATGTCATGAAGGAAAGACATGAGGACGCACTGAAACAATATGCAAATACTTAAAGGATGAAGATGTAACTGAAGTAACAAGAGAAACATGTAACTGAACATGAAGAAATCGTGAGCACCAACTAAATATGTGAGCAGAGACAAAGTGAATGTATATATGCATAAACGCAAGGTAGATGAGACATATAGAGGCTTACTGCAGAAGAACATGTAAAGTAACTAAAGCAGCCATGAGAAAAAGATACACGCCGGACTCCAGCTGATATCATTCAAGCTACCCCTGAGACAGAGCAGGGCTGCAGAGTCAGGAGAAGCTGGAAAAACAGATTTGTGTGAGGAGGTAACACCTTTAAACAAACATTTTGCATGCTGATAAGTAATCAATGTGACCATTATACAGCAACTCCTTAATTTGTCATATTCTTTCACAGCACAATTATTGTTAACCAACCTGAAAGCAGGGTTAAGCCAACCTGTAGAAGACAGCGTTATCATTGGAATTATAAGAGGGATTCTGATTAAACGTAATATGGAATCTAGAATAAAATAATTATAATATTTGACCAACAGTCTAATTCCAACTCAGAATGGAGAGCTAATGGGAGTAATTTGTATGCCTGTTGTGACAAACACGAGAATATCAAAGATGGACTACATGGGTGGCAGTTTAAACAAAACTACATTTTTGCATAGAGGGCCCTTGGTGAATCAGGCTGCATCTGGATTTTGCCTCAAGTCGGCACTGGTTGGGTTGGCAAACTCTGTTGAGATGCACGTACAGCATCCCGATAGAGGAAACATGTTTACGCTACGTATGTTGTATTAGTCCACAGCAAGGTTTGGTTAAATGCAGAAACATAGCTGTTAGCATGTGTTCTGTGTAGTTTGGAGATTTGGTGTATATGTTATGCTGTATCTAGTTTTGAATACATTTTAGTTTGCATCATGTAGCAACATACTGAGCAACAATGTAATTTCAATGTCATTGTGTGGGGTAGAACTTTGTAGCACATAGAATTGAGCTGCAAGGAGCTACATGTTCACAAGGGAAGTGTTTTTTGGTAAGGAAAACAACTTTAGTGGGACGCGGTACGTTTGTGAAGTGGATAGATACAGAGTTAAAATGGCTTAGGATAAATATGTAGTTAGAGTGCCATGGTATCAAGAGTTCTGCCAACTTTACATAAAACCTTTTCGAAGATTGCAGTCCTTTCGTAGCGAGAGCCTTATTCTGCTGAGATTCTGGTTTGCAGTGGGTGGGTTTCCATAATTCTGCAAGTGTTTTGGATGACCAAGATCAGGAGAGGGGGAGGAAGCAGAGCACAATGGGTAGATGGGGATACCATGCCAAATGGTTGCTGGAGGCAAGAACGGAATGAACTGCGATTAGATTTATTTTTGTGGTTACACTGACATGTAAATGTGAAGGACAAACCTCTTGGGAACACAAAGCCTTGCTTTTGAATAACCAACATGTCCATTTAGGTTGCGAGGGTCGGTCTGGGGTTAGTCAATAAATACATGATATGGATGCTCGAGAGCAGAGTTTGACCAGTGTTTTATGATTCGATTTGGGTTCTCAGGAAGATAAGCAGGATACATATTAGGGAGGCCATATGATTTAGGATGGAAGGTGCATGAGGTGGTGCAAAGGAATGCTGAAGGAGCAGTTTGGGGCGCCAGCGGGTCTGGGGTAAGGAGGAGTCTATCCTGTGATTGAAGGAATGGCCACTGTCTTCACTCCTCCCTCTCTTTGATGGGATCTTATCAAGGTTATGCCCTTCACAAACTGGGTTAACGTTTCTCTGAAAAATGGGGCGAGTCAACTGTTGAAAATTGTTTGAGATAACAGACCAATTATGTTTTAGGCGGTCATGACTGGCTACTTAATAAGACCATGTAAAAAGGTGATTGTGTTTAGTAAATGCATCCATTGGGGTTAGGTAATATAGGGGATGTTTAGAGAGTCCAACAGTTTTATTTATTTTTCGGGTATTTATAATGCGCTTATACACAATGTGTTTCAAGGGTAGGGGAGACTTGGGATGACAAAAACAAAATGGTCCTACTAGGCCTTGTGACACAAACGTGACAAATATTTCCAGTGCGTTGTAAAGTCTGCCAAGTGTGTCCTGTACGAGGACAGCAGACACGTTATGATGCGGTAGAACAAAATTCCGCAATCCCAAGAAAACCGCAGCCTAAATATGCTGTGCTAAGGTTGCTGTTTCCCTGCCAGGATCCTGGCTACCCTCAATGCCTGCGTGCTTTTAGTTGTTCGATCCAGTAGCTGTTGTATTATGCATTTCTGCCATGCATATATATATATATATATGCGTCTACATTTTTGATGTGGTAAAGGGTATATAGTGTTTAGAAAGTATGCTGACCAAGGAACCGCTATAACTGATCCCTGGAGCGCTTGATTTAAATGGCCTGGAGAGCTCACTCCTAGCCTGTTGCACGCCGGGTCTCGCGCTGCTTCTGCCAGTGCTGATGTGTTCCCAAGGGGAACCCGACGTTCCCCGTACGCGTCTACACGTATCGCTACGTTAACATGAAGATTCAACACAGTTGTTTTCGCCCCTGCACTTAATGAAGTAAACACATTCGCGCCTAGAAACACTTGTCTACAGGTGCGTTATAAATGACTCACCATATCATATCATATCATAAATCATATTCCTGTCAAATCACTATGCTTCACGTGGGTATCTATATATTTATTTATGCAGAAATGTGTTACTCTGCACCAGAAGCGTTTCTAGGGGCAGGGGCATGAGGGGTGCGGGGGATGGGCTGAGGGGGCTATAGCCCCGGGTCTTTTGGTTGTAGCCCTGGATAGAAGCTCACAGGCTACAACAAAAAGGCTATAGCTAGCTTAGCCCCTGATCTTTTCCAGACCTAGCAACACCCCTGCTCTGCACACTGATTCTGCATGTTGCTACCTGGTAATGTAGTGTCTTCACATTGTTGTTGGTGAGGGCGATCCAATACGTATTAGACAGGCTTTGCGCCCTGCTCCTGCTAGTAGATTAAACTTTTATTTCAAAGGGTGGCAATTATGCTTGCCTTAACGACACATTGCCTGCACTAAATATTATAAAGTGAAATCCGTGTTGGTGTTGCAACCTCTCAAAGATGTTGCTGAGAAGCCATTTACTTTCGAGGCAAATAGCCTGAAAAATTCATATATAGATGTAGATTGGATCTCTAGTGAATTTACTAATAATAAGCATAACGCATAACGCATATATGCAAACCTTGTACATAGAATTTTAGATGAAAGGAATAGATGGTCCTGAGGAAGGCGGCAAAATCTTAATAAAGCGTAACGTCAAGCTAGCAGACAGGGACCACAGGATCTCACTGCAAGATAATTCCACCAAAGAAGAAATAAAATCAATATTTTTTAAGACGTAGACCCTGTTTCACAAAACATTTATATGTCAGCACTTGGGTGTTTAGTGGGAATCACAACAAAAGGTGGCAAGTGAAGAAAGTATCCTCTGTCTTGTTTACATTGATGTTTTTATGATATTATGTCTTGAATCAAATGTTTGATTTTTCAAAAAATCTTTTATATTAAAAAACTCAATCATTTTTAAATGACATGTATAAAGCCTAAGTCATGAGAATACATGTCGTAAGGCAAATGAGTGTTGCAAAATAATGAGAAGAAAATCATAAGTAAAGAAAAAATGTCCCAATCAATACAAAATGTGATTGACAACATTGAGATCCAAGCACTTCATTTTCATTAATTGAAGTTTAAGTAAAGTGTTATTAAAATAAATGCTGTAAAATGTTGGCCACACCAATGTGAAGAAAAGGCGAGGCCAGGTGAACAGTGCTCGGGGATGCAGAGAGTGCAGAGGAAAGAAGGTGCATGTGCTAAGTGCGAGGAATGATTAGGGGTGCAGGCCAAGCCAGGCTAGTCCAGGGGGTGAGAGCCCAAAGCGCAAGTGCAGGTTGGGAGGGGATCAGGGGAGACCAAGTGCAGGAGGGGAGGCTGGTCGAGAGAGGCCTGGTGCCCTATAAGAATCTGAAGGATTCAGGCAGCCAGTCAAGAGGCAGGGGGACACTAGCAGGGGAGAGGGAAGAAGGAAGAGAAAAGGAGGGTCTTGAGAAGATTCCGGAACTTAAGGAGATCCGGTTCAATTCTGAGAGGCTCAGGGAGGCCATTCCAGAGGGAGGCACCTGTGGAGGAGAGATATCTACCTCCCACTCTCTGCTTGGAAAAGCAGACAGGCTCCCAGACCACCCTCAACAAACTTGACCTCAACTACAAAACCTTCACCATTGACGGAATCACTATGCCAGTATCCAACTTTGTGAAAACCCTGGTTATATACCTTGCAGCCACACTGTGCATAAACAGAAAGGTCAGCGCCATTTCCTCCTTAGCGGCATGCACAACAAAATGTGTTCATGCCTGCAGACCGTTCCTGTCCCCAGAGAGCTGTCTTACGATTGCAAGGGCACTCATAGGGTCAAGGCTAGAATACTGCTAACGCGCTAGTCGCCATTTGCAGTCTCCTCAGCTCAAAATCTCTACAAGCTCCAGATAATTCAAAATAACACCCTCAGAGCCGCTCTAAACATTCCAAGATGTGACCACATCTCATCAGCCAGTGCATCCTATTCAAAACACTAGCTATCGCAGATAAATGCATAACCAGCACTGCACAAAGATATCACTCGCAAAAAATACTAATGGGGCAACCGTCCAGACCCACCTGATCACTCCACTCCAACTGCTTGACTGTACCACCCTACAAACTGAAACGAGCGGGGTGCACGCTTCCCACCCATTTCCATCTGACACTGGAATGCTCTCCCACACAAAAGGAGAGTGGAACCTTCACATGGGGTCTTCCCCAAGCAGCTCAATACCTTCCTGTTCTCTCAGGACACCCTAGTCGAGGGAAACAATCTTACCCCCAAACACTTGCCCCTGCCTTCACTATCTAATTGTCCTCTGTTGTTGTAGTATGACCATGCACCTATCTCTGTACTTGTATGTCTGTACCTGTATCCATGTACCTGCATCTCTGCACTTGTATCTCTCGGCATTCCTATTAATGCAACCTGCACCCTGATGCCTCTGGGTTTGGTGCACTCAACAAATGTTAAATAAATAAAAATAATTCTGATCTGCAGAGAGTTGGAGCTAGAAAACCGAAGGGCTCTAGTGCGGAGGTATCTAGGGAGAGAGGGTTAAATGTAGCGGGGTCCCAGGCTCCAGAAAGCCTTGTGGATGATGCAGAGGGTCTTGAACGTGAACCTCACAGCAACTGGGAGCCAGTGGAGAGATTTTAGGGCTGGAGAGATGCAGTCCCTGGACTTCAGGCCAAGGAGAAGTCTCACAATCCTACTCTGGATTAGTTGAAGGGGCGAAGGGAGGAGTTAGACAGATTGAGGAAGAGGCTGTTGCAGTAGTCCAGCCCAGAGAGGACTAGAGCTCTGGAGACACTGAGTTTCGGGGGGAAGGTGAGAAAATGGAGAATGTCTCTGAGGAGGTGTAGCTGAATGTGGGCCTTCTTGGCAAGGTCAGTGATGTGAGGAGAGAAGGAGAGAGAGGAGTTGAAGTTGACAAGGTTTTTTTTATCTCACAGGAGGGAGAGGTGAGAAGGCCCATGGAGGACGGCCAGAGTGTAGGAGTGAAGGATGGAAGTGGGGTCCCAATGAGAAGGATCTCAGTCTTACTCTCATTAAGGCACAGATCATTAGCAGTGCACCATGCCTGAAAATCAGACAGACGGCCAAGAATGAGAGAGGGTGAGGAGGAAGCAGAGGAGGGAAGCTTGAAGGAGAGCTGCATTCTTTCTCATAACACTGGAAGTTAGGAGAGAAGGTGGAGATCAAATGGGCTAAAGGGGCAAGGGAGATATTAAAAAGCCAGGGTGAGAGGATAGAGCCCTGAGGGATGCCACAGGTGGAGAGTGAGATAGAGGAGAGAAAAGGGCACAATTAACCAGGTCAACCAGTCCAGAGCCAGGTCCGTCATGCCAGGGGTATCACAGAGCCAATTTATAAGGGTGGTATGATTGACCATATGAAAGGCAGAGGAAAGGTTGAGAAGGATGAGAATGGAAGGAGAGTTGAAATCAAGAGTAGAGAGCAAGTCTTCATGGGTGTTTAGGAGTGCAGTTTCCGAGCCTCTGGCCGTTCTGAAGCCAGACTGGTGATCGTGAAGACAGCCAACAGATTCAGTGTGGTGGATAAGCTGGGAGATGAGCAGCTTCTCCAAGAGTTTATCCCAGGAAGGGGGTACCGGAGATAGGGTGCAAGAGAGGAAGGGTCGTCAGAATGCTTTTTGAGGAGATGGTGCACAAGGGAGTACTTGTTGAGTAAAGGGAAGGATCCAGTGGCAAAGAAGTGATTGCAGAAATCAGCCAAGGCTGGAGAAAGGTAGGCATGGGGGGGCGCTAGAGAGCCCCACCAAGATGGCCATGAGCCCGGAAGGTCCCGCACACATGAAAAGATCCTGTAATTATCCAGCTAATCCCCCTGCCGAAATCAGGTTACTTGAAGAGGTGCTGTGCAGAGAAGTGCTGCAGCCTTTGCAAAGCCCAATCCCGGAGAGAATCGGTGCTGGAAAAGCGTATAACTGATAGATAAGCAGAGCCCGCAAACACGCCGGTAGATCTGGGGGAGATGAAGCCACCTCAATGTGAGCCCATGCGCTTAACACCCTAAAGCAGAGAACTGCCGCAGCAAGGATTGTATCTCTGTGAGACGGCACTGTTCAGAGTGCCTGGGCTGTAATCAACCAGACTCCAACGGAGCAAGGCAATGCTGAGCGGTTGAAAACCTGAAGACAACTGGGTTGGAGAACAAGAGATCGAGGAGGGCCGATGAGCCCCACAGGTGGGAGACGTGATCTGTCTGACAGTGCCACCCTGGGTGCCAACAACCTCTCAACAAAGGGCCCTAGAGAAGCCGACGACCCTGCAGGGACGGACACGCCGTGCGGCGAGAGGCCGGTGAGGCTGACACAGAGTGGCAGTGCTAGGGAGAACACCAAGCAGACGGCCCAGGCTGCATCACAAACCAGGGGCCAGAGGCCGGGTGAGACAGTTGGGTGGAGGCTAGGCAGCTTAACTATCCTCTTGGACCAGGGGCAGATTCCCCCAGCCACCATTCCCGTTAGCTTGGTCCAGCTGCCAATATACAGAGCCAGCCCAACATCTGGCTAACAAGGGTTAACAAGCCCACCCGCTGTAATGAGGAGCGAGCTTGGCATCAATGGCCGGAACCCGGATCGCTATCCAGAAACAATATAACGGCCGAGAAGAGCCGTGCCGGCATAGGCACTCCTGTGGGTGAATCTCGGACCAAGCGGGCCTAAGTAAGTCTGCCGGGGAGGGTGAAAAATCACGAGCCCTGCTTGATGTGCCGCGGTTCTGGGAAGCACCTCCTTACATAATACGCGGTAACATCGGGAAGAGGGGAACCACGCAAATGTACACACGTGCAAGCTGAACCCCTGCTCTCACTCGATGGTTGGCGCTGGAAGCGCATAGTTACACTAAGGGAGGCTGACTGAGCGGGGGCAGCGGAATTGCGCAAGACCTGGCTGGACTCCCACTGCAAGTGCGGGTGTGAACACCCAATGTGCAGTGCATGTATAAAGGAGGCTCTGAACTGGCAAGAAGAGGACCACACGGCCCAACCCTCCCATAGTCAAGCCCCAATTATAATACATTGGAAAACGCTAAGGCTGGGCCAAATAAGCCTGAGAGCACAGAATAACAGGAGGAATAGGAACCAGCTTGGTGCATACTGCTAATCCAAGATGTAACTCACAGAGAACCTGTGGACTGAGACCCCCCTGAAAGCAGGGGAACACGGGGTGTGTAGCACCAACTTAACACGCTGCAAACCGGAACTTAGCAATGGGCCCTGCTTCTGCTACATAAGAACCCACCCACTGACACAACCAACATCAGAAGCCACCCATCAATATCAGGCGACTGTAAGGATGATTTTCATGGACAATCGGTGCCAGTCCCATCCCAGTAGTGCATAAAGAAAACATTAGCGTGGAAAAAACGTTGGTGAAACAGATGGGGCAGAAACTGGCCATTATTAGACCGCATCACACTGGTGGCACCTCTACCCCTATGAGGCACCACACTGATGGGAATCCCTGGACCTTGAATAAGTGTGGGGGCCGTCAACACTATCCCTGGGGAAACTTAAGAACCACGCACAGGTGACACATGGAAAAAGGGCGCCAACAGACACTGTGCGCTCCAATAGTACGGATCCCCAGAACACTGGAAATGGCTAAAACCGGCAAAGGGAGCAAACAGCAATCAAAATTACACTTTGACACGCCCTCACAGGCAAACATGAACAGAAGCAATGGAAGATTCCCCAGAGGCATGGCCCCCAGCATTGCCCCAGGACCCAGCGGGAGCATTCCAGGACATTAAGGAGATGTTTACCCAGCTTCAAACCAGCATACAGCATGACTTAGGCTTTATATAGGCTTAGTCGGGAAACTAGACTCCCTCACCTGCAAAGTCAACCACATGCATGTCTGTCTGGACAAACATGGCGAGCGACTAGATGAGGCAGAAGGGAGGTTGTCAAGGGTGGAAGATGAATCATCTTCAGTGGCAAAAGAGATGATAGGGGTGAAGAGGGCACTGAAAGAGCTCACCGACAAACAGGAGGACTTGGAATCCAGATCGCAAAGGAATAACCTTAGAATGATAGGAATTCCAGAATCGGTGGAGCAAAGAAGCAAGGAACACCACATGGTGGAGATACTGCGGTAGGCACTGGGACCAGATGGGATTTCAGTGGTGTGTATTGTCGAAAGGCCACACTGTATACCGAGAGGGAAGAAACCGATCCCGGGAGCACCACCCCGACCGATCATAGCACGCATGTTGAATTACAGAGACACAGACGTTGCCATCCGCAAAGCACGAGAAAAGGAGATGGTGACATATAAAGGGGACACGGTCAAGTTCTTCCTGGACTTCTCGGATAAAGTGCAAGCATCAAGGAGGACATTCATAGAAATCAAGAAGCAGCTACAAGACAAGGGCATATGTTGCGCTATGATGTTTCCGGCCAAACTGCGTATTGAACAAGAAGCACTCTTTTTCCATACTCCTGAAGAGGCCACTGCTTTCCTGGAAATGCAGCGAGAAACCCCGGTTGAGAGCTACAACGGGTGACACTGCGTTAGGGGCAACATATCCTTTACTAATGTGCGGCACTAAAGTTTGAAGGGGATCAAATCCTGACATGGTCAGGGCAATCACGTACCTGTGCAGGTGTGACGGAGGGTCAGCCTCATAGCCATCCCTCAGGTGGAAGCTCAAGTTTGCATATGGTTGGGGGACAGGGGAACTCGGATGTGTTGGGGTTTTCAGCGGGGTGGAGGGAGATCAAGCAAGCAATTGGCGAATCGTGGTTCTTAGTAGGAAGTTGAGTGGGGGAGGGAGGGCAGTATACTGACAAATTGGGGTTGTCGGTGGGGGAGGTGGCTAAGGGGGGACTCTGTACTAATGAAACAACACAGGTGGGATGTAAGGCATGGCCCCTGTATTAATGAGAACACACCGGGAGGTCAAATCACTCAATGAATCAACTCCCGGGGACAGTACACATTTTCTCGATATTCAATGGCTACGCTTAGTTTTATGTCCTGGAATGCCAGAGGTCTAAATTGCCCCTCCAAGATCAGGAAAGTCCTACTATACATGCAACGCCACAATGTGGGGATTGCCTTTCTACAAGAGACCCATCTAACACCAGAGGTTGAGTCTACATTCGGGAGGAGCTAGGGTTGCCACAGATACTTCTCATTGTACTCCTCATACGCCAGGTGCATATGTACTCTCCTACAAAACTCTGTGGGGTTTTGTCAGACTAATGTCCTTAAAGACCAAGAGGGTAGGGTACTTGTGGTGCAGGGTATTATTCAAGGGAAAGCCTACACTTTGGCTAGTTAATTATTATGGCCCAAACCAGGACAGAACAGAGTCACTGGACTGGATAGAAATGCAGCTGGGAAAGGTACCCGAGGGGGAAGATAGTCTGGGCCGGCGATTTCAACGCAGTGATGGACCCCACATGTGATCGGACGGGAGAGACCCATCACCCGGGGAGTAGGGGGACAAGTAAGCTGCAGGGCATGTGCCTCGTGTGGTACATAGAAAATGCTTTGAGGGTGAGAAATTAGGAGGCACGACAGTACACACATCACTCTGCACCGCATAACTCAGCATTGCGGTTGGATTTCTTCTTGGTATCACAATCACTATTGGGGCAGACCAGAGGGGTACAAATCTTGGCCCGCACACTGTCCGACCATGCTCCCATACTGCTTACTATTGACTTGTCAGGACGCAAAGAGAGAAAGGCCTCCCTGAAGATTAAAAAGTGAGGGGCTCACTGATACCGTGTTTAGAGAGGGGCTGACTGCAGCCATAGATACTTATTTCGAGAACAACAAGGGGTCAGTGGAGTCTGTGGGGACACTGTGGGAAAGGTTTAAATGCGTGATCAGGGGGGAATGTATAGCCAGAGAATTGGGGATTATAAAGCAAATTAGAAGGGAACTAGCCGACAAAATGAATACCATTCGAGCAATGCAAGCGGTCGCACCTACCCCATCGAATACAGAACAAGTGGGGATATTGCAGCAGCTCCAGGAATTTCAGGAGTTCGAACAAAGAGAAGCCAAATACATGTGGGACAGGTACACTACTCGCCAGTATGGGGAGAGACAAACTCCAGGCCGAACGTTAGCTAAGGCAACCAAGATGGACAACCTAAGGGGCAGAATACCAGCGATTGCAGACGCACAAGGGGTGGACCGATTTGAAGATTGGGAGATAGTTCAACAGTTTTTCAGGTTCTATAAACAATTGTATTCTACCGAAACTTCGGCCTCTCAGGCAGAAATAGATTCAGAGCTGGACTAAGTGGGGCTACACTGGTGCACGGGGGAGCAATTGGAGTGGTTCAGCCGCCCACTGACATTGACGGAGGTGCTGGGAGCAATCAGATCTCTACCATCTGGGAAATCACCAGGACCCGACTGGTTCACGACTGAATTTTATAAGCATTATACCAATAAACTCACCCCCTACCTACTGCACATTTACCAGCATAGCTTGGCGGAGGTACAGCTGCCAGAATCCTTGAGGGAAGCAGCAGTGGTTGTGCTGCTGAAACCGGATAAGCTGGGTAATGACGGCTCCTACTATCGCCCAATTTCACTCATTAAACTCGACAATAAGATCCTGGTCAAAATCCTAGTGACCCGACTATCGCCTTTAATGTCAACAATGGTAAGAGCGGATCAAGCAGGCTTTATACCGGGGCAGTCCACCTCATATGGACTCAGAAGGATGTTTGGGTTGATAGCGGCAGTGTCACAGGAGGACGCCGTAATAGTAGCTCTGCTCAACGCCACTAAAGCATTCCATTCAGTGGAGTGGCCGTTCTTGTTCTCAGTGCTGCGCTGAATGGGTATGGGGGAGCAGTTTATCGCCTTGGTGTCCCTGCTGAATAACAACCCGGTAGCCAAGGTGAGGGTGAATGGGCAGGCAACATCGACTATAGCACTGGAGAGGGGAATGCATCAGGGGTGCCCCCTCTGCCCCTTCTGTTCACCCTGGTTATAGAACCCCTGGCGGAAAGAATAAGGGAGATGCACATACACAGAGGGATCCAACTGCACATACAAAGTATTGATATCACTGTATGCTGATGATATGGTGCTGTTCATACAAGAACCCAGCACTAACTTGGACCCGGTTATGCAAGTGGTTCAGTGATTTGGGGACCTATTAGGGATAAAAGTAAACACCAGTAAATCGGTTATGTTCCCATTAACAAACAATGAGGTGAAATATCAGGACACATGGGGGTTCCAGTGGCACGAGGACCAGACCCACTACCTGGGGATCAACATAGCAAGGGACATCAAGGTCGTATACAAGACTAACTACTGTTTTGGAACAGACAAAAAAGGCTATGTCCAGATGGAGGACCCGAACCCTCAATTTATATGGCAGGATATCTGTGATTAAGATGACAGTGCTCCCCAGGTGTCTGTATATCTTTTTAAATGCCCCATAGCGGCAACCAGGGAATACTTTCCAGGATTGAAGTCGTCGGTGATACAATTCATTTGGGCAGGTAAACAGCCAGGGGTCTCCTGGGATAAGTTGACAGCTTCCATTCGGGAGGGGGGCGTAGCCCTGCCAGATTTTGAAACGTACTATGTGGCACAGGTGGGGTTTCTTCTATACTGGTATGGGGTGCGAGGGGTCCAGCGAAACGTGGAAATAGAAAGAGCGATCGCAGCACCGGCGCTGTTGAGTTCTGTAATTCTCATGGCACAAGGCAGGGCACATCGGGCACATAACATGGTAGATCTGACCTGCAGGGCATGGGTTCACATGGAACATAAAACTAAAGGAGAAGTTTCTCTACTCTCCCACGCTCCGATTACACACATCCCTGATATTCCTCTCACCAGCGAGGTAGGGTATGTATCAATGACGAAAAGACTGGGGGGGTTACACACTTCAGAGAGCTTTTTCCCAATGGGACGTTTATAACCCTGGATCTGTTGAAGGAAAGGGGGGAATTATCCGCGCGAAACATGTTCCTACACTACAGGCTCAAGGTAACCTTGCATCGGCTGTTCCCCACTTTCCCCAAACAACCCCAAGTCACAAACACTCTGGATAAGCTGATCCAGGGGAATCTTGGCAGGACGGTGACATCACGTCTATATGCCATGGCCCTAACTCCATGTAGTACAATGTTATATACTGGTACATAATTTACACTTGTATTATATTTATTGTCAATCTTTTGGTTCTCACAATACACACTGTTTATTATGTTGGTCCAAAGAGAGCAGTGGTTCCTGTGTATCTTCCTATAAAGAAGGAAGGTACAGATCTAGCAATTGTGCGAAAGCCAAGGCCCTTTGTGATCGTTCCTGCACCAGTAGCACATGTAGAGACACCGATGTTACTGACAAGTGTTCATTTGACTCACCCAGTAAGAAGGAACTATGCGGACATACTTCATGAGATGATTATAAAAGCTCATGAGGCAAGAAAGAGACCCAAGAGAAGTACAAGGGAGGATGATCATGACTTGAATGACTATCTAGACAATACAGCACGTTTGGGGAATAACATGTGGTGTCAGCACAAGAAAGAGGTAGGAAGGAGGACCTCACAGGGGGAATGCTATGCGTGTGCCCTTCTGCCTTATAGTATGGGAAAGTCTAAGATATTCATAGCTGTTGAAGCAGACATCCAGACAGCACATTGTCTATCTCATATTGCACTCTGCCGAGCAAGACGTCTGTTCATGGGCCGAACAGCATCTTGGGTGGGGGGAACCGAATGGACAGCTCCAGATGAAGATGATTATGTTCAAGACACAAAGACAAGAGCAAGAGCACACACCAGAAATCATGTGATGAGATATGAACAACCTGTAGTAAAAGAAGCTGGAATTAGATGGGAAGTAAACAGATGACTTGAAAGTCCAGGAACATCTGCAGAAGAAATTTGAAGATGGAAGAACAGAGGCTAAATGTAGATTTGTGGATCAGTACTTTCTCCAGACGGATTGTCAAGGGTTTTGACCCATGTTGAATCCTTAGACTGGGTAGATGTGGGGATGAGCTGTCACCGCCCACATTCACGCCAGAACCCAGGAGAACTGCGCAGTTGGCACAAGACCACTCCAAAGATACAACCTTCTTGTGGGGGGTTTCACATCACCACTCTACTGTAAGGATGCCATCAAAACAATGTTAAGCAAGGGTCCTATACTACCAAGCAAAAGACCACTCTATTGAAATGCAGTAATTCAAGACAGATCCCAAAAATGGATGCAATACCGGTACTCACCACTATCAGAAAGCCAGCATTTCAAAACCACCAGACTTTTGTGTAAAACTGAACAGAGGAACCCAAACCAGGCCAAGGAAAGACTTGCTAAGAGGTGGATACAATGTAAAACTATATTCTGAAATGACTTGAAGGAAGTAATTATTTAATGTATATGTAAAAAGTGTAAGTTTTATTTAAACTGGGAAAAAAAGTGACATTTAGCTGAATTCTGCCTGACAACTACCCCGGACAGGAGAAACCTGCTCAGCCACTCTTCCCAGGCCTAGCTGCATCCTGCTTCCCCACCAAAAGGAGTTGACACCTCTCTGATTAGATTAGGGGAGGGGCACCGCAGGAGGTTGAACAAAGCCTTGTCCTGGACTCAGGCAAATGTTATATTGGGGGGGCCGTAAAGTGGCTTCCTCTTGGGAGAAGTGGGAGGAGAAGTGTCTCTGGGAGCGACCCGAGCTGGAGGCGGGGGCAGACAGAATCTTCCCCCATGTGGACTCATCAGGACCAAACGGTCTGGTTGCAGACAATCGCGCAACAGGTCACTGAAACAGGGTCAGATATATGGAGAGATCAGGGTCCCCTACATGTGGCCCTCAGTGAACTATATATGGCCCCTAAAGCCAAAGATGAACATAATAGGATTGCCAGGATAGCAGCATATTTGTACCTATATATGGGAGCCATGCAGGACAAATGTGCTGAAGGCCAAGATCTGGCAAATAGGCAACAGATGGCGTTAGAGAAGGCCCAATCTGATCTGGACTCTTCTGAGCAGAGGCTGCTCAGGAGCCAGGAGTCAGAAAATGACAGCAGACAGTACATCACTAAAATAAAGGAGGATATGGATGTGCTGCAACAGGAAAAGGCTGACCAGGATACCAGATTCCTGGCCTTACAGAGGGAGTACCAAGAAGGTTTGGACTCCCTACTGCAGAGCCAGAAAAAGCTGGAGCAACAATTAGATTTCAATAGGGCATGTGCTGAGCAGGTAGTCACCCTGCAAAGCCACCTAGATAGGGAAAAAGAGGAAAGCAATAAACTGATTTTGAAAGACCTGTATACCCAGGCAGAGTTTGACCAGGAGCGCCAGAAAGCTGGTGCCTTCCAAAGGCAAAGGGACGACCTGGCGGCACAGATGCAGGCTCTTAGTCAGGAAAGGGCTACCTTAGGCCAGGAAGCCTGCCACTTAAAAAGGAAAATGGAAGAAAATCACCTGGCCCTCCAGGGACTGGGTGACCTCCAAAAAGAACACCAGAACTTGTTAGAGCACACCAGGAGGTTGGGAGATGCTCTGACAAGAAAGGAGCAGGTCAATAGGGACACAGCTCAGGAGGTAACCCTCCTGCAGCAAAGACTGGCCCAGTACTACAGGACCAATCAGGAGGCACAGAGAGAGAATGAGGCTCTCTGCCAGCACAATGATAGGCTCCAGCAACAAGTAGCCATGCAGGAGAGACTGATAGAGTCTAGTAAGGCCTTAACTGAGGAACTGAAAGTGCAGGCTCTTGCATTGCAACAGGAAGCAGGGGCGGATAGAGATGAGGTTCTCTGGGAAAGAGAAACTCCTGAGCATAACCTCAGGAGCCCTAGTACCAGAGGCCTTCATCTCTCCCAGTCCCTGGACTCTGCCACCCCCATGTCCCCTCGCGCACATGAGCCCAAGGCCACGGGGACGGCAGATTACTATCCAGCTAGAAGTATGGGGCTCATAGGCCAGTACCTCCCAGGAATGGATGTGCGGGCATCCGGGTATGGGCACCCAAGCACAGTGCAATTTAGTGGGGAACCCCAGGAGAGTAGGTCCATTAAGGGCATCCTGAAAACCTCTGCCCAGTTAGGTCAGTGGGGGGGGGTACCCATCAAATCCTGGCAGCAAGGAGGGATCTGAAGACTCCTCTGAGCATTACAGGACACAGGAGACCATGTCCCCACATTCTGCCAGCCATTCCCAGGCTCGCAGAATCCGGGAAAACCTGGAAGATCAGACGGGCACCTCTGGGAGCAGTGCTTCTGAGTCAGAGGAAGAATGGACCAGGGTTACCTGAACCAAAAAGGCCAATAAGGCAAAAAGGGCCTTGCTTAAGGACCCATTGAAACAAATAAAGGCAATAAGGAGTGTCATCACGCCTTATCATAAGAACGCCAAGTATTCTGTTTGGGAACACTTGGAGCTCTATGAACAAATGATGGAGACTTTCCATTTGAAGGACAGCAGTAGCTGCATCCAGTACGTCAAATGGACCTTCTCACCAGAATACTCCAGTTTCTTTGCAGGGCTGGAGGATCAAAACCATTCAAGGTGGTCCACATACAGGGCGGCCATCTTGAAACATTTTTCTGTGCACAGAAATCCTCAAGAGGCTCGCAAGGCAGCCTACAATCTGCAATGTGGGGGGAATTAAAGCATGCTTTTGCGCAGACCACCAGAAGGGTGCGCACGGATAGCAGAGAATTTATCAATACGTTTTTCCATGCCTTACCCAAATACATAATGACCCAGCTCGTGAGAGATTTTCATGAGAAAAGATCTTTAGACTGGGTCATTGAACAGGCTACCCGGATCTATGAGGTGCAAAAGCCCATCGAAAATAAAAATAATGCGCAGAAAAACCCCAAAACCAACAACACCCCTGCTGCTGCTAAGGTGGCAGAGGTAAAGGTTGCCCCTGTTTTAGATTTGGAGATGGGGGGGCCTAAAAACCTGCCTGCACCAAATAATTCACAGCCCAGAAGGCCCTCGGGCCAGTCACAGACAGGGAGTCGAGGAGGTAGTCCCACAAATGGGGTCCCTCGCTCCCCTGATTATGTAAGTCCCCGCTACAAGGGAAACCGACCCATCCTGGGTTATGTGTGGACTCCTCCAGCCCAAGGGGGGAGGGGATCCAGCCAAGCACCTGACCCAGGGAAAGTCCCTCCTAACGTCCCCCAGGAGGGCAGAAATTCACCAAATCCCGGGCAGAACTTTTTCCCCAGGTATCCATCCAATTTCCAGCCCCAAAATCATCCTTCCTTCTTTCCCCAATTCCCTGAGCCCAGACAACCTAATCCGGGAGAGGGGAGGCCCAGGGTGGAGGGGTACCCAAATCTTCCCAATCCGGGGTATTACCAGAGAAGGGATAGCTACCCTTCCCGGGATCAGCCCAGGGGAGAAAATAGAGCCCTGTATCAGCCTGAGCGGGTTTCACAACTTGAGCGCCAGGTCCAAAATATGGCACGAGATCTGGGTCACATACTGAGGGCTCAACAGAACCCTCAGATGAGCATGCCACCGCAGAATGCCCCAAACTCTGGGCCTGGTGCTCCAGAACAATGACGGGGGCAGCACCCCGATAACCCACCGGTTCCCAGGGAGGATGCACAAGGGGAAGGGGGGTGTAAAGCCTTGGAGGAAGCTTCCTTCCCAACTTGTAAACAGCCCCTGGAAAACCAGGAACCAGAAACAAAATCTCCTGCCCCTGAAAGTCAGTCTGCCACCGAAGGAGCAGAGGGGGGGTAGGAGAAACAAAGGACCCAAACAGACCCACTTTGTGGAGGAGGTACAGGTCTTCCAATTTGAGGGAGAGGGATCCCAAGAGGATCCTGGGGAAAGGATCTTCTCCTTCAGAGATGGGGGAACTCCTCCCAAGGAAAAATGGGTCCCAAGGGATGCCAATTCAGACTGGGGAGATGTGGAGACTGAGCTACCGCCGCCCATCATCTCATCCCAGAACCGACAATACCAAAATCCCATGGGTCAAACCCATCCTGATGACTGCCTCCAAAAAGGGGGGGGGCGGCCCAGAACCCGAAACCATTTCCAGTTGCCAACTTTTTCTTTCAGATTCCCCAGGATCTCCACAGAATTCTGCCCAAATCTCTTCGCTAGCAATGTCCAAAACCAGAAAGTTAGCCCACCAGTTGTCCAAAAATGTGCATTATCTGTGCCCCCTTGAGGAGAAGGAGGGAAGATATTATGTCCCGGTACAAGTACAGGGGCAGGGTACAATTTCGGCACTGGTGAACACTGGATCCCAAGCTACCCTTCTGTCCAAAAGGGACTTTGGTGAACTAAATGCAGGAAGGGGGGAGAATTACCGTATTCCTCTCATCTCTCTTCCTGGACAACTGCAGAACTTTGACGGGAAGGAAATTCCTGTCGAGGGGACTGCAGATTTGGACATCAAAATTGGGCGACACAAGGTGAAACACCCGGTCATAGTAGTGACTCCAGAGGGCACCCCTTGTTTACTAGGGAATGACCTCCTGAGAAGGTTGTCACCCCTAATAGATTGTGTAAACACGGTCCCCTGGACCCAGACTAGCCGACCAATAAAATTAAAACAGAGTGTCAACCATGTTAGTTTAAACGGCACCTGCCACATGGTTGAACAAAAATCGGGCCAAGTAGAATTTCACTTCCAGAACAACCAAATTCCAGACGTGACAGTAATAGCAGTAGGACAAAAGACTGGTGATGGGGGGTCCTCTCTATTTCTGAAAATCAACCTTCCTTCCAGTTTAAGGTGGTATTCCACACTGGAAGGAAACACTCTGAAATTCTTTACCAATCCACAATCAGACACTCCCACTCCTATAGTGCAGAAAGATGTGAAATCAGCTCAGAGCCTGGCTGATATTCAGCAAATTGGAGAGCAGTTGTTCATCCCTGTTCAGTTAAATGATGGGAAGGACTCTGTTCTCGGTCGAGTGTGTGTGAACAACGGTAAGAGCTTCATCAGCGAAGCCATGTTCCACCAACTCCCAAAAGATCCAGCCATTCCCACATTCAAACTGATAGACAAATGGGAAATGGACCTGGAAGCACCTCATTCCAAACATCTCCTGCCAAGCAGGTGTATGCTCAAAATCTCCATTGGCAACAAGAGCATAGTCCATAATTTTGGGTCGTGCGAGACGTCCCTGCCGCCTTTTACTTAGGCAGTGACATTCTCAATCGCTTTGCCATTAGTTTGGACCTAATAAACTTCAAAGCTTGGTCCCGATTAGCGGATAATCCCATGGGCTTTGATGATCCAGAAAAAGCATTAGGTCAGCTCAATTGCTATCTTATGCAGTTGAAATTCAGATCAAAGAGGAAGTCACCATCCCAGAAAGGACCCGACAAGTCTCCCTGGAAGTGAAAGTTAAAAGAGGACAAAAATTGAAAAACCCTGATGCTTACATACATCTAAATGCTTCTCTCCAACAGCAAGGGTTGGGGGTAAACCCAACTCCATTAGTCAACATAGAACATGACACCATTCCAATAGAGGTGGATAACAGTGACTTAAAGAGTATTACTCTAGCCGCAGGCACCGTTATTGGAATGGCGGTTGATGACCGACATTTTTCCATTGATCTAGGAAATGAACTGTTAGGACCAATCCCCAAGGTCTGTTTTGACAGTGGCAGTGATGACAACACAACACCAGACAGGATTTTCACCTGGCATGGGGGGAACTTCCTGGTGTACACTTCTTGCCCTTATGGTAAGGAAGATGTGACTTGTGACTTCAGGAGGGATGAGGTGATTTCCCAGGTCCATGAGGGCTGCCTTTCCCACCTGAAGCCTCCAGTCCAAATCAGCACTCTGACCAGGGACTTCTCCACCCAGCTGGAGTAGGCCGCTGAGATAGCCAAACCAGAAGTCTTTCCAGGCTTCAGGCAGATGGTGGAAGAGAGGGTCAACCTAGCTGATGCCTGCGTGACACTGGAACAGAAGCAAAAGTTGAAACAAGTTTTCTTGGATTTCCAAGATCTCTTTGTGGTAGACTCATATGACTCTGGTCGCACCGACATCCACACCACAACAATTCCCACGGACCCTGGAATGACTCCAGTGTTTGTGAAGCAGTATCGTTTGCCTCTCGCATCCATGGAGTCCCTTACTGAAATAATTAAGAACCTTGAGTCCCGGGGAATAATCCGTCCAGTCCACAGCACTTTCAATAAACCGGTGCTGGGAATATTGAAGCCAAACGGCCAGTGGAGACTCTGCGCCGACCTTAGGGAGCTCAACAAACGGGTCCATACTTCCCGATGGCCTCTGCCCTACATTGACCAAGGGCTGGCCCAGATTCAGGGGTCAAAGGTATTCACAGCAATATACCTGACCAATGGATACTGGACCTTGCCTGTCAGTAGGAAGAACCAATACAAACTGGCTTTTACCTTTGGGGGCCAGCAGTACACATGGACCCGGACTCCCTTCGGATACCTCAACTCCGGCAATGAATTCAACATTTTCCTACATAAGGCCATGCCTGACCTGGGTGCGAGGGGTAACCTGGCTTATGTAGATGATGTCCTCATCAAAAGCTCATCTGTGGAGGAACACATAGCGGAGATCCGTTATGTTCTGACACAGTTGAGGGCCGCCGGAGCAAAACTTTCCTTTCAGAAAGCACAGTGGTGTAGAACCCGTGTTAATTTCTTAGGGCATGAGATTACTCCTCAGGGTCTCTGTCCCCAGGAAAAGAAAGTGGAAGCACTTCAGAAACTGAAAGACCCCACCACTCTGCGGGAACTAAGGAGCCTCCTTGGACTGACTAATTACAGCAGAAAGTTAATTGAGGGCTACGCAGAGATCACCAGACCCCTCATTCATCTCCTGAAGGGGGGAGGATCAAGTGGCAATGGGGTCCAGAACAAGCTGAGGTAGTAAGACAACTCAAAAGAAGCCTCTCACAAGCGCCTTGCCTAGCTTACCCTGTCTGAAACAAGGAGTTCTTCCTGGAGACAGGGTTCTCTAATACGTGCTTGACGGCAGTATTGTACCAAAAGCATGACAAGGTCAATAAAGTAATCTCCTATGCGAGCAAAACTTTATCCTCTGTGGAGGGAAAATTCAACGATTGTGAGAAGACACTCCTGGCAACGGTGTGGGCATTGAAGAATTACTGCCCGTTTATCCAGGGGGAACACATCATAGTGGAGACTCCACACCAGCCTCTGCAATATCTCCAAAGTGACAGAATCCGGGCCGGAAATGTGAGCAATTCCTGAATTACTTGCTGGATGCTGTCAATGCAAGGCTTTCCTGTGGAGGTCAGATATGGCCAAAACAAGAAGAGTCCCCTCGCGCAAGGTCTGGCTTACTTGCATGATTGTGCCAGAGAAAACTGTCTCGAGGACGAAAGTCTAAAAATCAAGGACAACATGGAGGCATACCTTAATTCCCCACACAAAGTCTTTGAAGAGGACAAGTGTGAAGGAATGCCCACTATCTATGTGGATGGATGCTCTTACCATGTTGACAACAATGGGGAAAAAGAACTGGTGGCCGGCGAAGGGAACGCATGGGTGAATGAGTCCCCAGAACCCTCCGCTGGATACAAAATTGGTCCCCGAAGTAGTCAGGTGGCAGAGTTGATGGCTGTGCATCAGGCCATCCTCACTGCTGTCCAACATCAACTCCACGAGCTGGTCATAATCACAGATTTGGATTATGTACGGAACGGGTTCGTGGAGCACCTGGTTAATTAGAAAACCAGAGGCATGTTATGTGCTTATAACAAACCCCTGAAACATGGGAAGTTAATCCAAAATATTGATGATCTGGTCACATCGAATGGGATGACCATCTACTGGAAAAAGATCAAGGGTCATTCCAAAGTAGAGGGACCAGACAAAACTGGAAATGACTTAGCTGATCAGCTGGCCAAAACCGGGGCCATCCAAGGGGATCTAATAGAAATAGAGTCCCTGTTGGGGGAAATCCAGGTCACTGCTAGCACTAGGTCCCAGACAAATGCTCACAATGATCTTTCAACTGCACAATGGAGTAAGGAGACCCCTGATGCTGATTTGATTACAGCTCAGAAGGGGGATCAATAATTGGTAAGTTTTACCAACACATTGAGGACCCTGAGAACTTTCCCCTGACGGATACCGATTACATTGGGAAGGAGGACCTTAGAGTGTTGATGAAATGTCCAAAGATGTTCCGAATCCAAAACGGTTTGTTGGTAAGGAAATCCCAAGCTGGCCATGATCAGTGGGTGGTTCCTACCTCATTCCGAAGCCTGATGTTAAGTCACGCCCATGATGCGGTCACCGCCGGTCATAGGGGGTTTCACACAACACTGGAAATCTTAAGAGAGGTTGCATACTGGCCACACATGGGGCAGGACCTCGGCCAATACTTGAAGGGGTGTCTTGTGTGTGCACAATTTCAGCCATCATCCCTTACACACCGTGCGCCTCTCCAAAAGAGGGGGATGACACTGCCATGGTCAGATTTGCAAATCGACTTTGTAGGCCCTGTAATTCGCTCGTCTAGAGGAAACAAGTACATGTTGACCGTTACATGCTTGTTTACCAAGTGGGTGGAATGTCTCCCAGCCCCAAACTGCAAGGCAGAAACAGCAGCTGCCCTGATGATTAACCACATCTTTTCCCGTTTTGGTCTACCTCAAAGGATTGAGTCAGACAGAGGTACCCACTTCACCAGCGAGGTAATGACAAAGATGTGGGAGATACTGGGGGTCAAAAGGAAGTTACATATTGCTTACCGGCCAGCTTCTTCGGGGGCAGTAGAACGCTACAACCGAACCATTGTGAGCATCTTAAAAAAGTTTGTGGCAGATTCTGGGCCAAGTTGGGATATCCGATTACCTCTGGTCCTAATGGCCATCAGATCTGTCCCTTCATCTGCAACTAAAATGTCACCATTTGAGTTGATGACCGGACGCAAGATGGTGCTTCCCCAGCATCTGCTCTAAAGGACCCAAGAGCAGACACTGATAAATGCCTCCACAACTCATGAGTATGTGGAGAATTTAAGGAAACACCTCCAACATGCTTTTGCCTATGCTCAGCGGAATCTAGAAAGATCAGTTGAGAGTATGAAAACGCACTATGATTTGAAAACCACCAGGAAGGAATATGATGTGGGAGACCGGGTCTATCTATACAATTTCCAAAGGAACCAGGCCAAACAGCGAAAGGTTTTGCCTACATGGAAGGGACCCTTTGAAATTATAGACAAGATCTCCCCTGTAGCGTACAAGATCCGCATCCCCAAAGGCAGTTCGGCAGAGGGGGAAGACAAGTGGGTACATATAAATCAGCTAAAGTGTTGCCATCCCAGGCACACCATGCAGCAACTGGAGGAGTCCTCTGCAATACCAGAGGGGGCCGCTCCAGAATAAGTCAGTTCAAACTCTAAAATATTCCACATATCAAAAATATAGTAACGTAATGCAAATGTTCCCTGTTATATATTGTTTTTAAAATCAGACTGCAAAATGCATTCGGATGTATAAAATGTACATGTTCGCCACACCATTAATAGTGGTGGACAAATGTCTAGGAATGTGTATTGCCGCTTTTGCTTCATCATCCTAGGAGAAAGGAAACCATGGAGACTGACCAAGGAGGACGACCGGGGACCGGGAGCAGAGACCCGAGGGGCCTGGGGTACCGCCCAATATTCCCATCAGGACCGGCGAGGAGAACCGATCGATCCAACTGGGTGGAGGAAAAGATGCTGAACTGTGCCATCTACAGAATTGGAAGAAGATAATGCGGACATACCAGCACAGGGCTCAAAACATCCTTGGCACCCGACTTCCCCTCGACTCGAATCAAAGCGCAGTCGGGCGGGGGGTTTTGTCAAGGGTTTTGACCCATGTTGAATCCTTAGACTGGGTAGATGTGGGGATGAGCTGTCGCCGCCCACATTCACGCCAGAAACCAGGAGAACTGCACAGTTGGCACAAGACCACTCCAAAGATACAACCTTCTTGTGGGGGGTTCCACATCACCGCTCTACTGTAAGGATGCCATCAAAACAATGTTAAGCAAGGGTCCTATACTACCAAGCAAAAGACCACTCTATTGAAATGCAGTAATTCAAGACAGATCCCAAAAATGGATGCAATACCGGTACTCACCACTATCAGAAAGCCGGCATTTTAAAACCACCAGACTTTTGTGTAAAACTGAACAGAGGAACCCAAACCAGGCCAAGGAAAGACTTGCTAAGAGGTGGATACAATGTAAAACTATATTCTGAAATGACTTGAAGGAAGTAATTATTTAATGTATATGTAAAAAGTGTAAGTTTGATTTAAACTGGGAACTAAAGTGACATTTAGCTGAATTCTGCCTGACAACTACCCCCGACAGGAGAAACCTGCTCAGCCACTCTTCCCAGGCCTAGCTGCATCCTGCTTCCCCACCAAAAGGAGTTGACACCTCTCTGATTAGATAAGGGGCGGGGCACCGCAGGAGGTTGAACAAAGCCTTGTCCTGGACTCAGGCAAATGTTATATTGGGGGGGCCATAAAGTGGCTTCCTCTTGGGAGAAGTGGGAGGAGAAGTGCCTCTGGGAGCCACCCGAGCTGGAGGCGGCGGCAGACAGAAGCTTCCCCCATGTGCTTTGGAACCTAAACCACACCCATCTGGGCCAGAGCATAATTTTAAAAAAGATGGATAATTCATAGTACGGACTTGTCAGAATTATATAAGTAATATCATTATTCTTGCGATTTTTCTGTGCACGTTTTAAGAGGTGTTAGGACCCTGTGGTGTCTGCTGGGGGGTTGCTAGCGGAAAATAGGGTCTTACTCCAAATGTCTGCATGTTAAAAATCGGACACTTCATCAATTAATGTCCATACTCCTTGCGCACATGTGTGTAATTTTTGGTAAATGTCTGATATTGGTAAACCAGTCAAAAAGCGCAAAATGTTGTCATTTTTGAATGCAAGCCCCCAGGAAGATCAGAGGCGGACAAGCATGGACCATAAGGAATATATAATTTGTACATGTAATTTCAACAAATTTTGTATCTGGGAAATATGTATTTGAATCAAATATAGATTTGTGGGCAAATTGACCAGGGGAGGATCCTCTGACCCATAAACAGACCTCATCATGATGACAATCTATTTCCTTCCCCCAATCATGGGAGAGGGGAGAATTGGGCCAATGACAAGTAGAGAGGGGCAGGCTTAGCTAGGCCCAGGCACACACCCATTTTCAAAACACATAAAAAGAGACTGCTGGGACAGGTAGAGACATCCAATTCCATTTGCTGCGGAGCGTGCTGACCGACGACTTCACATCCAGAGATCCAACACTTAGACTTCCAAGCTAAACAGAGACTACAGAACTTTGAACCAAGAAGGCCCACTGCAAGCAAAAGTATTCTCAGCAGGCCTTCAGAATCCAGCAAACCTAACCAAACTATTCAACAGCCGGGCGAGCTGTTTGAATTCTTTGCCAAGAACTTGTGCCGGAACCGCAGACCAGACCCAGACCGCTGTGAGCAGAACCAGAGATCCGGATCGCTGTGAGCAGAACCGGTGCCTGATTGACCCACCGAGCAGAGAGAACCGCCGCTGGACGTGTTGACCAGATCCGTGACGAGGCCCATTCATTTCAAAATTAGGAGTGAGTATCCGCCAGAACTGTGCAGAACCCAATCTCTTAGTTAAAATAATCTAATCCAAACTATTTTAACCTAATTAGAACAGCCTCCTAGAAATCGTGTCATCTGTCATTTGTAAAGCTGCACAACGGTCACCTGTCAATTCTGCAGCTGCAAGCTGTCACCTGTCATTTTGAGTTTTACTTTAAATCCAAAAATCTACCTTTATTAAATCGTCTGTATCTCCGGAACCGTTTGTCCTAGGAACATGGTTTAACTTTCATTTTGAAGCTGTGATTCTAGGCTTTCCAACGAACCTAGAACCTAGATACTTCTTCCACAATCGCGATTTACGCACTTGCGAAATTTACCGCGATTTGCGATTTTGGCTCAATTTCTCCACTTGTCAAAATAGCAGCTCCATTCCTTCCTTTGTTAAAATCCGTTTGCAACCTGGTAATAACTCATAGAGCATTGCTAAAGTGAGCCTGAACTAATACCAACAAGCATCTCTCACTCAACCTGAATCTCAACACTTAGACTTCAAAGCTAAACTTCCGAGATGTAGAAGTTAAACAGGGTTGCCCCTAATAAACCTTTTAATTTGCAAAACAAACCTACTTCTTGGCTCAGTGGGGTCAGGGGGATTCTAAGAGGGAGGTGTTATACAAGGGTTGTCATCCAGAGTACTGAACTGGACATAAAAATACATCAATAAGGGTTTTCCTCAGCATCCCAGACTAGGCATTGACTTAGCTGTAGTGTTGAAGTGAAGCCGCTTAACAGGATGGCAGGAAGGAGTGGTTATTTGCAGATCGTGGGTAGTAATTGGTTGCTATAAACCAACCAATGACCTTGTGGAGAATGGAGGCAAACCTTTATGGCCAAGAGTTGCTAAACTACTGACGTGGGTCGAAGACAAAGGAGGGCCCTTACAGATAGTGCCCCTGAACAGTGCAAAGCTGTGTCTCAGAAACAATGGCACAAGAAAAGTTGTAGAGAATCAAAATTGTTTTATAGTCTTTGTTGTAACAGGAATGAAGGACGGGTCAGCAGTGATAATGGAGCACCACTGGGCCTGTGAATCCAGAGCGTATATGAAGCTGCTCAGAGATTGGGCAGGACGATGTTCTATAGTAAACTTCCATGTTCCAGCCTTGGTGATTCCTAAAAGTGACTTGAACATTGGTGACTTTCCAAAGGCAGATGCTCACCTGAGGAAAAAGAGATCGGCTGAGCTGATAAATCAAATGAAGTTAGAGAACTATTTTGCAGCCAAGTCAATAGAAGATGTTGATTCCATTCCATATGAACACTGATTATTCAGTCAGACCTCATCAGTATGCATGATAATCTTGATGTGAAGAATCCTTACAGCAGCAAATATCAATTGGTTACAAATAACCAGATGTGAATTGTTGCAAATGATTAACACTACTAAAAAGGGTTTAAATGCTATCAAGGAAGAATTGAGAGCCATACGACTGATGACTCTCCAGAATATATACGTCCTGGACATGATTACAGCTATGGATGGAGGTGTTTGTGCCAATATCGTTGAATCATGATACACATTCATACCTTCTCATGATGACGAGAATGGCACCTTAACAGAGGCCATAACATTGCCGACGAAGTTACATTTCCAGATGATAGACAAAGTGGAAGACATTGCTGATGACAGTTGGTTTGGATCCATTTTCTCATTGGTTCCAGAATGGATGGCAGACATGTTCAAGTTCCTTGGAGACCTGATAGTGATGGTTTGGCTTGGATTTTATGTGATCAAGATAATAATCTCACAATGTAAGAAGACAGACTGCAAAGAAGGCAGTAGGAATGAAGATCATGATTGATGCTGAATCAGGATGGAAGACTAAGGAACTGACAGATGAAGAAATGAGAGACTATGTGAAGGGCAGCATTCATGCACCTGAAGGAATGAAGTTCCTGTACCCAAACAACCACAAGAAGTATGTGAGGAGATGGATCTACTGCAGTCCAAATGGACAATGCATGCTTATGTCCTGGAATAGAGATGAGCATGTGAAATCAGCAGGCTGCCTAAAAGGAGTCAAAGATATGGGTCCGAAAGAAGCTTTTCTTCAGACAAGGAAGTCTAGATGTGAAGGATGATGGGAGAGTGGTTGATGAATCGCGCAGAGGGGCTCTGCTCCCATGATGCCTATATGTTGGGAGCCAGAGTGTGAAACACGTGCAGTACCAGTGAGAGTACCTATACCAAAAAGAATCCTGGAAGTAAGCCCATTGAGAAAGCCACATATGCACTCCCTACCATATGATGGCCATTTGAATGAAATTCCAGAAGAAGTGTGAAAAACAAGCAAAAGAGAAGATTGATGACGTCATGCGAGCTGACATATCCAGAGAAGAGACAAGAGGCTGAAGAATGTAAGCATTCTATGAAGATCTAAGGAGGAGGTGTTAAAGATGAGCAACATTTCGGGCTCGAGATGAAGATGCTCATGCTACAGAAACGATGAAGAAAACGTCAGGTAATTTTACAATTGTACAGATGCAGTAATGCAAGTAGACAAAGTATTCTTAAAGGCTGGCTAGGTAGTGAATAGATTGCGGCAATGCGCCAACGTAGATGCATAAGAATGTATAGACTATGGCTGTTCCACAATGCACTTTAGCAGAGTTTGGCCCCAGTAAATAGACAGGCTTTTTCAGTGTGGCACAGTTGGAAAACGACTTATTACCAGAGGTAGATTCAAGAAGAGCTTGGCTGGTCCAGTATCAGGAGTCAAGGCCACCGTGAGCTTGGATGTTCATTCAGTAGCTACAAAACATGTGAAAAGAACAAACTCCTGTTTGAGGTGAGGAGCAAGAACATTGAAGACATCAGAGGTTCATCATTTAATAGTATTTCAAATACTGAAAAGCTCGGAAACATGGTCTCTAGTCACGTCGATGGATGAAAATAAGATACTGAATTGAGCTGTATCGAAACCAAGGGACAGAGTATACCTCCACTCCCTTTTTATTCTCAGGCACACGGAACATTTCCAAGGCCAATGATCAAAGGGCTAATTGACAGATGGACCGAAAGAGGGCTCGGGAGGATAGCTCAGGGACAACATGCTCGCCTTGGAAGCAAGACAACACGGAGCAACACAGGTTTGATCCCGGGTCTGCGCTTAGAAACCTCTAAGTACGTTATAAATAACCAATCATATCATGATAGATGACAGGCTAATGAGGGGGTAAGCTATGGTTATGACCAGCCCACCAGCACCTGGGTGCCAGCCTGCGTGCTGCTAGCGTGTGTGGAATAGCACAGAGGGGTGCAAGGGTGCCAACCAACTGTAGAAGGACACGTAATAGAGAGGCCTATAGTTTGCATAACCAATGGGGCATTGTGTATTTAATGATGTTCGTAGTGACTTGTTCTAGAAGAGGGCTTAGTTTCCCCACCTGATGTTAGAAACCCAATCACCTTCCCAACAAGTATGGAACGTATACCTAGATGTCCCCATTAAACCAATCACTTTCCCAAGTAGGCTTTTGTAGTTTGCCACGTAGATTGAAGTCAATGATGATGAGTTTTTACTAAAAATGTATTTTTTATGAAATTCTTTGAGTGAGAGGTTTGAACGGATAGATAATTGATATTAAAACAGATGTACTTTGCCAACTTCCTGAGTCAGTCTGTTTATTGATGTTTGAGTATATTCTGCATCTCCATCCATCTCAAAGTATTGCTACCTCGTCTTAAAGGGCCTAGTGTTGGGAATACGGGTTCACAATCTATACACATTCACAATGCAATAAGAATATCAAGCAGCGATAGGTGCAAAAAAAGTACCGCTTGTGACAGATTCGATTGATAGGAATTTAGGATCCTTGGTGTGCACCAGCCCATCCAGGCATTCCATTTCGAGTCCAAGGCACAAATAGTGCCAGAAGCCTAAAAGAGGTTACTGAGTCTATAAGTCTCCAATGAAATATCACTGGTAAGCCATCAGCCCCCAACATCCTACAAGACATGAGCTTAAACCTGTCATGCAGAACGATCCAGTGACAGTGGCCGAAAGGATCTACCAGGAGGTCTCCGCATATAGGCAACAGTATTGTCCCTGCAATGCTCAGATGTAGGGCCCAGTAGCTATCAGGCATCGGCCAGGAAATACAGTGTTACCAACACCAATGATGTTCCCTGCAACTGAGCCTGAGCCAACCATGGAGAAAGGGGGGCATGCATACTGCAACCCTGCAACCCTACATGCAATATTGTTAAAAGCATCTGCTGCTCTGGAAAATGGACTTGGTCTTCTACTGAAAAACCCAGAAGTTGGGTTTTTAAACTAGGTGCAAAGAGGTCCAACTGAAAGGGCCCCCACTGAGATTGCATTCACAAGAAAAGAGGCTTATGCAGTTTCCAATCGTTTGTACCGAACTACTGTCAGCAGCACCAGTATGATACTATATTTTGAGTAACCGGCATGTATTCTGCCTGGACCCTGACAAGATGATGGAGTCAGTCTTCCCAGAAGTGTAGTACCAGTCCGCTAGGGATCGCAAGCAAGTCCCTCCCAGCTTGTTGACATATCGTACCACTGTTCTGTTGTTAATAAGTAACCTGGCTGTGCAGTTAGAGAAACTTCCTGCAAAGCACCTTATTGCGAAAGACCCGGCAAGCAGTTTCATAGTGTGGAGACAATGGGCACCAGACAAGATCAGATCACACCTGGGACCTCATCATCTTAGGCTTGCATTTGATTCCAACTGAAGAGTAGAGGAATACGCGAAAATCATACCATACATGCTTCCATGTGCCAGGCACACCAATGTTATTCTTCTCTTGCCTCTGTGAAAAACGGGACCCAACTTGAATAGTCTAAACCTTTGTGAAGGGCGTGAATACTTTTAGGATTGTTGTAGCCCAAGGCGCCGCCTGACGGCATGTGTGAGTTTATGTTGAAGTCACATGGAACACCATGTGACAGTGTTAATAAAAGGGGTGCACAGCTGTATGTGCGCCAGTTCTCAAACAGCTGTCAGGTCGTCTCCCGCACTGGCATTAGCCAGCCCACATCCCTATGTGGGTTATGTGCAGCCCTGGCTCCTGTGTGATCATTGTTGTGGCAGGAGCGGGATCAGCCTGTACTGGGCCCCGTAATGACTGTCAACAAAGGATCTGTGAACCCTGTGCGCGTACCGTCGTGCCAGTACACATGGCATGGAGCACCTGCTGCGCGGTGATCCATATTGGGTCGGACAAGCTCTGATGACTGTCGTCCGTCCCGGTGCACACTCAGGGCTTAGCACGCTGTGTCTCACGAGCATTCCCCTCCTGGGCCAGGACGGTGTCCGTCGGCTCCTCCTGCAAGATCCCACGCTTGAAGGGCGCACGTTGGCAGAGGACCTGGCACAGGGCTTTACTGCTAAATCGCATACTGATTAGGTGGCGCTGCAAGGGGAGGAAGTCTTCCCTGAAGGGGGTGAGTTCAGTGATATCAGGCATGGCTCGGGGTACTTGGTAGACAAGCTGCTGATGCGCTTCTCCCTGCCTGCTGCTGCCCTCTTCACGAGGGTGCTTGTGCAGTTTGGTCCAGGCACCCGGGGGGAGCTTCCCGGTCAAAGTGGGACAGGCAGGTCAGTCAGGAAGGACGGGGTCGACTACATCAGCAGGTATGAGCCCAGGCACTCTTTACCAGTGAGGCGTGCTTATTGTCTCGCCTGCAACGTCTCTCATCCCTGAGTGCTTGTGCGGTTTGGTCCAGTGGCCCGGGGCTGCTCCAGGTAAAAGAAGACAAGCACAGAGATGGAGAGAAAGTGAGAGCATGGACAGAGACCCCAGGTTCAGTGGGAACAGGGGAGCTGACAGCAATGTTTTGTTTACCATGATGGGGCTCGAGTAATATGCAAGGGTATGGTCAGAGGGCAAGTAACGTTCTGGCACCAAAATAGGGAATGGGCAGCCGATCCAAACCCAAGGTCCCATGTTTCAGATCAACATGGAGCCAGAATTGTATGTAAATGTGTGCTCTGCATCTGCCGCCCCGAATTGGATGTAGTGGCTCAACATGTTTTATGCGGCAGCAGAGATAATGGATGGCACGCAAAAAAATACCCTTTTGTTATTTTATGCCTGGAGCGATGTACATAAGCTCTATAAAACACTGCCCCCGGGAGATGGAACATACCAGGATGTGAGGAAAGCGTTAACAGAATATTTTGGCCAATGGTAAACACTGATTTTGAACAGTTTCAGCTGCGGCAAACAGCCCAAGGCCCGGACGATCCCCTTGACTCGTTTTACACCAGGCTCTGCCAGTTAGCGGCCATGTGTGCCTTTGTGGATGATGTTGGGAGGCTCCACGGCCAAATAATACAGGCGTGCCCCCAGATCCTGAAAGAGTCAGGGATGCTCCTAGCAAGGATATTAGAGCTGGGGAGAGCCCATGACCTGGCTGCAACAAGGTCAGCGATGATGGAGGAGTCCATCAAAGGGCAGAAGGTGGGTGAAGTATATGCAGTCCGAGCGCAGAACAAGAAGATGGGAGCGGGTGGTGGTGGTGCAGCCATGAAG
The DNA here is from genome assembly GCF_040938575.1 of Ambystoma mexicanum. Taxonomy (NCBI): domain Eukaryota; kingdom Metazoa; phylum Chordata; class Amphibia; order Caudata; family Ambystomatidae; genus Ambystoma; species Ambystoma mexicanum. The sequence goes on along the minus strand of NC_090935.1, from coordinate 668,399,424 downwards.
ACAGGCATAGAAGAAGCAGCCCATTGAGCACGCGAGTCCTGCGGTGGAGTGATGCTGCACGTTGGAGAGGGTCCAGCAATGGGGCGGGAGATGCCTTAAGTCAGGGCACTTTGCTACTCTCTGGAAGACACCATGGCCATCCATAGGCGCTACCAAGAGCGCAGGTCAATGGAAGAACAGGCGCTCCGAAGTGGCAGCCAACATACCACTCATTGCCAAGAAGCGCGACTGGCCAGGCAGGGAAGGTCAGGATGATTATGGAGACGATGGTGGTGTAGCAGGTATATGTGAGCAAGAGGATGAAGAAGTGTTCTCTCTATCAGAAAAGGGCCCCGGCTACCCCAGTGAGGAGGGCTGGCGTTGCATCCAGGAGAAGACCGAGATACAAAGTGGCAGTGCAGCTGCACAAGAAGGCCATAGGACAAGGATACAAGAGAAGGAGCCATTCATTCAGTTGCTAATAAGTGCCAGATGGTTTTGTTGTTGTTGTTACCCTTGGCATGGGATGTTGTAACCCACAACGCTGCCCGATGATATGAGTGAGTTTATTTTAAAGTGACATGGAACACTGATCCCTGTGCGCCATTTCTCAGACAGCAATCACTGGCTCGGTGTCTAATAGTGTGAGTGTGGCAGGAGGGGGCACTGCCTGCACTGGGTCCCGTAACAGGGACGGAGGGCCCTGTCTTAGAGAGAGGCCAGAAACATGGCCAATCACCCTAGCTAGAAATCTGAGTGAAACTATGGTCTGCAAAAGGACATACTAAAGCTACTTCTTTATAGATCACATATTTGGTGCGGGAAACCACAGGGAGAGCTTCCTGCAGTTGATTATAAACCCCAAAAATTGCCTTCTCTAGGATGGAATCTGACCTGGTTTTTGGCAATTTGTCACAAGCCCTAGGGACTGCAGGAGTCTTATCGCCATGTGTGGGACTGAACCACCGAAGGCGTCTGGCACACAATCACAATATCATCTAGGTAGAGCAACAATCTGATGCTCCTGGCTCTGAGAAAAGCAGCAACTGGTCTGCAAATCTTGGAAAAGCCCCAGTGGCCTGAGAACAGGTCGAATGGATATGAGCTGACAAAGACACTCCTCCCACTGGAACTGGAGGTAACACCTGTACTGAGGATGGATGAACACTGTAAGGTAAGTATCCTTGAGTGGAGCACAATCAATCTCATTGGCCAACCTCCTGTCCTCAACACATCTCCCAATATGGTAATTGTCTCAATCTTGAGGTGAGAATGTACCACAAACTTGATAATTTCCCTCAGGTCTATGGCTGCCCTGATGCCCCGGTATTTCTTCCTTCCCAACATGTTGTTGCTGAGAGACTGCTGTGGCCAATTAAACATCCTTTCTATGGCCCCATTTCCTAATAAAGCCCTGATCTCCTGAGTTATACAGGTGTGATTTTCCTATGAAAAGAAAGACACCCTCGTCCCCACCTTTTGCACAGGTAGAGAGACATAATATATCAAGAACCTCTGAACCATAGGTAGACTACAGGGGTAATGCAAAATATGGCACCAATTGCAACCAACCCTAAATCATGCTGTATACGATTGATATTTTCCTTAGACCAAACTTGATGGAATCCCCTGTCTCAAGAGGGCTGGTCTCTCTAGGGCACGGTAAATACATGCCAAAGAAATTATTGGTCATCTACAGAAATGGTTTAGCAGCAATGGGGTAATCAACCACCTCCAAGCGTAATTTCAACAGGGTATGGTCACCCTAGAGCAGTCCTTTCTTCTTGACTCACTTGTGAAGGCGTATAGAGTTCTCAACAACACTAAACTGTATGTGATCTTCGTGGACCTTCGTACATCATTTGACTCTGTCCCAAGAAACCAACTGTGGCAGGTTTTGGCTGATTATAACATCCCTGCATCCCTGCTGACCATCATTCAAGACCTGTATTGTGACAATAAGGCTGCAGTGCTGTAGGGGCCGAGCAGAGAATGTACAGATCCATTCGAGGTCCAGCGCGGAGTCAGGCAAGGATGCGTGTTGGCCCCACTCCTCCTTTGCCTCTACATTAATAGGCTCATTGAGGAGTTTGTGGCCAACAGTCTGCATCACACAAGGATGGGGAGCACATGACCGAGTGCTGTCCTTTGTAATTGTTTATTTGTAATGCACTTATACATAAGTGAAGTGCAGATGGGGAGCAGGTGCAAGTGGTTCTAGGTCACCTGGCCTAAGTCCTGCCCACCTGGTGCCTCCCAGGTTGCTGCTCTTTTTCCTCAATTAGTAAGCCCCGCCCACCTGGTGCCTTCCTGGTTGCCGCTCTTTCTCTCTACTTAAGGAGCCCCCCAGCCTCTTTTCCTTTGCAGATGGGGAGCAGGTGCAAGTTCTCTAGGTCACTTGGCCTAAGCCCTGCCCACCTGGTGCCTTCCAGGCTGCCGATCTTTTTCCCCACTTAACAAGCACCACCCACCTGGTGACTTCCTGGTTGCCGCTCTTATTCCCTAGTAAGGAGCCCTCTTGCCAAGTTTCCTTTGCAGATGGGGAGCACGTGCAAGTGGCTCTAGGTCACCTCGCCTAAGCCCCGCCCATCTGGTACCTTCCAGGTTGCAGCTCTTTTTCCCCACTTAGCAAGACCAGCCCACCTGGTGTCTTCCTGGTTGCTGCTCTTTTTCCCTACTTAAGGAGCCCTCCAGCCTCTTTTCCTTTGCAGATGGGGAGCAGGAGCAAGTGACTCTAGGTCACCTGGCTTAAGCCCCACCCACCTGGTGCCTTCCAGGTTGCTGCTCTTTTTCCTCACTTAGCAAGCCCCGTCCACCTGGTGTCTTCCTGGTTGCCCCTCTTTTTCCTTACATAAAGAGCCCTCCAGCCTCTTTTCCTTTGCAGATGGGGAGCAGATGCAAGTGGCTCTAGGTCACCTGGCCTAAGCCACACCCACCTGGTGCCTACCAGGTTGCTGCTCTTTTTCCCCACTTAGCAAGCCCCGCCCACCTGGTGCCTTCCTGGTTGCCGCTCTTTTTCCCTACTTAAGGAGCCCACCAGCCTCTTTTCCTTTGGAGCTGGGGAGCAGGTGTAAGTGGCTCTAGGTCACCTGACCTGAGCCCCGCTCACCTGGTGCCTTCCAGGTTGCTGCTCTTTCTCCCCACTTAGCAAGCCCCATTCACCAAGTGCCTTCCATGTTGCCGCTCTTTTTCCCTACTTAAGGAGCCCTCCAGCCTCTTTTCCCTTGCACATGGGGAGTAGGTGCAACTGGCTCTAGGTCACCTGGCCTAAGTACCACTCACCTTCTTAGCCCTGCCTCTTCCTTCCTGCTCTTAAGTCTTAGATCAAGGGCGTCTCTGGCTCGGACGTCCGAAGTGAAGGGCAGTCGAAGAAAAGGGCAATTCTAGTTTGGACCAGGAGGACCCAGGGCTCGAACCCCTGCTCAGACAGCAGGTAAGCATGCACCAACATGTGTTTACTCCCTCTGTCCCCACAGGCAATCCCCGCCCCCTCTGGTCACCCTCTGATGTTCCCTTGTGCCCCCACCCTTCTCGCACACAGGTGTTGGCTGTTTTGCTTGATTTTTCTACCCTGCTCCCCCTCCCAACTCCAGCCTACTTCTGGAGGAGTCTGACCTGATACATTCTGGTTTTACCATCACCGCCTTTGACTTTTATGGACTTCATTGATTCACAGTGCGTCACCCTTTCTCAACTCTCATGCTGGACTTCCTTTGCATCTTGTACTCATGGTGAACCTGAATCATGCTATTCCCATCTTCATCTTGTATCCTGGCTTGTAACATTATGTGTTACTACTGACTTCTGCAATTGGATTCGCTCTCCCCTCTTGCTTCTCCACTCTTTTTGACTGCTTACTCTCTGTTCTCTCCTCCTCTCCCTTTCTCCCTTTTCCTATCGCCTCCCTTTACTTTCTTCTATGCACTTACTCTATCAGAATTGTTCCTGAGCCTAGTATGATAGCAACCTCGTCTGTCTCCTCACCCCTCCCCATACTTGTCCCCCCCCCCCCCCACCTCCAGCACTATCTGAAATGTTGTCAGGCCTAGTACGATAGTCGCTTGTTTTGTTCCTCCCCTCCCTTTCTGCACCCCTCTCGCTCATCTTTTGTTTTTCTCGGCTCTGCCAGAAATGTCATCAGGCCTACTACGGTAGTCGCGTGTCTGTTTCCATTTCCTTCCCACTCTCCCCCTCCCTTCCTTATGTATGTCTTAGCTCTTGCACTATCTGAAATGTCGTCAGGCAGAGTACGATAGTTAATTTCGCATCCTTACTGTTCATGGCCTGTAAGAATGTCATTGTATTTTCCCTTGTTCCCTCCCTTGCCTTGAAGCGCTTTGAAACACATTGTGTATAGGCGATATATAAATAAACTATCATATAATTTCAAGGTAGGAAGGGAACAAAGGGATATCATCGGCATTCTTATGCCTTGAAGATTCCGAATGATCTAACAGCAATAACTAGCATACTAGGCCTGGGCATTTGTACTAGTGTAAATGGGTGACAAAGAGTGGAGGGAAAAAAGGGAGGAACAGGAGAGGAACAAACAAGACAAAAAGAGGTTGGTCATCAGACCGCCTATGCATGCGGCATACGCAGCTAGGGAGGGGAAATGAAAGAGGACAGGACAGACAACATGCTAAGCCTAGCAAATTCAAGGTCATGCACGTGCACAGACAGAAGTGCGAGAGAGGGGGAGGGAGACAAGTGCGCCCAGTCTAGCAGGGGCCAGGGTTAAGTGCAGAGTGGGTGCCCCTCTCATGGAACGTATTCCGAGTGCAGTAATGCAAGGAAGATTGCAGAGGCCCGGAGGCTCGTGCAGGACTGGCGGGGAGCCTGGGACATGTGAGGCTCTGGAGGTGCACCGGGTGACCAGTCAGCTGACTGAGCAGATTGGGGAAGAGAACGAGGAAGGGAAGCAGGAGAGAAGAGTAGGAGGTTAGCAAGGGAGAGGGAGAGAGAAAGAGGAAGAGAAGAGGAATGTCTTGAGGAGATTCCATAACTTAAGGCGGTCCGGCTCAAGACGGGAAGTGGCAGGTAGGCTGTTCTAGAGGGAGGCACCTGCAGAGGATAAGGATCTACCCCCAAATCTCTGTTTGATAAAACGGCTCACCCACAGAGAGTTGGAGGAGGCCGAGCAGAGGACTCTGGAGGGCGAGTATTTAGGAAAAAAGTGTTGTATATAGTAGGGGCCACGGCCCCAGAAAGCCTTGTGGACTATGTGGAGGGACTTGAACTTAATCCTTGCAGCCACGGGGAACCAGTGGAGGGATTTCAGCGCCAGAGAAATGCAGTGACTGGGCTTGAGGCCAAGGATAATTCTTGCAGTTCTGTTCTCCATACGTTGAAGAGGTCAGAGAGTAGAGGTAGGAAGATTGAGGAAGAGAATGTTACAGTAGTCCAGTCTGTAGAGAGCCCAGCACTGGAGACAGTGAGCCTCTTGGGGAAGGTGAGAAAAGGTTGAATACCTGGGAGGAGGCGCAGCTGGTGGTGGGATATTCTGGATATGTCAGAGATGTGAGAAGAGAAGGAGAGAGAAGAGTCGAAGATGACCCCCCCGATTTTTTTGCTTCACTAGTTGATGACGGTGCAGGACCAAGGGTGGTCGGCCATAGTGAAAGTGGAAAAACTGGAGCAGGGGCCCCAATGAGGACGATCTCTGTTTTACTGGCATTAAGACAGAGATCATTATCAGCACACCAGGAATTAATTGCGGACACACAGTCCCGGATCAGCGAGGAGGAGGAAGGGGCCGGCGGTAGCCTGAACGAGAGCTGTGTGTTATCCACATAACACTGAAAGTTGGAGGTGAAGGCAAAGATCATGTGGGCCAAAGGGGCCATGTAGACATTGAAAAACTAGGGAGGTAGATTACATTGCTGGGGGACACTACAAGTAGAGAGAGAGAAAGCAGAGAGAAAGGAACCAAGTTCTACTTGGGAAGCAGATGACGCCGTGCTGCTGTCAGCCAGTCCGATGGGAATCAAGCATGCCATGACCACCTTCACAAAGAAGCGTGGAGAATTGTGCACCGACATAAATCAGACAAAAAACAAAACATTGGTCTTTAAACATGGGTCATCCAAGCGTACCACTGTTACCATCGAAGTGTAAGGTCGAAAAACTTGAACAGGTCATGGAATATGACTAGCTGAGCCTTTGCTTCGCTGAGAAAGGTCTCTGGACCAAACAAGTGACTGAAGCAACCTTTACCTTGTAAAAGTACAGTGGTGGAATCAAGAGGTTTTCGCTGTCGCCTGGAGGAGGCGTACTGTCACCATCCCTACAATTGTACAGGTTGCAAGCTGCTGCTGCTGCATTGTACGGAGCAGAGATCTGGGGTCACACAAGATCCAACTCTCTGGGAGTAATAGAAAACAATGTTTTCAAATCTATGCTGATTCAAAAAAAGGGAGCTCTAAATGCAATACTGCACCAAGAATGTGACCACTGCCCAATTGAAGAATTTATATTTCTCAAGCTACTTCAGTTTTGGTCACGTCTGTGGACGTCACCAGACTTGTACAAGTACAGAGAAATGTTGACCAACTTCATGACATTGGAAGCTAGCCGTTCTACACCTTGGTTAAAACATGTCAAATTTTGGTCAAGCAAAATTAACCTTGCTTCTTTGTGGGACCAACCATCTGGTATAGCGAAAGGGTCCTCTGATCTGGTAAAGAAGGCAGACATCCATGCATGCAGACAGTCCATGGAAGTGGCATGCCTTAAACTATCGTGTGGGTGGATGTATCCAAGAACTAAAGAAGATTTGGTTTTGAAGAATATTTAGACCCCATTAAAGCAGGTTATGCACGGACACTTTATTTTGATTTAAAGGGGAAGTTCACTCAAAAATGTTACTGTCTGAAAAGATGGGCCATACTAAAAAAAATATATAAAAAAACATTTCTAAAGAAAGTTCTGATGTAAAATTTTGAACAAATGAGACTCAAATTCAAAAATTTCAAGCACTAGGAGGCATCCATTTTGTGAAATGAATGAGCCTGCTGTGCTTGTGCTAAGCTCTGCTCGTGCTGCAATAATGAAGCAAAAGTCCCCTACTGGGAGCTTTTGCTTATTAAAGTTGGAGAGCAGAGAATGCTGTCAGGCTCCTTCCTGCCCTGCTTGTCTGTGCTTCTTTGTTTTACTGCTTATCGAAACTCCAGGCAATTATAAATGCAACAGCGTTGTATTTATGATTGCCGTGGCTTTCTTTTTAAGTCTCCTGGGCTACCCCGTATCGAGGGAGTCCAGGAGACTTAAAACGAATGTAGCAGCAATTATGAATACAATGTTGTTGTATTTATGATCGCCGTGCCTTTCGTTTCAAGTCTCCCGCGGGAGACTTAAAGTGAAAACTCGGGGAGCTCAGGAGACTTCAAACGAAAGTGCCTGCAATCATAAATACAACTTTGTTGCATTTATGATTGCTGTGGCTATGTTTTAAGTCTACCGGGCTCCACTGAGCCTGGGGGCACCCGGGAGACTTAAAAAGAAAGTCCAGGTAATTATGAATACTTCGCCGGCCACCAGCAGAGATTTCATAATTGCCGCGACTTTAGTTTTCAGTTTCCCGTGCTCGGGAAGCTAGAAAAGAAAGCCGCAGCAATTATGAAAACTCTGCCGGCGAAGTATTTATAATTGCTGTGCCTTTCATTTTATGTTTTCGGTGCTTCCCTGGGCTTGGAGAGCACAGAAAACGTAAAATGAAAGTCAAGGCATTTGTAAACACTGTGGCAGCCCCCTCTCCATGTTAAGCTCTGCTCTCTGGCAGCAGTAAGCAAAAGCCCCCAGGAGGCGGCTTTTGCTTGATTATTGCTGCCAAAGCAGAGTTTAACATGAACAGAGGAGGCTGCTTCATTACACTAAATGGATACCCCCATGACAAAACTTTGAGCTTCATTTGCTCAAAATTTTACATAGGAACTTTCTTTAAAAATATATTTTATATATTTTTTTATTATTCCCATCTTTTGATACATTAACATTTTTGAGTGAACTTCCCCTTTAAGAGCAGGCACACTGCGAGTTGGTGTCTACAAAAAGAAATGTAGCATGTTAAACAGCCCAGAGTGCCTGGTCTGTGGAGCGCCCCTCAGAACCTCTCTCCATTTTATGTTGTTGTGTCATGGTTATAAAGTTTTAAGAGCTAAATGTTTATTTCCAATTTTCAGACTGAAGGGCATTCGTAGAACAGCAGATGAATTGGGCCTGCGTAAATACACTGGCGAGCCTGGTGCTCTATACCCTGTGAGTAAAAATCCACACAGGGCATGGCTACAGAGGTCCAGAGTGATCAATGCGCTTGGCAAAACCTCCACATAAGATCATTTTTTAATTTTACTAGCCTACGAGTAATTTTAGTGACGTTCTTAACTGGATCTTCGGCTTGTGTGTGAATCATATGATGAACTTGAACAAGATGGATTATCATGCATTTTTAATTAATGGGTGTTTTTATTGCTAAAGATTGCAATGATGTATTGGAATTCTTTTTAATTCTGTTTGTATGACATGTGCTTTAATGGTACGAATACCGAATAAAGCTGGAAATCAAATCAAATCTAGGGAAATACTTTCTTGGTGTGCTGCTGAAACTGCTGGTAGTTCCCTTGTCAAGCTCTTGAGTGGCCTGCACTATGTCCCACATAGCTGGTTGTACTGCCTCTGCTACCAGCAGCCTGGGAAGAGACATGGTGTGCAAAATCTTGTGCAGTGAGGATGAAGGTCTGTCTAGTGAACTTAACGTATGTAACTCAGTTCTTTTTTATTATTATTTATTGTTGCATTTACAGTTTTCAAAAAACCTTACACAACACAAGTTCCTTAAGAAAAGAAAAAGAATGGAATTACAGATTACAAAAAATCACATCTCCTATAAAAAAAATATTAAAATACAAACCATTCAATACATTTGTTAGAAATAGAATCAATTTAAAATTTTCAGTACTAAATTTTTCTTATGCAATTCAGAACCGAGGAATGTAAGATAGAGATTCAAAGCTAAGACCAAAGAAATAGCATTACCCCACATGCAACGGCACCAAAACAGATTCCTGGACACCTCTGAGATCTTATCCTTGAATAAGTTGGTTCGTTCATCATCAAAAAACGTACACACAACAACCAGGTGTTTCAAGGTTTCACTAGTATTGCTTACATTGCAGAACCTCCATTCCCTCTCAGGTGCATTCAAATTGACCAAGGTATTCGGGCTGCTCCAATGCCTAATTTTCTCATAAACAGGTTGTTGATTAAACCTGAAACGCATATAGTTCATAAGTATTACAGGAAAGGGGAATTTCTGAAGGTATAACGTTAGACATTCCCTTGCATGTACAAACTTTGAGCATTCCTCAAACGTGGCATAGGAGTAGATACAATCCACTTTCTCAGCCCAGTCTAACCTAAACAGAATCATTTAAATGTGCCCTGGTCTAAGAACCAGATCGTCTTCAGAGGCACTAATGCACACCAGCACAGAACGAATCCGATCGTTGAGCTCTCTCAAGGACGGGACAGGGCCGGCAAGAATAGCTGCCTTTAGATTCTCATAAAGGGAATTCTTAGGAGGAGCAATCAATCTTCTAATGAAGAAAGGCTGTCTCCAGACGTACCTGGCCTTTAACGACACAAGCCACAACTGGTGTCTGATAATCACATACGGAATAGCCATAGAAAGGCAAAGAACGTCCTTCCAGAGTCTTCCCTGAATAATATTCAAAATGTCACCCATGCTGTGGGAGCAAAGGTCAAGACCATAAAGGATAATAGCTTCAAATTTGGCTAGATAATAGTGCCTCATGGGGAGCATAGAAAATATACACACTTTCTGCTTTATAAACTTAATTTGAGCAGTAAGTTTCTTTGCTTTGTCACTCAGGATGGTTTTCCAGTATTCAATACTGACGCTGTTAGCCAAATAATATCCCAAATAGATTAATGTCTTGACCTGCTACACACTGTCAGGTCCCATAGTCCAAGCATATTGTATATCCTTGGTTCTACGAGAAAGAACTAGGACCTTAGACTTTGATGCATTGGGCAACAGATTATTTTCCTCAGCATATTCAAATAAGAGCTCCATTTTAGCGCCAAGACCTCGCGGGGTTCTGTCGAACAGTATGAAATCGTCTGCGTAGGCCATCCACTCCAACCTAACACTCCCCAGCCTTGCCGTTGTGAAGGAGGGGCACTGCCACAGTCCCTCGACATTGCACGTGTAAAGGTTGAAGAGCGTAGGTGCCAGGGTACACCCCTGTTACACACCTGTAAAGGTAAGTATCTCAGAGGAGAGAACACCATCCTCAGACAAGCGAACACAAAAAGAAGTGTTAGAGTGCAGTAGAGCAATCAGCTGAACTAGCTTACAAGGGATACTCAGAGAAAGCATTTTTTGCCAGAGCCTGGATCTTATCACACCATCGAAAGCACTTGTCATATCTAGCAAAGCTAGGTAGACTTCATCAACCTGAGAGTGATGGACATAATGTCTCAGGTGGGACAAAATGGACGCATTAAGTGAAGTACCCAGCTCTGCACAAAACCCCACCTGAAATTGACTCAAAAGGTTAAGTTCCCTAATAGCACTGTTGCGATCCCTTAAAAGTAGAATAGAAAAAACCTTAATGGTCGCATCAGTCAGTGCTATGGGTCGATAATTAGGCAAATCAAGATTGTCCCGCCTTTTGAAAATAGGTACGATGATGGACTTAAGCCAGGAAGCAGGCACAGTATGAGACAGAAAAATATGTTCGAACATAGATTTTAAGAGTTCGGCCCATGTGCCAGGGTCCTCTCTAAGAACAAATGGAGGTAAACCATCTGGCCCCGGGGCCCTAAATGGCTTAAGTCGACCAATTGACCATACTATATCTTCCTTACTCCAGTTACATGATCCCTTCACAGGAGCGCCCAGATCAGAACCATCAAAAGCCCTAAAGTCCTCAGGCAGAGCATATTTGCTAGTGTAGAAAGAAACCCAGCTGGCTGAATCTATTGAGCAATCCATAGTCGCTTTAACGTTCCCCAATAGCCTGTTAACCGAGGACCAAAATTGTACATCTTTGCCCCTACACAAATACTCCAACATATGTTGATGAAACAAAGTGTAAGCATCCATCCTGAGAGATTTGATATGATTCTTATGTCTCAGGGCGAGTGTACGCTTACACGTCGCATATTCAGATGGCATCAGTCCAGATCTTCTCAGCACGGCAAGTACCTGTCTTTTGCGGGACTTAGAAAATAGGATTCTTTCGTCACTCACAACACCTCTCTTACTAAAACTCACCAAGCTATGAAGTTCTCTAATTTGTCGGGTACAAGCAAGAATAGTATTATATGTAGAGGCACCACCGCCTACCCCAAGCTCACAACCGGTGAACGCAGTAACAGGCTCTCATAGAGACACAAGCAAGAGCTGGTTAAGTTTGTACACAGTTTTTCTGATCCACAATACTATAGTTCCCTTGTTGTTGGACTCCAAACCCGCCAGATCAGGTCTAATGCAAGGGATTGGCATAGAGATGGTCAGGCAGAAGGAAAGGGGCAAGTGATCCCCCAAATCAGACTGAAGGTGGTCATTTAAGTCAGTTCTTTTATAATGTCCTCACCTAAAAGCAGTGTACCTGAATCTACTAGTTGATGTAACTAATCTAATTTTCCTACCCTAGTGCTGATTTTAAGCAGAATACCCTTCCACTGTTCATAGGAGAGTGAGGTGATAGTATTCCCTGAAGACAAAGAACTCTCTGTGCACAGCTACTAATTGCTTTGGGATCCAGTTACTACCCTGCTGGCTTGGCTTCCTCTACCAGATTCAGGAGTCACATCAAGGGCCAAGAAATATTGAATACCCTATCCCGGCATGCGTGCCATGCCTCATTGATTCCTTTGGGATGTCCGGTCCATAGTGGAAGCAAAAAAAAGATACCTAAGGGTCAATGGTTGGGGAAGCTGCAGATTTACTTGGCAGGTAAGATCTAGGGCACTACGCTCTAATTTTAGCCTGAGAGGAGGAGGTCAGCATGGTACTTAAAAATGAGCTAGGGGTCCACTACCATGAGATGGGATGGGATATAGTCATAGGTCATCCCACAGAATCCAGAAAGTTAAAGGGCCCCTTATGTGGGAAACCAGAAGGTCCCACTAGTCCCTGAGGATCTATCATCCAGGTGGACAGGACACGGCCATCGCTTTTGGATCCGGTTCCTAGGGATGGACCAGTGCAGAAGGATCACCTGGGTGAGTGGTCTTCGGAGAATGGGAGTGGAACACAGAATGGTGAGATGCGGTATCCCCTTCCCTCTAACACCTTTACCCCATCCTACCAAGTAGGATATTTAGGAACTCTAACCCCGCCCCTTTTTTAACACAAACACTTTCACACGGACAGCCCGCTATGGGAGAAAACAGACTAACACCCAAGCAGTATACCTGACATGTCCCAATACCATGTTCAGGCGAGATCAGGAAATTACTGACCATCACACATGCCTGACTTCCATTAAGCTTCCCCACACAGATAAAAGGCGGAGCCCAAGAGCACACTCTGAGCGAGGCAAAGCACTCGAGGAAACCACAGTTTCAAGACAGCAGCTGAACGAGGGAAGAAACACAGCAAAACAGAAAGGGATCTCAAGGAGGAAGTACCCTTAACCTTTTCGACAATGAACTGTTACTTTTGAGAAGCCTTGAGAATAGAAAGCGTAAGACCAGGAATCCAGGCTGAAGAATCCTGTATTGTGTGTTGGAGATACCCAGGGACATCCCTCGTCTATAATCAAGGCGGGGAGAATCAGCATCCGCTGTGATACTGTCCTTGGCTCCAAGAATAAAGCAGTGTCTGGGAAATCAACACAGCTGGTGAGTTGGTGAGACCAAAACGATACCAGTCTATGTTGAAGCCAAGGTTGCAAGCAGCAACATTGTATGGCGAGCACTGGAACGAACATTGTTAAAACGCATGTGATAAGAGACGCAAGTAAAGTTGAACTGCTGATGAGTGATTGAAATTTAAAAGCAAGATACTGTTACACCCTTGCACCGATGGTCGCTCTGGCGACAACCTCGTGTTTGTAATGTGCTACAATCTTACTCATCCAAGATGGCTGACGCCCCTGAATCCGTCTATGCGGGCGACGGTGCAGAGGTTGCACGTTCTATGCGTTTGTGCCTCAACAATCATGCGACTCCATATAGTTCGACCAGGAAGTTCAGCAAGTGCGTTGCTACTCTCCAGCACGGCGCTTCGTAAATTCGTTCCTAGGAAATATTGCTCATCTCCACATTCTACTATCCTTTGAATTCTGAACCTATAATAATTTCTGATCCTTCTGTCATTTCTCCCTTAGAGCCTCTCCTTTCATCAGTCCGCCCATCACTCATCTGTCCCATCCGTTATGTCCCTATGCCGGCCCGAAAAGTGAGTTCCCAGGGATCTATCTTTAACCTCATCTAATTTCTTCCCTAACCATGGCGGTTATACTGATCTCCGCTTCCTGTCTCTGGAAACGGTCTTTCTATCCCCTTAGGACTAGTGAATCACTCTCTTTCGGAAGGCTCCACTCAGCATACTGAATGCAATTAACTCCGTACCCGGAGTAAGTTGAGTCATAACTTTCCGATCTGAGCTTCAGACTATCTTCTATGGATGGAAACTCATCTCTTATTTCTCTCGCCCAGGACCAGTCTCGCCCGCACCTGGTTCCCTGAAAGAAGCCCGGCAGATTTCTCCCGGAAGCCGACTGCTGACCTGATCCGCTTTCACCGCTACGCAGGGTTTTTCTTCCCCAGAGGGTTTTCCCTGGGGATTGTGTCTCCTCCGCGGCTGAGATTACTAATCGGCTGGGAGGGAACAGGGTTTCCCGGGAAGCCTTTACATTCTGCGGTGTTGCTGTTTACAGAATCTGCCCGCTGCCCAGGTTAGTGAATCCCACTGATTGTGCTGTCTTAAGTTAAAGTAGCTCTCAGGCATATTCGTAACAGATACAATACCTTTGACAGAGTGGTCCGGCACTGCGTGGGTGCTCAATCAAAGGTCTCTCTAAGGTATCCAGCTGAGAAGTGGCAAAAGTGAAAGTGAGAAAATGGTTATATGAAGAAGAGAACGTTCAAGCAAAATCCTGCGCACAGTCGAAAGTCTTTGTTTTGATGAAGTAAGAAAGTTTGGAAAGTAGATAAATTTGGTCTGAGCCCATCAGAGGAGGGCCCGGGGTGAACAGTAAATGACCCGAGAAGTTGTGTATATGAAATCCTAAGAAGAAAGGAACTTTAGTGTTTGTCATGTTGCATCAGGCCCTCTAAAATAAGAGAATTTGAATGGCAAAGAGACTTTGCCGTAGAAGGCCCTGATGTTGGAGTTTTGAACTGCTTCCTTGTGCTAGAGAAGCCAGAATGTGTGCCACCTTGTCCCGTCCTGGAAACGTGTGGAATGCAAGGCAACGGCTTGAATATCCTGACATATCATTTCTTGAACACTTTTCTTTTGCATAACATTGTTTGCCACACTATTTGTATTTAAAAGTAAGGTTTGGCAATAGGTTTATTAGTATAGACCCTTTTATTTTGACAGACTCGACTAGGACTGTGTTATTATTATTTGATGGTCGTAGCTCGCTCCCATACTTAGATTTAGGGTTAGATAGGCGTTTTACAAACCCAACTGAAGTTCAATAAACACCCTTGAACTGTAATCACCTGAGTCTGTCTTACTGTGAGTTTTCCTTCCATACACTTAACAGGATATCTGCCAGGCAATGGTGCTAAAGCTGCAGAGATTGGCCGGCTTAGCTTCTTTTTGTCTCCGCCAAGACCAGGGGTCTAAAGAGTGCTTGTAGCAGCTCTGATAAGGATGTAGCAGGAACCATCACATCAATGGTGTTGATAGGCTGAGGATAATCAACACAGCTGGCTATGCTCTGCTCCTGGTGTTTCTGTTTCGTTGGGGCTTTTCTCCTGGTAGACTAACTCTAAACCACATGTATGTGCCTTTGAGTAGGAACTGGCTTACTGGGTACACTTTGAGTCAGGCAGTAGATACAGAAGCATTCAATGATTTAGAACTGGTGGATATCATTGTTTAAAAAGTCCTATCTACTGCTGGGGACAAGTAAGAATCAATGAACTCCCTTTCCATGCTTCCTGATTTTTAGCATTTGCCTTGTCTTCCCCTTCAGAATCTATGGTAGACTCCTATCCAGTTTCCCTCAAAACCTGTTTCATGTCCCAACTCTACGCTTCTGCTGCAGTTCCTCCGGGACATGGAGCTTTAAGAACGGCAGGAATTGGCCCGACTTCCTTATCAACATCCAACGCGGCACTCACTGTGGAATCTTTTAAAAAAGTGTTTTTAATGTTTATTGAAACATTTTAGAAGTACAATTAATTGCTATAAATGGCTGCTATACCATTATATTAAAAATGGGCATTTATTATCAAGGAAGTGAAACACAATGTAGCATTTTATTTGAAAATACATTTTAAACTGGAAATCACTTGATAAAAATCGATAAATACAATAGAACAAGTAACAGTACAACAGACAGGGAAGATACGATAGAAGGGGAAAGACAACTATAAACAACACATACTCATTGTGGTTTGGGGACATTGGAATTAGGATGAACATTTTGAACACCAATTAATGGAACATTATGATTAAGAAATTCAATAAATGGAGTAGATCAACGTTGAAATGTGAGTATTAGTTTATTGCGTCTCTCAATACAAGAATCAATTCGTTGAGTAGAACAAAGTCAATCCCACCATTTCTTTATTATGTAAGCCCTGAGCATTCCCCTGTGCATTCGTGCAGAGCTGAAGACATTGCCCGCTATTAGCAAGAAAGGACACAGGCTCCTGCTTCCTGCCTATACCTGTCATACCTGGGGGGATTCCCCGCCCCCCTACACTGCACGTATCAGCTGGGTGCCATAATTGCTCCCCATAGGTAAGCTTGAACCTGACATGTGCACAGAACACTCACCCACTGAACAAGGACTTGCACCAGGAAAACGTTACCTGCTCCCTCTCGCTCAATAAGCATACATGCAAACTTTGGCCCTCATTAAGAGCATCCCAGTATGGAAAAATGTGCCAGGTGCAACAATTACCGGCACCTTTTCCAGACCGCCATACTCAGAGGCTGCCAGTAGGGGCAGTGAACTACCCGCAGGCCTGGCCTGCCGGTAGTTCAGGCCCCTACCCGCAGATAAATCACTGAAGCACCGTTAACAACAGTGCCAGTGTTTCAGTGTTCTCATGCCAGTGAAGTCCTATTGGACTCCACGGGAATGGGAATTTACTCTTCTGTCGCCGCCTGTTATATCCTGGTATTACCAGGATATCAGGCAGTGGAAATGTTAAGCCGAAGTTGCCATAGGCTACCGGTACTACCGGCGGCCTACCGGCAACCTCATAATGGAGCCTTGCAGTTAACCTCTAAAATGAATAATTATCCGAATGCTTTCTGGGAACAGTAAAAAAAAGAGGAGGTGCTGGCTTGGTGGAATAACTTGTATACAACGTACTTATTTTAGATTGGTCACAGGGGAATATGGCCTGGATAGAGCTGCGGTTGGGAGCTGTGGTTGTGCCATAGAATTGCCTGCCACTTTCCATGGTGCTCTGTTATTTTAGACCACACCCTCAAATGCAGTTGGTTTATCACTGTCCAATAGTTTGGTTGGTAAGGTTAAAGGTTGCACTTGCATGTCGAACCTTCTCAGCGTTAATAGCGAGACATTCATGTGAAATCATTATTATTAAACTTGTAAATAATGAGTATATTAATGTGCATGATCACACATATTAGGTCAGCTTAATTTCATTTAGCATAAAATCGGAGAAGGATCCATTCGCTTACTAAACATGCAAAGCTGACCTGTTTTTGCCAAGTTTTGATCGATTTCGGTCACAGAGTCATTCTATTACTCACTAAGCATAGTAAGCCATATGCAAAGCATATTAACATTGATGTTCATTCCTGATTGGTTCTCAGTTTCTGCAATTGGCTTAAAGTGCAGCTTGAATGGTACTAGACCGAGCAATAATGCCACTATGAGTAAAAGGTTGCATTGCTATTGTCATGTTTCTGCATTACTGGGGTCTACTGTACACTCGATACACCTTTTGGGCACAACACGAGTAAGCAGTCTAGACGTTCTGTGCTCTGGAGTCACGACGTATGCAGCAAGATGGCTTCTTCGGCAAAGCTCCGGACTGGCTCTTTGTGCCACAATGCTTCTCCCGACTTGCAGATACACTGCAGATCTGTTCCTGTATTCTCTCACTTGGCATGTTCCTTCTTACCCCTTCTTCTTCCTCCTCCTGGCTCCAGCTCTACTCATACCCTTTCCTACATCTGGTGGTTTCCTCCCTTATCTCCTGACTTGTTTTCCACCGGAACCCTGATGGTGTCTACTCCATAAAAGCTTGGCTTCCTGCCTCATGTTGCCTTGTTCTGCCAGTTACCTGGAATCCTTTACTGCTGGCTCTCCTGCGATTTAACCCCCGATTCCCACTGCAGCTATCACGCCTGATATCGGAACCTCTGCCTAGTGATCTCTTCAGGGGTTTTCTTCCTCAGAGGGTTTCCAACGATATTGGGCTACAAACTTAGGAAGGTCCTCCCATTGCCTGCGTTCGTTCACGGTCTCATATAGGGACAGACTCTATCTCTTCTCCCTCAGAGACCACAAGAAGACTCGGGTAAGAAGAAACACTGACAGGGCCGAGCTTAATCCAGGATTATTTCAAGAGGATGTGCTGAGAGCTTGCTATCATTGAGTGATAGTTCAAAGGAAACGGGGTAACCTTTGTTACTCCGTCATTGTATTTTTTGTTGACCTTTTGGGGTACTCTCCTAGAAACTGTGTCTCGAACATGGATTTGTATAGGCCTTGTAGTCGGGATCCGTTTTTTCATCTGTACCTAAACTGAGCATTAAACTATGCATGTTCTATTTACATTGCATGATTAATAAATACATTTTGAAGTAATTTATGTTCTTTTCCTCGAATGAAGGGCTGCAATTTTAGTTTGGGGCTTCAAGTTTGGTCTGGAGGTTTTATTTCTGCTGGTCTTTCATTCGCGGGTTTGAATGGGATTCACTTGGTCTGAAGTGGTCTGTGAATTATATCCCTGGATATACAGTGGTTTTATAGTTTCTTAAGCGGGTCAATACCATGTGCCTCATTATGATACTGGCGGTAGCCAAAACCGGCATGGCTGCCGCCGGTATAATTTTCTTTCTGGCACCCGCAAATGGGCAATTACTGGGTCATTACGGCTTTGCCGGACCCAGTAACTTCCCATTCACGGGCGCTAGAAAATATTCTTCCCCATTCCCATTTCAGTGAATGGTGCCGGTGAATCCGACATGTGCTGCTCGCGGGTGCCGGTACGGCCGCCAGGTCAGACCTGGCGGGTGAAAAGGCACCTGCGAGCAGAACTCATAGTATGCCGGTCCGGTAGTAACGGCGCCGGTAGCTTAGTGGCGCTGTTACTACCGGACCGGCAAACTTATAATGAGGCCCCATGTCTAAGGGGGGGCTGCAAGCCTAAACAATGCCACTCCATCCGCCCTTTTAGAGGTATGTCGAGTAGCAGCAGCCAGACCAGCTCATAATGTAGAACAATATCCCGTTGCACATCCAAACTGCTCCCACCCTCTTGCAATTCAGGAAGAAAATTAAGATATGGCTCTTCAAAGAACATCAAGTGAGCAACTGATCATTGGGCCCAGAAGCAGATCTCCATCTCCTACCACTATCCACTCTTGCACTCTTCGCTTTCTCCTACAGTGCTTTGTTGCTTCCCAGCCATGCTTGTGCTATAGAAAAAAAACATTCACACATGGCTCCACAGAATGCATAAGCAGGTTGCAGTGTTCAGGGTGCTACCCAGGTCATCACAGAGCCTGATTCAGAGGTGACCAAAGAAAGTTGCTGAGAGGGGACTGAAAGTCCGTAGCTTGGCCACAGACTTCCCTCGGCAGGTTGTTTAGCAACTATTAAGGGTAGGGGAGCTAGAACACACTCAGTCCAGATCACAGAGGCCTAATGACCAGCAGCTGAGGGGAAGGGGGGTCAGATGGAACCCCCTTCAGGGGTCAGAGACCAGGTTCTGTCCATACGTCACAAAAACACCAACCCACATTGGGTAAAAAGGTCAGTGCTGGCCTATGGTTCATATTTCACATTTGTATGTAATGTATAATCTCACTGGGTAAATACTGTCACCAGTGCATCTGAGCTCAGATTATCCAACATGGTTTGAAGTTTAAAACATTGCCTTCCCTTTGCAGAACCCAATCCAGATCTGGCAGCCAAACAGACAATATCCTGTGAACAGATACACGTGCTTTCCATGCAAATGAGGTCTCCTACATACAGACGCTGTTCCCCCAATAATGGGGGATATATCGGGCCGTAGGCGGATGTGTGTGTGCTCTGGTGAAGCTCTCAGGTTGGTACAAGTTGAGAGTGGCCAGGCCTTGCAAGGTACTAACAGGCGATACTATTCTAGGAGTTCAAGTACAGAATTTAGCCTGCAGAGTAAATAACACTTACAGACATTTTCAATGTACTGCAGCTATGAAGACAATTAAGGGGGTCAGTACCCACCCAAGAAGGCCAGAGCGTGTAAATAGGGGGTCGCAAATAGTTACAAAGCGTGCAGAATCCTGTGGCTTCCTTGCAACCAGCCTGCCATTACAACACTCCTAGCACATGCATACACCTTAAGTGGATAACTTGGGCCAATGTAGGTGCCAAGTACCCCCAGCTGTGGTCAGATAAAAGCGCGTAAAAGGCTATTTAGAACACGCTGCTCCTGCTTGGAGTAACAGTGCATGCAAACATTTTAATGCGATGCAGAAAATGCTCAGTAAACCTTTCTCCATACAGGACGCAGTAAGCTTCATGTCCCCAAAAAAACGAAAGCATTTTCCGGACAGGTTCTAGCACTCACTTTCTTACGCTGCCCATCGCAGACCCACTGCTCCCTATACCCTGGAGAAGCACTGCTTGCTTCCATGTGACAAAATCTCGTTCCGAGGCCCGCCACTAACCCGTTATCATTCCACTCATGAAAGGGTGCTAGGGGCTCTGCTCGGGTAGGTTAACAATATGGCAGTTATGTGAACATCTGCATAGCTGTACTTCAAAAAAAACAGTACATACTGCAAAGTCGCACACAGTTACACTTGGTCATTAAACTGTGCAGTTTCAACTTACAATACTGCAAGTGAAAAGCATCAAGGTTTTACACATTGATGTAAAAACTCCAATGCAATTTACAAGAAGATCTTTTGAAACGGAGAAGCCTGTTAAGAACGATCATTGCTTGATGAAAGCCAAAGCATTTGTTGACTCCACAAATGACTTTAGTCACTTAACACAGACCTTATTGTTCAGTGCAAGGTGCAGACTTTGGCATGACAAGTGTACTTCAGAGCAAGATTTGTGCTGTCGGTCGGTTCCACCTGGGACCAAGATGGGCACCAAGACAATTTGCTATATTTCACTCTCTTTATTGGGGATGTTGGTGCAATGATGGGAAACTCGAATGAAAATGGGATCTTCCCGAACAAAACCGTTATCAGAATGGCTCTCTCCTCGGTGGGATCGGGTCCATTCCTCCTCAGAGGCCTCCCCCTTGTTCAGTATCACTTTCATGGGAGGCTGATACCTAGGCCTTCGGGGCCTCAGAAGCAAGTGTCCCAATACAGTTCAAAAGGGGTTACCGCACCCCTTTTGGGTATTGTAGGCTGTAGGGTGAGCCAAGACCTTCTTCTTGGTCTAAAATATATGCAAGCTTTCCAGGGACCCCACAGTAGAGGGGTTCCATGGGTCTGCCTCAGTGGCCTCCTTGTTTTATTCCCACAGCAATAATCCCAAACCCTGGCTCGTCCTTCCTCCCGCCATTTGGTCCTGCCTAGGGCTGACCTGGCCTGCCACAATCTGCCTATTCTGGCTACGTAGTGGTTCCATCTCTCCACATGGGTCCTTTCCTCGCTTCCTGAGGTTATCTAATATTTCACCACTTGAGAAATTACCCCCAGGTTTCCTCAAGTTTCGATGTCCACTGTTGTTACCACTGAACCTTCTCCTTTAGGTCCTACCTCCTCCAGGATGTCCTCTTCTCCTCCTGATAGTATCCCTTCAGTATTCTCTGTACTACATTTACAACCACCTTATCCTCCACCTCATTTTTGTTCTGTTTCATCTTCCATATGTTTGGTATCAGTCTCACCCTCCCCCCACCCCCGATATTACCTCCTCTGTGTCACTTCCACTCTCTGCTATTGCAATCTCCTTCTTATTCTTGCTTCACACCACCTTCTCTTGCTCTCTACTTTGTGAAAAGGTCAAGGGCCTGAACCTGTCAGGGACCACTCCCAACCTGGGACAGGGGTACTACATGGGTGCAAACCAGCCCTGCTCCAGAAGCAGAGTGAAAGTGTTGCGGGAGGGGACTCAATGCTTAAATGTCACATGAATTTTACTGCCGGTACCACCCTCTGTCGCATGATGTCTCCCAGTACTGTTGCTGCCCAGAGTTCTCTCATCTTTTTCAGAACTACAATTCCCAGAATTCACCTGGGAGCAACCAAGAGCACCCATGCCAGAATCAGCAGAATGGAGTTGAGAAAGAGAATGAAGTAGACTGGGTATTTTCTTGTCAAACATAAGTGGGACACATAACACCTGACCTACCAACCCCAGACAGACACCAGGAAAATGATGGGGCAACAAAAAATGAACTGGGTGTGAGGAGAGGTTAAATGGGAACAGGAGAGAAACAGAAATCCTCCCCAAACCGAATTTGAAATAAAACTCACCATCACAGGAAGAACACTGTGCTCTAGCACCTTGAAGTGGCATGTGCTAGATGGAATTACCAGTAAATATCTTATACCAAATAACCGGACAGACCAAAAGAAGATGGTAAAATAATGCTTTAATCTCAATGAAAGAAAGCAGGGAGATACAACAGCTATCACACTTTAACTTACGTGTACAGAGTTATATACTTTTACATACATCAATTATGATGTCATCCTATGTGGCATTTACAAAACCAATTAACGGAAGGGATTGAATTATGGGAACATGTCTATTTATAGAATTATATAAGTTAAATATCTCACTGTCTGCCCCTTGTCTGTAGGACACACCCTGAGCTACTTCTACATACACAATATACTGATTATAGCAGAAAATATGGCAGTGG
The DNA here is from genome assembly GCF_040938575.1 of Ambystoma mexicanum. Taxonomy (NCBI): domain Eukaryota; kingdom Metazoa; phylum Chordata; class Amphibia; order Caudata; family Ambystomatidae; genus Ambystoma; species Ambystoma mexicanum. Next base: position 668,377,200 of record NC_090935.1, on the reverse strand, counting down.
AATAGGAAATGCAACCTTTTATGTGAAAGTGTGTGGCAAGCTTTATGACTGGTTGGCAACCCCACCCAACCTTGGACTTTTGGCTTGCTTAGCAGCACGGGAGTGAAAACGAAACTTAGGTGCTTGAGATGTGTCAATTCCTTGTTTTCCCAATTAATCCATCACATTTTATCGATCTGATCTTATACCAAAGTCTTCTGTTTGTAGTTGACCTCGTAGTCTGCTCACTGTTCTGGGACATTCGAGGCAGTGCGAGCACACCACTATCTTAACTTGAAGCTCTAATGAATAACCTTTGGTTTGAGGTTTTAATCACGTGTTAGGAGACCACAAATGTTTCCAGTTCAGCATCTCAATTACTGCTATTTTATTTTCATTAACCAGCGTGCCATTACCCTTTCTGGCCTTTAAAGACTTGCTCACTCCACCTCACATAGGTTTTTTCCTTTGTGGCTTTCCAACAGTTGGCCCTGCAAATGTCCTTGCCTCTCCTAATCATTGCAGAAATACCTCTTACGCACATGGTCTGTTCATTCAGCTCCCTTTGTGCCTCGCACCCATCTGTGAAAATAGCCTCCTCAATCCCAAACCAAAGTACTACCTTCTTCTGCACACGAAAACAGCTTCTTCATCAGTTCTTCAATTTGCAATCCCAGGCTTGTATTTTAAGGGAACAGAGTTAATTCTTAACATGGGCCATCGTACATTTTCTTCCAATGGCCGACCTAAATGTTATGTATATACCTCTTTTTAGCAAGCTTCTATATGTCTTTTCTACCTTGCGTTACAGTGTATTTACAGTTATTGGTCAGCAAGTTACTTCATCTTCCTGCGTTCACGATTACTTCATCTTTAGGTACATGTTTCTCTTAGTGCTTCAGTTACATCATCAGTCTTAAGTATTTTCATATCGTTTCAGCATAGGTTCATACATCTTCTTAATAATATCATTCTGTTGTTTTCAGACTTTTCTTTAGAAATCGTCCATATTACTCATAGCCGCATACTGGCACTTGGCAGCGGACATCCTTCCTGTTAGCATCCTTCCAGTGCCTCAACATGAGGGTATATTCTGAATGGCTGCCTGAGTGTATATTGTCTCTCATACACTCGACGTGGTATAGGAATGTTGCATGGGTTCCCAATTGCAGCTCTTCGTCTGCTATTCCAGACAGTGGTGAGAGGTCGGGGACTAGACAGTGGTGAGGGGTCGGGGACTAGAGAAGAGGCATCCACCTGCTCCTCTACATTCCCCCATGCGGTCGAATATTCAACCACACCGTTCTTCTCCTCTTCTTACGCAATTTCTGCTTCATCTTCTTCAATCATTACATCATATTTCCTTTTCTTCAAGACCCATATTTTCTTCACCCCCCTCAGGTGACCTGCATTCCTTATGTGTTCATCCACATTCCAGCTCATATATCCAAACACTTGAAAAATGTTACCTCTAAATGATTGCGCAGCTCTAAGCGAATGGTAAATATCCTATTCAAATTGAATGTGTAACTGGACAACAAATACAGTGAAACAAATAGTCCAAAGCAATAGACTCTTCAGTCAAAAAAAACGCTGTTGAAACAGATTTTATGAGTTGATGCAAAAACAAGACTGCCGACACGTGTTTCGACCCAAAACAACGGGTCCTTTTCAAGGCAAGACGTATGTTATTCAAACTGAGTTGGAAAACCCAAGCCCTCCTTAGGGGCAGATATATGGGCCAATTCTAAAGTAGTTCATTCTCCTCAAGAATATAATATGCACTTTTGAACACCAGGTCACTGATTAGTCATGCCCAAGACATCCATGATCTGATCCAGGACAGTAAACTCAACATTTTTTTTCTCTCTGAAACCTGGATCAGAGACACCAGTGGACCATCAATTAATCTTGTAGTCCCCTGAGGGTTTTCCATCTTCTGCAAAAACAGAAAAGAGGGACTTGGAGGCGGAGTGGCAATCATAGCAAAATCTTATTTGGTGCTCTTCGCTTCTCCCATCTCCTGCCATGGTTGTGAAATCTTACTAGTTAAACTGACCCCCAACCCGAATACATGTGTCAATTGTATTCTTAATTATCGCCTTCCATCGGCTATGCCGGACTTCATAGATGAAATTTCTCAGACCCTACGTTCCCTTGAGGGTCAAAACCGAGCCTCTCTTCTCTTAGGTGATTTGAATTACTGGAGCTATTGAACTTGAACAAACCTTAAATAATCTGAACTTCCAAGTGGCAAATAAGGACCCCACCACTGATAAGAACCACGTGTTGGATTGGGTGGTCTCTAAAAATGTTTTAACCACTATTGATCGAACGTATCTCTGTATTTGGTCGGGTCATTACATTGTGGAATTCCACTTCCAATTACCAGAGGCGGTAGTTAAACCTCAGAACCCCTCCAAGACCATTATCAATTGTAACTTTAACAGGATTCAGGTGCAGGACCTGTCCTTTTGTTTACAAACTCTCATGACTGAGACTGCGAGTGAGGATTCAGCTGAGTACTTGGCTTCTCAAACACCTTTTCTAAACTGCTTGATGCAAAAGCTCCTCTTTGATCTAAAATTGTGAGGGATAACCTCAATCACAAAACAATGGTTCACTCCTGAACTCATAGCAATAAAGAAGGAAACACGTAAACTAGAACTCTGCTGGATGAACAATCTCACTGATGACAACAAATCAATATGGAAAGAACTAGATAATGCCTACAAAAATAAAATCATCGAAACTGAGTATTATAATCTTGAGATTAACCAGGCTCCAACTGCCCTAAACAACCTTTTGAAATTCTTAGACTTATTGAAAAACCAAAGCCCCTTCTAACTCTATTTTTTACCACCAAGCAGGACTCCATAGATGTACAAACAGCATTTGAAGCCGAAATAATGAAGGCCAGAGAGAAAATCAGTGCAGCACTGCCTAATGTCGCACTCTCGACTAAGATTCAGGGTCATGCTCCTAGAAACGAAACTACCGATCATTTCGCCTTCTCACCTATATCTGTACTGGAGATGCAGAATCTTTTATCCACTATGCGACCCACCTCATGCTCTGAAAACATCATCCCGCCTAAGCTCATCTTGGAACACAGAGACCTTTGTGCCCCTTTTCTGACCAGGTTTATTAATGCATCCTTTAGAGATAGAGATAGCTCGGTGCCATCAACAATTAAAGCCATTACAGTTAATTCACTGCTAAAAAAAAAAAACAGTCTGGACCTTAGAGATCCAGGTAATCTGAGACCTATAACCAACTGTCAATTCCGCCCTAAAATCTTGGATAAAACTGCTTGCATGCAATTTCAAGCTTTTGTTGAAACACATAACATCCTCCATGACAGACAATCAGGTTTTCGACCCGCTATACTTCTGAGACAGCGCTACTTGATCTACAATCTCAAATGCTGAGTATCGTCGAAAAGGGCAAAGTGGGAATGCTGGTACTTCTGGACCTGTCAGCGGCTTTCGACTTGGTCAATCACCAATGCCTCCTGCAGTCCTCACGCCATCTGGGACTTTGCTCCAAGAGTGGTTGATTGGTTTCATTCATTTCTATCACGACACAAATTAAAAATTCAGTGGGGATCGGTCCTCTCTCCATCAGCTCCCATTTGGTGCAGAGTTCCTCAAGGTGCAAGTGTGTCCCCTATCTTGTTCAACATATACACAAGAACTTTCTGTTCACTATTGGATGATCAAGGGGTATTTTTTACAAACTATGCCGATGACACCCAGCTGGTCCGAGAATCCACTGGGGACCATTTCGAAAACCGATCCATCTCCCACATATTCCGCTAGATAGAACACTTGATGGCCTCAAACTGGCATTGTCTGAGCACCAACAAGACAGAGATTCTGGTTTATGGATCCAGGCAGGCCCGAGTGAAACTCAATCTGGCTCTCACAAGTTTTAGAATCAGAGACAGCACCATCCAGGTTCAAACTAAGGTTAAAATGCTTGGTGTTCAGCTTGAGGCCACTCTGAGTTCCGAGGCACATGTCAATTGCTGATCCGAAATTGTAATTACCAGCTGCACTTTCTCAGAAACATTTGTCCGTACAGTTCAGAAGAGAACAGTGCCACCATAGCTCGAGTTGATTGTTGTAACTCCTTATTGATTGGAGCCTCAAACTCATACCTAAAAAAATGTCAGGTTCTGCAAAACAATGCTGTATGTATCGTCAAAAAGGTTGCTAGGCATGCTAACATCTCCAATCACCAACATAACCTTCACTGGCTTCCTGTCAAGGAGTGAATCCTGTTTAAGACAGCAAATATGGTTTTCAAATGTATCGCTGGACAAGCCCCTGCTTATCTAAAATCATCCATTCCACAATATTAGCTGCCAAGAAATCCGCGAGCTAGTGGAAAGAAGCAGATTATCTGCCCTGGTTATAGACGTACTAATGGACTTGGCAGATCTTTTTCCAGTTAAGGCAGCAATCTTTTGGAACGCTCTCGCCATTACATTGAGGGCGGAAGAGGCAATAGGAACTTTCAGAAAAGCTTTGAAAACATATCTTTTCAAGTGAATTCCCTCCCCCCTGATTATACTCTCCACTTTTGTCCTGTTCCTTGATGGTCGTCCTGCCGTGTGAGTGTTATGGGCACCCTGATGCCCATAGGCTTTTGGCGCCTTCCAAATAATTAAATAAAATAAAATAAATAGCTCCCTGTCAATTGATCCAAAAATAACTGCCCTTACTTTTGTGCCACATCACTGTAGATCTTTGCCTAAAACCATGCTTCGTAAATGTGATCCGATTGAAATAGCTGATTGCAAACTTGATCTGCTTTTAACTGCCCCTTGTAAAGGTGATACACCTGTAACTGCCCATTGCGCACACAATATCTCATCCGTCCTCTTGCCCTCTATCCCTCACCTGCCGGTAGTAGCAGCATTTGCTCCCCCTAACTGTTCACCTGCATGTATTACTGCATGGGACTGCGATAAGTGCCCTACTACGACTCGGATTACGACAACCCATACACCCATCTCACCACCCACCCTGCACTTTCTCCCCCCCCTTCCACCTTCCTGCCACCGCTCAAATGGTTTGGGTCTGCACCCCACCGGAAAGCCTCTGGGGAAGGATCCACGGAGCAACATCCTGACCCGCTGATGACACACAAGACTACCCGTACCCACGCACCCAAACCCTGAACATGTGATCCAACCCCAGCCCCAGTAACAGCCAGCCCTAACCCACCTGTTGCTCACCTTCAGCCACCCTCCTCCAGTAATTGGGGACCAGGCCCCTCGGCCCCATGCCTAGGTAAATTGCGCCGACACAGACTTTGTTCCAGAATCACTAGCTCAAACTCTGACACGCCCCACCCACAAGTGCACACGATTGCTACACCGGCAACAACACATGACCTGCTGGTACAACCAGCGATGCCCAAAAGGCTAGACACCACACATGCATCAGATTCACTAAAATGTGCCCTTCTCAATGCTAGGTCCCTAGCTGTGCATGCCGTGGAAATCCACAATCTCATCGTGGAGCTCCAGCTCTACTTCCTAGCCATCGCAGAATCTTGGCTCCATGATGCCCCTGGACCACTCTTATCCTTGGCCATACCACCTGCCTATACCATTCAAAGGGCCTTCCATACCAACGCGCCAGGAGGTGGAGTCGCCCTTATCTATAAATCTGCACTCCAAATCAGAACCTGCCCTATGCTCCCCAGCCCACGCTATGAAATGTTACTCTTGAAACTCTAACACTGATCCTCAAACGACCTACAACCAGTGGTCGAAGTGTGCTGGAGCGGTGCTCCTATGTTTTTCTTTTTTGCATTTCACTGTTCCTATACTTTTATTTTATGAAGAAACCGCTCCAGAATGGTTTCAAGTCATACTGCGTCTGCAGTCTGACCTGAGTAAGGGTTGTGATGTCTCTGCAGCTGTGTCTCATCCACAGCAGTGTGTTTTGACGAGCTGATACTCTACAGAGGTCGCGTGTTCGTGTTGGTGAGAAAAATGTCCCAGCATGCAATTTCACCAGGTCTGGCCACACAGGTTTGTTGAGTAATGAACTCACTAAAGTGACTGTATGTGCCTGAGTTTCCCTTCCGTCTGGAGAGGGACACAGAACACTTAGAATTCTGCTGTTAGACAGCGTAATTTCAGCACACCCCAGGGCACCTGGTATGGTAATGTTTATTTGTATAGCGCCTATACACAGGCAAGTGTTTCAAAGCGCTCAAGCATGGAAGGAACATGGGGAAAACAATAGTCGCTCCGAGCCCTTGAATTTCTGAGACGATAACGGTCTGCACAGGCAGATTAAGTGCAATATTATACATTTAACAGTTTAGATATAGCAAATAGGGCTGCCGGCAATTCTGCAGTTTTTTCAAGTGCATATTAAGGGGGGAGACAAGGGGGAACAGACAGAACAATCTTCAGGCAGGGCTGTATAAGTGCGGGAGGGAAAAGGAGGGGCAGGGGACCAAGTGTGCCCAGTCTGTAGAGACCGGTGAAGTGCGGAGAGAGAAGCTCTCATGGTTTTATTACAAGTGGAGTGGGGTGTAGGGCCTTGCGGTAAATGCAGAAGGACTGGCAGGGGTGCCTGGGACCTGTGAGACTCTGAGGTACATCAGGCGGCAGTAAATAAGCTGTGTGGAAAAGGGATAGAAGGAAGAGCAGAGAGCTAGGTTAGCAGGGTAGGGTGAGAGAGAAGAGAGAGGAGAAGAGGATGGTCTTGGGGAGTTTCTGGAACTTGAGAATTTCAGGCTTAAGACGGAGGGTGGCAGGGAGGCTGTTCCAGAGGGAGGCACCTGCTGAGCAAAGGGATCTCCTTCCAAATCTCTGCTTGGAGAACCGGCTCACCCGCAGAAGGTTGGAGGTAGATGAGCGGAGGGCTCAGGAGGGACAGTATTTAGGAAGGCAACATTGAAGGTAAGTAGGTCCCAGACCGCAGAAAGCCTTGTGGACAATGCAGAGCTACTTGAATTTGATCTGTGCAGCCACGAGGAGCCAGTGGAGTGATTTCAGCACCGGAGCGATGTAGTCCCTGGGCTTAAGGCCAAGCATAAGTCTTGCGGTTCTGTTCTGGATGAGTTGCAGGGGCTGCAGGGTGGAAGCAGGGAGGTTGAGGAAGAGGCTGTTGCAGTAGTCCAGCATGGAGAGCACTAGGACTCTGGAGACAGTGAGCCGCTGAAGGAGAGTGAGAAAAGGTAGAGTGCCTCTAAGGAGGTGTAGTTGATAGTTAGACTTTTTTGAGAGGAGAAGTAGAGGGTGGAGTCGAAAAGGACCCCAAGGCTTTTGGCCTCACAGGTGGTGGTAGGCGCAGGGCCAAGGGAGGCTGGCCAGAGTGAGAGAGGGAAGGCCGGAGAAGGTGTCCCAATGCGGACAATCTCAGTTTTACTGGCATTGAGACAAAGGTCGTTTGCAGAACACCATGACTGAATAGAAGACAGTCAGGTATGAGTGAGAAGGAGGAGGCGGCTGAGGGTAGCCTGAAGGACAGCTGTGTGTCATCCGCATAACACTGGAAATTAGAGGTGAGAGTGGCAATCACAAGTGCCAGGGCAGCCATGTAGATGATGAAGAACCGGGGGAAAGGTTAGAACCCTGGGGAACATTGCAGGTTGAGAGGGTGATAGTTGAGAGAAAGGCACAGAGTTCGACCTGGGATGTGCGGTCAGACAGAAAAGAGGTTAACTAAGCCAGAACCTGACCTGTGATTCCCAAGGTGTCATGAAGCCGTGAGATCAGGATGTTGTGATTACCTCACACTTAAATGTAAGCCTGCCTTATCATTAATCAGCCCTTCAATCCCTGCTCCTGCCCAAGTTCTATGGCAATCTGTCAACAAATGCAAGAATGTAAATTTTTATTTTTGCATTTCATGACCATTGGATACCACATGGCATATGAACAGAGATATTTGCATTACCAATACAACGGTCATGAAATACAAAAGTTAAAAGCAAAGTTCACTTGTGTTTTTCTTCCTATCAGGCTCCATTCCTCAAAACCCTGTGTTTTAATTCAGTTGTGTTGCTGTGATGTTACTAACCTGCTATGAAGACATCCATTTTCTGCATGGAGAACGTTTTCCATTCAGGAAGGAAAGGGAAATGAAATGCACAGAAATATGCCCTCATTGCTGAGGAAGTATAGTGCAATTTCAGCGTCATCTGCATCATTGTTTAAAAAAATATTAAACAACATGACTTTTTTGCTTTGTGGGGGCATGTCAGATGGTTTGAGAATGGAAACCCTGGAGTGAAGCATTCCCAATTGCAGACCCTGCTCAGACAGCTACATCTTCCAAACCTTCCTTTATGTGTCTTCAATGTGAAATGATTAAGAAAACAAAAACAATAAGGAACAGTTTGTTCAATTGACATTGGCAGTGTGTTTAAGGCAAGACCTCTCAGGCCTTTGTCCCTGTTGGTTCTGAACCAGAACACCCTCACAGCTTAAATAACAAGTCATGATATTGTCCAATGCACTGTTGAAGTTCAGAACCTGCTGCCTGGCGATTAGCAATTAAGGTTGGATAAATTATTCCTGTACCTTTTACATACAGTTTGTGCATTCACTAAAGCACAACTCGTCAAAGGTTTTTTCCATTCTTTGGGGAATATATTGATCAAGTGCATCAACCAAAGTTGAAATGTCTATAGTATGCTTAAGTGCTATCATGGTTCAGAAGATAGCTCAGTGTGTTAAGCACACATTGCAGAAGCACAAGTTCATATGCCAGATCACAGTACCTCATTATTATTATTAATATTATTAGGATATTTATTGAGCGCGGACCTAGCTTCGGGAAGTTTAGGGAGCAGAGAAACATCTGAGCAAGGTCTTCCCTCTCTCTGAGGTTGTAAACACTTTCATGATAGGAACACCTACTTTGCTAAAACACACCCGCACCAGAAAGTGCTATATATAAATACGAACATAGCATCAGTGTTCCTCTGTTCTAGAGCTCTGTCTAAAGGCTGTCCAACAAGAGCTTTAAAAACGTTGTCACTGCACTCTCTGTGGAGCATAAAGCTTTAGTCAGGAGAGATGGTTAGGCAGCCACATTTGAGACTTTGGAACAACGTGTTTGAGGCTCATATCCTGGCTCTGCCATTGAACAATCATGTGATCCTGGACAAAACATTTTATATCAATGCATACTAGACCATTTCCTGCCTTTTCTCTTCCTGTAGGCTATTTGAGCAGAAGGTGTACTAGACATGTTTCAGGCCTCTAATGAGTTTACTTTCAGATCTGCTTATTTGAAACAAACATTTTAGCTTTTTGTACAATTTCAAATTTTCATCACATCACAAATAACAATATACAAATCTGCATCAAAAAATGATTATACTTTGCTGACCTTATCACAAAGTGTACTTTGTTGGCTGTACTAAAGCTTTGAATTACAGCAGTAAAATGCAGCTGACATTTCTGAGGATCCCTTGGTATTCCTACTTGAAAACAACATTGATGAAAGAGAAAATAAAGCTACACTAAAATAATTCTCCTTTTGTATACCATGTTTCTACGAGGATATTTTTTAAAATAGTTTCTTTTTGGGTTATCATGTGATGAGGGTACTTTCTAAATCAGGTCTATAAAATAGTAGTATCTTAGTTAATGAACGTCAAACAATTGCACCTTGCTTTATGAAAATAACTGGGCAGTGGTTGAAGTGGGCGGGAGCGGATGGGAGCGGTGCTCCTATACTTTTAAAACATTTTTTTGACTTTTCTTATACTTTCAGATTTAAAAAGAAACCATCCTGGAATGGTTCAGTTTTAAAATAAAAGTGTAGGTAGAAGTTGAAACTTGCACCTCAATGCACTGCACTCAACATTCCCTTAAACAGCAGGTGTATTTGTTTTGGGAGTTTGGATTGCGCGTGGGAGGGAGCGTGACGATGGGGGTTAGGGGAGAGTGGTCAGGCCAGCAGGAAACATAGTTCCACTACTTCTTTTCGTAAACTTCGACCACTACCTACATCATACTACTGATATATAGACAGCCCAATGGACCCAGCTCCCCTCCCCTGACCTGGATATCCGACTCTTAATCATGCCGCTCATGAAACCTACCACCAAATGTATCATTCTGGGGAACATCAAGCTCAGCTTTAATGATGCTTCTGATACTAAAGCTACTGCACTAGCAGCTGCCCTCAACAACATGTGCTTTTCCCAACTCATCGCCGGACCGACCCATAACAAAGAAAGCATTTTTGATTGGATCCTCATGGCCAATGCCCTCATTACTATCTTGGCCATTGACCCTACCCCCTGGTCTGATCATGTTATTATACAGTTCTCATTCTCACTCACTAAACACTTGAAAATCCACCCTGTGTCCTTAAGTCCCGTCATGGTCTGCAACACTTGAAAGCTAAAATATAACGACCTCAAACCCACTATGACCTAGGACCCAACAGGTCCCCTCATGACCTAGTAATCCATTACCACTCCTGTCTACTCCAAGCCCTTGATACACATGCCCCTCTCAAATCTAAAATTCCTAAGCCTCACAAAATGAATAAACTCTGGTTCTCTGAGGAACTAATTGAACAGAGCAGAGAAAAAAGATCTCTAAAACACATCTGTAAAATAAAACTCTCTTCCTCACAGTTGCAGTCCTTCACAACCTTAGCCCTTAAATACAAAAAAGCAGTTCTCTCCTGCAAATCCAACAGCTCCAACGATAGAATCACAAATGCTTGCTCAAACAGCCAAGAACTTTGTGCGATACTTCGAGAATTGGAACCCCCCATCCTCCGATCAGTCACTACCCGTGTCGACAATGACTGGTGTACTACTATACAGATTGCCCTCTCCAATAAAATCAACACACTAGTTTCAAAGATTAAAGCTAAGAAAGCCCTATTTGCGGCCAAGCCCCAGGCAACCCACATCAACCCCTTGCCTTGCAGCGACAACTCTTTGAACACACCACAGTTCTTCTTCAACCAAGCCTCTCCTGAGCATGTACTTGCCACCATTAGCTCTCTGAAACCATCAAACTGTAAAGGAGATTCCTGCCCCGCCAACTTAGTGAAACTCTGTGCTCCCACTCTCACACCCATCATTACAGAGTTTGCCAATGCCTCCTTTTCAGCCAGCATTGTACCCCCGAAATCAAATCCGTGTGGGTCACCCCACTCAAAAAAAACTCCCATGACCTAGTCACACCAACAAATTACCATCCCATCACCACTGTCCCATTCCTTCTAAGAATTCTGGACCACCTTGCCTATCTCCAAGTCCAACAATTCTTAGAAAATAACCACCTACTCGGCAAAAGACAATCGGGCGTCTGCCCCAGACATAGCACAGAAACTGCCCTCCCCGACATGAAAATACAAATGGACTCCATCCGTGACTCTGGAAATACATGCACAAAACCTCTCTTTGACCTCCTTGACGCTAAAGGGATTACTTACACAAACTAAGCGGATGACACACAGATCCTCATCCCACTCACAGGCTACCATGTCAGGGACTGTACTATAATCAATGAAGTCTATAGCGCTATCCAAAGCTGGATAGCCACCCACAACCTATGCCTAAATGACGAGAAAACAGAGCTCCTTATCATTGGCTCTCCCATAGGATCAAACACCTTGGCCCCATCTTCTCCTCCTTCTGCATTGATTGCACATCTATCCCAATCTTAAAGCATATACAAATGCTAGGGGTCCATCTAGAAGCTGAACTAAATATGAATAGACAAGTCAATGCCCTTGCCTCCTCCACCACATACACAGCTAGGCTTATTTCACTGTGTAGGCAGTTCCTCTCCCCGAACAACTACATTACACTATCACAACCACTGATCCTCTCCAAACTCGACTATTGTACTGTCCTACTCAAGGATACCTCCAAAACTAATATGACAAAACTCCAAATGCTCCAGAATAAAGCCCTACGTGCTGCCCTGGGTCTTCAACGATCTGACCATATCTCTGCCTCCAGACGTAAAGCCCATTTGCTGCCTGTCAAAGCCCGCGCAGAATTTGAAACACTCACCATCACCCATCACTGCATACGCAAAGAAGCCCACCAATACCTTGTCAACTACATTGCAGTGAATACCCATAAACGCACGCTTAAAGGATAGTTCCGGGACTTTTTTTTTATTGTCCCTACGGTTCGGCCATGTGTTTTTAAGCATAAATCGGTAGATCGTAGAAAACTTTCCTATGGACCTTACCCGACTTTTCGTCCATTAACGCACTCGAAATCAGCCGCCATTTTGTGATAATCCTATCATTTCCCCCCATCGACCTGGCTCACCTGCGTTTGCGGCACTAAATCATATCCCCCGCCCCTGAAACAGAGTTTATCTAAACACTCATATTCCCCGCCTCTATCCGTGACGTGACTGTGCTGCGTAGGCAAACGCGCCCAGGCGTCTTCTACGCGACTCCACACAGAACCCGGAAACCAACACAGATCAGCTCACAACATAGCGCGCCACAATTCGGAATATGAAACTGTACTTTTAAATCAAACCGCAAGATTGTAAATTTGGTAAAGTACATTTATTTGACATCAAATGTTTAGAGAATATTCAGCGATTTGCATTTTTCTTTGCTCTCGATCCAAAATAGTTCGTCTTGAGGCAAGCGATGTTCGTGTGCAGTACACAGGGTGTTGGTTTACGATAAAATAAGTTCTTCGGTCGCACTGATAATCGCATGGCTGTTCCAACAACGAGGCACTAGGCCACCACAACGGTATGTATGTTGCATCTAGCCATTAGTACCGCGTAAGGGCATACTTGTACTTGGCGATCGTCCCATAAAATGGTCAGGGTGGTAACGTTGTTCACGCGGAGAAGCAACTGGCGGTTGTAAAAGCCATCCGCCGGTGTCTGGTACTCGTGACACATTCAATAATGAAGGATGTACCTGTTTTAAAAACATAAAAAATGAAATTAGTCTCACCATCAGATCTTTATTAAAATTATTCATTTTATATATTAGGTCAGGAAATTATTTCATAGCTAGGACAGTGCAACTGGGTATTATACGTCATTTCCAGTAACCCACCCCCTCTCCTCGGCCTTTTTCAGAGCCGCCTGAGCGCCAGTGGACCACTTCGTCACTGATATGATATAATATGGCATTTGCAACGCGCCTATACACAAGTGTTTCAAGGCGTGGGCGAGGCAGGGAGGGGGGGAACAAGGAGAAGACAGACAACGATCCTACTAGGCCAGGTGTCATTCAGATCGCGCAAGTGCAGGGGTAGGGGGAAGGTAAAAGTGCAAGGGGAAGGGGAGGGGGGAAGTGGAGTACAAGGTAAGTAGCATAAAATAATAAATACATAGGGCCAGCTGGTGGCGAGTGCAGGGTAAGTGCAGAACAAGTGCTGGGAAGGGGGGGCTGTAGGATACTGAGACAGTCCCCCAGTGCAGGGGTTGACAGGGAGGCAGTGCAGGTGGAGAGTGGAAGGGCCCAGGACCGAGGTCGCAGACAGTGGACCAGTTGTAGCTGGGGAGAGGGAGAGAGAAACCAGAAGCAAAGAGGAAGGTTTTGAGGTGCTTCCGTAAAAGGAGATGGTTCTCCTCAAGATAGTGCGCGGTACAAAACAATATGCCACATAGAACGAACAAGTACAACTTAACCCGTCTTTAAAGCTACTGTATAGTAATTAAATTGCGGTATAAACTCATCTAAAGAGTTACTTACATTATATTTGCATTTTCCATTGTGTCTGTGCGTAGGGCAGCCCCGAAATACCACTCCTTCTATGCCGACGTTATTTCTTCTAATGAACGAACATTAAATGGCTTTCGTTTCTGAAATTATATTCATTATCGTTTCTTACGTTATTGCACCACACCCCCAAAAAGAAGTCTTTCGGGATGGTCCCGGCCTGTCAAGGTCAAATAACAATAGAACCTTATACTGAGTCGTGGGCCATTCCGGCACCCGAGCAAAAAATCAAAGCAGCTGACCTTCACTTTGAACGAGCACACATTACTAGTTAGCTACATTCAGTGTAAGGCCATCTCACAGGACTTGAAATTTACACTCCATCTTTGCATTTTGTCTGCGTGCATTTGCAGCCCCAGAGAACCATAAATACGGAGATATTCTATATTTTTTGAAAAATGATTTATATTACTGTTTGGTTTAATTTAATGCGCAAATGAACAAGGTTGGATAGACACATTGCATGTACACTGAGCAATCACTTTTATTTACACAATACATAGCTATACATATTCAATGGGCCTGCAACATGAGGAGACTCCAGAGCAAAGTCACAGGTGACACCCGGGTGGTTCGCACTACTGCACGGTGAAGGGAGGGGCAAGGGTGGAGAGACACATTGCATGTACACTGAGCAATCACTTTTATTTACACATTACATAGATACACATATTCAATGGGCCTGCAACATGAGGAGACTCGAGAGAACAGACAATCAAATTACAATCATTTAAACCGTGATGTGTATTTCTCAATGAGCTCTGCTTTAGGTGGACATGGAACAGAGGCAATGTTGGGTGGCAATGCAGTTGTCCCCTGCACAGGTTCGTTCACAACTCCATGTATGTGCCTATCTAGGACATCAACAATAAGTCTCTCAATAAACTCATATTGCATATCCTCAAACACTGGTTTGATCACCCATTGTTTACTTCTTTTAGTGAAGGCCTTATTGTAGCGAAGCGTCCCTAAAGTTCCGGTCGTCCTACTTTGTTGACGGCCAACATTATGGTTATGTGCCAAGACCGCTAGAAGAGTCCGATTTATCATGCCCTCCATGCCAAAATGCAATCGTTTTGGCCTGTACTTTAGGCACATATTGTGGAACACCTCCAAATCTCCTGTGTGGCAGAATTCCGTGAGTCCCCTCAAATCTCTTGTTATAGTTTTATCAAATACAATCTTTTCAATGGCTTTGTGAGTGGGTGATGAAGGAATCAACCACTTCTTCTTCCGTGCCTCCTCTGTGGACAAATGGCCATGTTCACAATTGTGGAAATGTTGGTTTGTGGTCCAGCGGTGAACGTTGCTACAGTGTAGCATTACTGACCGCCATTTTTCCAGTAGAATTTCCAACGACCCTCCACATGTTTTTGAGCTCCACCAAAGATGGTTGCTGATTGACTTGGACCACTGTGAAATACCTTGCATATCTTTTTTTTTACCTGCAGCCGACATTTTTTTATTGATTGTTTTTGCAAGATGCCATACGTCAAATTGGTGATTTATATTTTTGTACTCTTCTCTCATTGTCTTGGCAATTGAAACGTGTCTGTCCGTGGCTATCAGGTCGATCACCATTCCCCGCGATTGTAGTTCTTGCAATGATGCTACAAAGCCAACTTTCTCCATGGCCACTGAGGATGTACTTTGTGACACCTGCACGACCACCGAACTCACAATTTTCTTACTTTCCATGTCCTGAAAGTGGTAGGTGCAGTACTTGGCTGAAAATCCTGGGCTGTCGCACTGTCCATCACCGGCTAGCCTGAACCGTTTGCCCGCGAATGTACTATCAATAGACATTTTTTCCATTCTCCAAGCTTCGCTAATGGCTGGAAATAGATAATCGGTTTGGTATTTGTAGAACTGAGTTTTCGCAATGAAATGGATTCCCACAAACTGAAAGAAATACTCTAACTTTTTAAAACTTGAACCACTAAAAAGTGTGGCTGCTGCACAAAGTAGATTGCCTGCTGGCAGTTGCCCCAGCATGGGTTGTGCAGACCATGAGAAAGGATGATATTTTGTACAGGTGGCATGTATTTTAAGGTTAGTGCCTCGAATTGCACGAGTCACATTAATCAATGGCTCCCCACATACTTCACCACCAACCGAATGCCCACATTTCATCCTAATAATAATATCAATCAAACAACTATCGAATACAATGAATTTGGCCTCTTTCCTTATACTGTCACTCTGCATCCCAGCTGGTTCGGCCTGTAACGTTGAGGACATGTCACTCACATGAAAGGTAGAATCTCTGATATCGTCTTCCGCTATGTTCAGTGATATTGATGGTGTTTCATTGTCGTCCACTTCATTCTCTTCCATTGCAACATCTGTTCCTTCTCCGGCGATGGGTGAATAAAACAATTTCTTCAACTTTCTCGCGGTCTTAGTTTTTGCGGGTGTGGATTCTGTGAATTGATCTCCGACTGCATCCGAACTACCAGGAGGACATTCACTATCAATGGCTGGTGGTGGTATAGCTCTGTTGTCAATCACTTCATATTCTTCCCATTGGCACGATGCATCTCCAGTCTCAAGTCCCTGCCAAAAGGTTTGACAAGCAACATCTCTCGTTCGCTTCACTGTCTGTGTAGATCTAGTTCGTACACCCACTCGCAACTAGAGGACAGATTGGAAAAGGGATGTTCAGTTTAAACACAACTTACAGTATTGAACTATTAACAGTGAAAAACAACATAATATAGTGACCAGGACACTAACCTTCTTTTGCTTTCTTTTCTTTGAAACTTTCTTGCCTCGAACTTCAACATCAGGACGCTGTTGCTCCGACTCGACTGCAACGACTATATTTTCATGATAAGCACATCCATCACGCACTGACGCTCCATCGACTCCCTGAAACATAGAACTTTCATTAGTATGTATAATAATATTGAAAACACAAAATGTACTTGGGGACCAATACCCACGTACATCTCAATAGCAAAACACGAATGAACGCATTGTGTAGAACATTCAAACGACAATTATTCACGCATTGTTGATCTAGTTAGATGGAACTGTCAAGATCCATACCTCGGGCTCCGCATAGACTTCCATTGATGATATTATTGAAGATGACGCTTCATCAACTCCCTGAAACACAGTAATTGCATTAGTATGGTTTTCTATTTTGTTAAAAAGAACATAAACTTTGTGCAGGCATCAACGGCTCATCTAAATAGACCTGCACAAATGATCAGTTGTCTAAAATAAATAATGGATATCTAAAATTCTAAATATGATTCGATTTGCTCGATCGTTGGAAGTGTCACCACCCAGAGATCTGCATCAACTACTAGGGGTGATGTTCTTGTAGAAGAAGCTCCGTCATCTCCCTGAAACATAGTACTTACGATAATAATGAAGGAAGTATAGCGGATGTAATCACGTCATATGATCTCGCTTGATCGAACTGTCAGTATCCATTCCTCGAAATGCATAAGAACATCAAGGGACGCTGTAACTGCGGTGCACACTTCTGCAAGCTGTTGCGCCGACCCGTAACTGCATGCTCCCCCTTCTTCTTGGACTAATGCTCCATCGACTCCCTGAAACATAGGACTTTCATTAGTAATGAACACAATATTGAAAAAAGAAGACACATAGGAGGGCGACGACAGAAGGACATATCAATGGCTAAAAACAAAAGAAACATTGTGTGTAACAATCACGCTACAAGAATGCAAGATCTGATGATCTCCATCGATGGAACTGTCCGGAAACGTACCTCGAGCATCTGAGTGACATCAACGGTTGTCGTCAATGCGTTGGACTCCTCAGCATCTCCCTGAAAGACAGTACTTGCATTATTTTGGATAACAATAATTATAACTGAAAACAAAGACTAGAGGACGAGTACTAGGGTGTACCATTAGGTAAAATAATTACACGATAAATTAAAACTATTGATTTACATGCCTAAAACAAGTCAGTGGCAGAATAGCTAAGTAAGATTACCCGATAGCCGCTTGAAGTGGCTGATGACTGCAATAACGACACGGATGGAGAATCTTCCGCCTTCATATTGAGTGGATACATAAATGGGGAAATTATTGTTAGCTAATGCTACACACTACCGCAAGGCCGAGAGCTAAATCCGTAAACTTGACTCACCAGTGGAGGGATGTGGACGAATAGAGTGGGAATAGCGGTTGAGAGCAATTTTCGCTTCGCTCGCGGTGTGTTCTTCTTTATTAGCAATGATGTGTAGTACATGTCTGAGCTAAAGTGCCTGCTGCAGATGCGGTATTGATCACCCCTCTTGTCCGCAAAGACTTCTAGGACTCTACTTTCAAGCTCAGACGGTGGATATCCGCAATATCGGACCCATTCTCTTATCTGATCTACTGTTTTAGGGAAAACATGCATTATAGTACCTTCAGATTTTTTATGGGTCTTCGAAGGGCAACCGCCAATGGAACAGGCAGGCATTGTGGAAAGTTCTGAAAAGTAAAGATCAACAATTCTCTATGAATACCAATGTGTTAAAAAATTAAATGACACATAAAAGGTTCAATGCAAGGTTCGTTTTGGTTCTTGGAACTATACACGTTATTCACATGCGGATAAGTATTTGAATAACTTTAAAAAAATAGAAAAATAATTTGACTAAACTTAGAACATGTGACTAGTTCCTTGCATGTACTGTCTTGAACGAAAAGAAAACATGGATGCAATTTAATGACTACTAGCAAATAGATATAAATTAAAATATTGGACACAAAATGATTATGGTACATGGCCTTACCTTGACGAACAAACAGTTAGATGCAGGGATCAGAGTAGTTTCTTGTCGTAGAACAGGGAGCAGTTCAAAGGTTGCAAACTGACGAGTTTGCTCGAAGTGGTCACGGAAGTTCACAGAGACGAAGAGCAGATAACCAGCACCTTCACATGTTGACTAGCAAAGCGCAAAGAAGTTCTCATTAGAAATATGAAGTGGGTTATAAAGAATTCGAAACAGGGGTGTGTTTATGAATGAATGACGTGTATATGTCGTGGCATTATGCGGTTTGCAGGGGGGCGTCCAGCGTGAGGGGGGATGCTTGGCAGGAGACACGGGGTCTGGAGGTAGACATGGGAACAACAACCCATGCTCTATAGACCACTTTGAAGTGTACATGGTCTTTAGCACCTCTTGGCCTTTATCGCTCCCTGACAGCTCCGCTTGCCAGCGCAAGTACCCCGGTGCGAACTGCCTTTGATAGGGCGGGGGGTGGATTGGGGCGGTGGTCGTGCAGACAAGACTCGTTTGCCGCAGGGCCTCACCAAGGAGAGGCCATCTAACTGCATGTAAGAGGCAGGCTGCAGGATCTAATACTTGGAAGGCAGGGGGGTGAGTTTATAAATACCTCACCCTCCCAGGAGAATATATGGGTGCAGTTCACCCTGGAGACCCTGGATGCCTAGGCAGTTAGTCAGCAGCAGGCTGGCCTGTGGTGGCAAGGCGGCACGGGCCAGAGGGGGTCATCTCTGTACCCGGTGCCCAAAAGGATGATTTATTATGATCAACCATATTGATTATTTACCTATAACCATGTTTTGTATCAATAAAATCCAACGGCCTTTTATTGCCAACGCTTGAACAAAGTGGTGTGGTAAGTATTTTTGGGGGAGGAGGCAAGGCCGGGAGGCTTGATGCCAACCCTCAAAATAACATATGTATGTCTGCTGCATATGGGTTCAACGGTTATGTGGATTGAGGTGGGCGGCCAGCGTGAGGGAGGATGCTGGCCGGAGACATGTGGTGTGACAAGACAAGGCACAGGAAGACTGTTCAATGGAGACACACTAGATTCATTTAAAAAATCAAAACAACCATTGTTAAAATATATGTTGGGTTTTATTTTAGATCTTAATTTCAATTGAACATAAATAATAAACATTACACATTGTAAAGTTCCGGTTGCAGCACATCCAGGGAAAATCCGCGGTATTGTCCACTGTCGCTGGGGAAATGTTGTCTAATGGCAAGTACCGCACAGGCAGGTATTACTCTCCGAACGCGGTGTCCGAGCCTCCCGTGAAGCCACCAAGTGAAGCAACGATAGGCCACCAGCCTGTACCACCTGTGAAAATGAAAGATGCAAACTGTATTAAAATGACAAAACTTTCTTATCAATGTCGATTCAGGTAAAAAATGTCATTCTGCTTTGAAAAAAATTCTATCTAGAAAATGCACAATATGGAACCAATTTACATGCGTTCGAATGATATGTAGATGTAATTTTATATGTGGGAGACGACCATGAAATAGTAGTGGCATCACTGACATCACAACCAGAGTATACTTACTCGTTACTCGGATTACGCGGACGAACAGTGCCGCGAAGTTCGTGCATAAGCACCATCATCATCCTCAACACGGTCCGTGAGAGGCAGGCTTCCCTGAACTCTGGCAGCTCGGTGATGCATTGCGGACTTGGCTCGCCTTCCGAAATGTAGGCCAAGCACCCGGAATTTTCACGGCAGCAGCAGTTCTCCTCCCCAGTTGGCATTAGCTCGCACCGATTGCACGTGCACCAGGTGGAGACGCCGTCCATGCGACATGGTCCAGGCTCTTCATCCGTTGACTGGTCCCAACTGCCGTCCGAATCCCCATCGTTTTCGCGTGCTTGCCTTTCCAGTAGTTCCTCCTCGGTGTACTCGGGCTCGTACATATACGGCATTATTGTAGCCATTGTGTGGTAAAGAAAGTAAAATAATTTACAGAGATGGTACAGGTGTTCACAAGGCCTAGAAGCGGCGAAGGTAGCTGACCAGAGCACAGAAACGAGTCACAGAATACTCAAAGTAACACAGAGAGAGCAAAGGAATCGAAAATCTGCTGCTGTGTGTTGTGAAACGGTGTGTTTATACTTATTGAGGAAAGAGGCGTCCTGCCATTTCCATGGCGACACTTCATTAGCTGAGGCGCAGCGATTGTTGACACGAAACGTGCTTTGGCGTTGGGAAATGGGCGGTACGCGTCTGCTGATGTCAGGCTCAGGGGCGGGGGATTTGATTTAGTGCCGCAAACGCAGGTGAGCCAGGTCGATGGGGGGAAATGATAGGATTATCACAAAATGGCGGCTGATTTCGAGTGCGTTAATGGACGAAAAGTCGGGTAAGGTCCATAGGAAAGTTTTCTACGATCTACCGATTTATGCTTAAAAACACATGGCCGAACCGTAGGGACAATAAAAAAAAAGTCCCGGAACTATCCTTTAAGTCTAAGGCAAGTATCTTGCTGCATACCCCGTGCTTTAAGAGAAAATGAGCCGGATGAGTCAGCTTTTGTGTCACTACACCCACCCTCTGGAATTCACTACATGATCATATTCGCAATGAACAATACTTCACGACCTTCAAAAAACTAACCAAAACATGGCTATTTGACAAATATGAATAAGAACTATTGTTGTCGCCACTGACAAACCTGTCTATGACATGTCTTCTCCCCTGCTCTTAATTATGTTTGTGCTCACCACTATTTTGTACTAATACCGTGATACCCCGGGTCTGGGTGTTGCCATAAATGTTAAAATAAATAAATAAACTAAACTTTTCTACAACTTATTACTTGTTCCGTTTCTGATTCCTCTCCCCAGGTATATGTTGTTCGTCCCCGTCCTTAGCGCTATTATGACTCCGGGCGATATTAAGTTCTATAAAAATAAATTACATAAATTACAAATCAATAAACTCCATTGTTATATTCAAAGCGAGCTTCCATCGTAGAAGAGGCACTTGTCGGTTCTACTCTCCTTGCTCGATGATCTTCGAATGACAGATGACATTGGTGGGTTAAACAATTTGCTATTCCTAGATCTTTCGGAGGCATCTGACGCAACAGACCATCAGTTCCTTCTAGTCTGTGCCATTCCTTAGCTGCCACAGCCTGCATATTTCATCAACGCCAGATCTCAAGGAGTCCAGCTCCTGCCCTTCCACAGCAGCTCTGACAATAGCATTTGGTGTCCCTCAGGACTTTGCGCTGTCTGAATTCCTTTTCAATCTTTACCGCCAACTCCTCGCTAATATCATATAGTCTTTGGATTTAGGTTTTAAATGTACACTGATGACACATAAATCCTTCTTTGTCTAGCCCAAAAGATACTGCCACACGGACCCTCCCCTTAGCTCAAAAACACTTGCATGGCTGCCAAGTAGCTGAACATGATTCCTACGCAAGTTTAAATCTGCATCATAGTCAATAGCCTCAACCACTGGAGTACAATCTCTTGTCGACTTTTCTTGGCAGTTGTCCCGCACCAGCCAAATCCATCTGAGGCCTTGGCTACAATATTGAACAAAACCTTGTCCGCACTGCCCAAGTAAGCTGTCATCAAATCCTGCTTTTTCAATGTGCAACTCACCAACCGCATAATCCACTTCCTATGGTTTGTTGCCTGCTGTAAACGCCCTTATTTCCAACCACCTGTAACAACATCCCCTATCTGTGCCTTCAAACCATACCATTTCTTTACCGACAAAGGGTAAATAATGGGGCAAGGCTTCGGCACCACCACAATCAGAGAGAGATCATCGTTGCCTGCCTTAGTAGCCATTCCCTGACTTCCTGCCCCCTAATAATTCAGTTGAAAATGCCTTCATAATTCACAAAGCACTCCATGGCCTCAGCCCACATTTTTACCTCTGCCCCACTCTCGAAGCCGAGTGGAAATTAATGAGACACTCAAGCCGAGAATGCCGTTTAAATGGTTTTTATTCATAGTGATCAAGAGGAAAGCTTTCAGGTTCACCATAAAACAGGATATCCTTTTCCCAAGCAGCATAACAAAAAAAGAAAGTGTATGGAAGGCTTTTCTTGGGGTATACATGGAAATGTGACTCAATTAATATAGACACAATGTCCAGGTCTCCTGGCCCAGCCATCCATGGGGAATGGCTGCCATTTACACATTTCACTCCAGTCTTTAGACTCATTCCAGGCAGTCAGGAAGTCTTAATGTGTTTTCCCCTCTAAGCACAGATGAAAGTATTCGACCGGCCACCTCTGGCACCCTCCAGATTGCAGTGGCTGTGGTCATTGGGGCTTCAGCTGCCTTGGACTCCACCCCACACTGCTGCCATCCACCAGTGTAAATTCTGCTGCCTCCTCAACACTTTAAGCTGGACTGATTCGTCCTCCCGTCCCCACTAATCTGCACCTGGCAGGATGTATTGGCAGGACTGAGCCACTCTGCCTTTGCCCCTCTAACCTCATGCTCTTCATTGGTTATTGGTCGTTACCTTCCGGGTCTCTAGGCTGTCTTCCTTCCCCAATCCTAGGGGCATCTTTCTCCTCCCCCCAACTCTGAAGTAGAACTCTTGCCATTCCGCCCCAGCCCACCGAATAAGTGCAGCCAGGCGAATGAATTCCCCCTGAATCCTCAGAATCTGGCGAGGACGGCAAGAGGTCAGCTCACAGATCCTGCTCCACGGGAAAGCAAAATAGACACTAGCCGACAGGGACGAGGCTAGCTTTATGACAAGGATTCAGTCAAGTGGCGGGGACATAGGTTCATGCACCTTTACTTCTGTTTATGACAGGACACGTAGCGCCCTTGATGGTGTAGGATCCTGGGGAAGAGGGTCCTTACCACATCCAGCTCCTTATAAGGGTTGAAGTCTGACTAGCCTCCAAAGACAACTTCTTTTCTTTACAAAAGGGCCGCCATGGGGCTTCAACCTCAGGGATGGGGCCCCTGCTCCCTTTGAAGTCTCCTTCTGCTCGAGATGACATTTGTCTTCCTCAGACAGAGTGCAGTTTTATTTTTGTACAAAAGATCACACACAGGGCAGTCTTTCTCTTTCTGCCAAGGTCTTTACTTACTACATTGTATTGCTTTATAATCTGCTGCATTCTTCCTTCTTCTAGGTTTACATTTGTGGACTGCTTTGTTCTTTTGTATATTGTTCTGTGTACTGCTGTGCTCCACCCTCCCCTAGGTTCTCTTTTTAATGACTGCTTTGTTCCTGATACCCTGGTAACCTGATTTGCTTACCGGACTGCCTTGTTTTCTGCCTGCTCTTCCATCTGAGTTCTTGTCTACTTAGTCAATTGTCCACTATTGTCTTGTCCCTTTCTGTCTTGTCTGCTTGCTCCCCTCGTTGTGTCCTCCCCTAATGTCTCCCCCCAACTTTCCCCTCCACCCCTCTTTCCCCACCTACTCTATGGTGCTCTCTGTTTCTCCTATCTTTTCAAACTGCTTCTCTATCGACTATCCTGCTCTCCTCTCCAAGTCTGGTAGGAAGAAGTTCAAAAAGGATATCCTGTTCTCCAACCCAGGCCTCCCTATCGCTGACACCTATACCAGTGCTTCCTCCAGACAGATCCTCAGTGACATCCTCTTTGTCTTTCCCTCGCCAGACCTATGGACTCTTCATATGATCTCTGTGCTCTCGCTTTTCTCTTCTTCTCCCATTAATGGTGGCACCCGGTGGGAGGCCCTCCTGGACCCCTTCCACTCCTCTAAGGTCTATCATTAATGTTTACCAGAATGGAACCGTCTTTGTCCAAGGCCCTCAGGCCAAACTTCTCTTCTTCGATAGACGCTTCCTGCGCCTTATCAATTTCCTTTCTTCTCCTGCTGTCCCTTCTCTCCCTTCTTTGGCTTCCTTGCCTCCCCCTCTGCCTCCTCCTTGGCTACTTTGCCCTCTCCTCCTTCCTCTTCTGCTCCCCCCTTGGGCTACTTCTACACCTCTGCAGGGCGTACCTCTGATTTGTATCCCTCCCTGGAAGTCTTTCAAGGTTGGCAACCTTCTCCATATTCCCACTCTCAACTCTTGCTCAGCTGTCAAACACTCCGCTGATATCTGCTGCCTCCTGGAAGAGCTTGATCACGATGTCCTCTGTCTCACCGAGACATGGTTCACGGCCAGCTCTGTCACAAGCATTGACACTCTTCTCCCTGATGGCTAAACGATCCTCTCTGCGCCCAGATCCAACCGTTCTGGAGGGGGTGCAGCCTTGATCTTCCCGGAATGGATTCCTGCCTCTGTCATTCCTATGCAGGCCTACTCCTCTTTCAAATGCCTTGTCTGCAGGCTCCCTCTCTCTCTTGGCCACTCTCTTACCATGGCTACTATCTATCGGCCACCTGGTCAGATCACTTCCTTCCTCTCCGAGTGGGCGGACCTCTCCTCCTCCCACCTGGCCTCGACCACTCAACTCCTCCTACTTGGAGACTTTAACATCCACCTGGATGCTTCCTGTCCCTCCTCTGAACTCTTTCGTGACCTCTGTGACTCTCTCTCTTTCTATTCTCCCCTCTGGCCCAACTCACTCTGCAGGGCACACTCTGGATGTTCTAATCTCCTCAAACCTCCCCCTCTCTTTCCGCCTCACCACTCCACTCTCTATCACTTTCTCCTTTCCTCCCATCTTCCCCTCTCTATCCCTCAGGCCAAGCCAATTCCGCACTGCCACCTACCTTCTCGGTCATTCGACCCATGAAGCATTTGTCAGTTGAGACTTTTGCCGTCCCTTTCTCTTCCACTCCTCCTCCTCTGGCTGACTCACATCCTGACACAGCCCTTTCCATGCTCCACTCTTCAACCTCTGATACTCTTGATGTTCTTGCCCCTGTCATGAGGATCCGCTTGCAGTCCAAAGCCAAGTGCAACTCCTGGAATGACTCTGACCTTGTCACCCTCAAACACAAGTGCAGGGTGGCTGAGAGGAAATGGCTAGCTCCTTGTGCATCCTCTGAAAAACTGTCCTCCGCCTGCTCCAAAAGCTCTCTGACCCCACTAAGAACAGAGCCCACATCCAAGCCCACGTCTCTGCGGCATCTAACAACTCAGCCAAATTCTCTCAAATCTGCATGGAGCTGGCCAATCCTGCTGCAGTCTCTACCTCTCCTGTCCCCTCCCAGGCCCTCTGCTCAGACCTGGCATCTCAGTCCATCTCTAATCCCCAGGGCATCCTGTCCATCCTCTCGTCCTTTCCTCCTCTTCCCTCTACTCTCTCCTCTACCTCTGGCACCCCTGTGGCCACCTCTCCTCCCTCTTTCTCTTCCTTTCCTCTGTTCTCCCCTGACTAGGTTTCTAGACAAGTCCGATCTATGCAAGTCTCATCAAAACAGGTTCTTCCCTGTTCTTCCAAAACCATCTAGGACCACATTGACACCTTCGCTCCTGCCCTGGCTGACTTCTGCAACCACTCCTTCGCCACTGGAGCCTTCCCTTGTCCCCTGAAGCACTCTCTTGTGCACCCTCTTCTCAAGAAACCCTCAGCCGACCCCTCCTGCCCGGCTAACTATCGCCCGATCTCCATCACTACATTCCTGGACAAACCTCTGGAAAAGCTGGCCATCTCCCAGCTTAATATTCACACTGTATCTGTTGGTTATTTCCATGACCATCAGTCTGGCTTCAGAGCAGCCAGAAGCACAGAAACTGCTCTCCTGAACATCTGTGAAGTCCTGCTCTCTAACTTTGATTCTAATCTCCCCTCTGTCTTCATTTTACTCGATCTCTCTTCTGCCTTTGACACGGGCAACCATGCCATCCTACTCAATCATCACCGTGATGACCTGGGTATCACCGATCAGGCCCTGGCCTGGCTGACCGCGTTCCTCTCTGATCGACCATCTCAGGTCCAACTTGGGTCCTTCCTTTCCTCTATCTCACCTTCTACATGTGGTGTTCCCCAGGGGTCTAACCTCTCTCCCTGGCTGTTGAACCAATATCTGGCACCTCTCGCCCACCACATTACTGCTCAGTGCTCCCACTTTCAGTGCTATGCAGATGACACTCAGTTCATTTTCAGGCACCCCTCTGCCACCTCTTCTCCTTCTCTCATCTCTGACTGCCTGTCTGCTATCCAGGAGTGGTGCGCCACCAACAATCTCTGCCTTAATGCCAGTAAGAGAGAGATTCTCCTCATCGGCACACCTGCACCCTCCTTTCCTGTCACTCTCTGGTCGGCCTCCCTTGGTCCTCTTCCTTCTCCCACCTGTGAGGCTAAGAACCTCAGGGACATCTTAGTCTCCACACTGGCCTTTTCTCCTCACATCTCTGACGTCTCTAAGAAGTCAAACTACCACCTGCACCACCTCAGAGGTATTCATCCTTTCCTCTCCTTCCCCCAGAAGCTCACTGTCTCTAGTGCTCTGGTTCTCTCTAGGTGGCGGCTACTGCAACAGCCTCTTTCTAAATCTGCCTGCTTCTACTCTCTGCCCTCTGGAACTCATCCAGAATAGGACTGCGAGACTTGTCCTTGGCCTCAAGCCCAGGGATCGTATCTCTCCAGCACTGAAATCTCTGCATTGGCTCCCAGTGGCTGCAAGGATTAAGTTCAAGACTCTCTGCATTTTCCACAAGGCCTTCTGGGGCCTGGGTCCTCAATACCTCCAACTCTCTCTTCATAAATACCTTCTTACTCAAGCTCTTCGCTCCTCCACCTCCCTCAGGGTCAGTCGCTTCTCCAAGCAACGAGTTGGTGGTAGATCTCTTTCTTCGGTTGGGGCCTCCCTCTGGAACAGCCTCCCTGCCTTGCTGAAACGCGATGAGAACCATCTCCGGTTCCGGAAGCACCTCAAGACCTTCATCTTTGCTTCTGCCTTCTCTGGTCCTCTCCCGAGCTGATTTCCTGTCTGATACTGCACTGGTCACCTGGCTACCCTCTGATTTTGGACCCAGGTCCCTACCCGCCCAGTTGCACACCCGCACTGCCTCCCGGCAACCCTTGCACTTGGGTCTGGATCTGTAACCCTACAGTCCCCCTACCTGCACTTTTGGACACCTGTACTCTACAATTACCCTTGCACCTGCTGGCCGCACTTCTTGTTATTGTTTTGATCTCATGTACAGCACTGCCCCCTCCCCTTTCCCCAGGCACTTTTCCCCTCTCCCTTCCCCCTCCCCTGCACTTACGCGATCTCAATGTCACTTGGCCTAGTAAGATCGTTGTCTCTGTTCTCCCTGTGTTCCCCCTTCCTTGCCTCGTTGCGCCTTGAAAGATTTGTGTAGAGACGCGTTACAAATGCCATATCATATATCATACATGGAATCCCCTTGCATAATATAACAATTTCTCTGGGGGAGCAATGTAGGGTTCACAACCCAATTCTGTCTGCCAAAAGCCTACTAGACACCATTGCAGGAGGTGGCGAGGTGGATCAAAGGTTAACAACCTTATCTTAAGGTTACAAGTGAACGCTAGCTTTTGATATAGCAAAGAAAAGGGTACTCTACTAAAAGAACAGAAATGACAGGATGTTAAGATACAATGTTGGTGTACACCAGGAGGAATGCTGTGTCCTTTTGGAAACCAACGTACAGGCAGCAGGAGATAACAAGTACAATCAACTGTATGCACGAACGTAGGATTCACAAGATAGCGCAGAGATCCACAGTTGCTTTAAGCTCCAAACCAACAGCACCAACTACACCAGGAAGAGGCCTGTGTTCAGAGATTCCTCCGTTGAAGAGTGTAGTCTTGCGGGAGAGGCTGTCTGCTTTAGAAGAGGTGGGTGCTCCGCCTCTAATACACAGGGAATAGAGTCATTGGACTTCAAAAGGACCCCTGGATGCACAAGCCGATGTGGAGTGGAGGGCAGTCAAGAGGGGTGCAGGCATGGGCAAGTGAGGTTTCAAGATGGAGTGTAACACCAAATGGCTATCACAGAGGAAAGAATGCAAAGAAAATACAGGTAGATGCTGTTTGTCTGCGTGTTTGGCGTAGCACTGTTTGACTGAGCAGTCGGGGAGAATAGTCACTCTTTGCACTTCCCCTGAACAGAGACATTATTCAACAACACAGTGTCTGTATAGGCCCTTTAAATTGATATTGTTATTTTATTTCTATCGCGCTCGTACACAAGTGTTTCAGAATGTGGGTGGGGGCTTGGCAGCATTTGAAGGAATTATTTATTTAAAAGAAAATCTGTTTTTTTAATTTTAACAGAAAATAGGACCCAGCCCCATCTACCCACACTATCATCATTTCCATGACCTATGTGTGACTATCACTCCTCACACATTTTCCAGGACAATTTTAATTTGTTGTTTAAGGCGTGGACCTAGCTCGCGAGCAGCAGTGCGCTGTACGTGGTGTGGAGTAGGCAAGTTTTGGGGTGCCATCTTCTAACAGTACCATAGTACTGAGAGTGGGGGGTCGGCATCCACTGAGTTTAGTCCATGGTCAGGTGGTGTTGGAAAAACCACATTTTGACAGATATGCAAACTTGGAGAATTGTGGGGACTTTGTGAGCAGATACCGAGATCGAGTTCCAGAGGCTAGGTGCGTGGCAAGATTAAGATTGTTTGCGGGTCCTCTTTGTGGACAAGCTTCAAGGCAGTGATGCCAAGCCCAGGTTAGAAGTCATACGTGAACCCTCCATCCTCCTCCTTCTACCCACCCGCAACCCCCTCCCCCTGTGTATCCCTCAGTCTCCTTTCTGCCTTGTGGCACTGCAGCGCTGCAGCTAACTTGCTGTTCTGGATGTCATGGAAATGGAAGAGGGGCCCAGCTCGCCGCCCCCTGTTATTTCTCACCAAAATGAATTGCTGTGAGCAGCCTGGCCAGAAACCTGGGATGCTAAAATCAATAAGCACTCCACCTGCAGGCTTCACTGGCCTGTAATGGCCTGGGGCGTTATCACTCAGTGGGCCCAGAGCCACATGGATATATCCCACGGAGTAAACACAATCATTAATTATTGGTTTTGCTCGGCAGGAAATACCCCCATGTGGGCCCCCACACCTAAAGGTTGTTCCTTTCAGCCATAGTCTAGATGCCAACACATGGAAGAAGGGCCTACCTGACCTGTAGAGTAACCCATAACCTTTTCTCTGTCTTGAACAATGACGGGTTAAAAGGTCACATACAAAATGTCACACCACCCATAACGTGAAAGGTTGTCGCGTAAGTTCAAATAACCAATTAAATATGTATTTAACATCCGCTCCAACATATTGCATTCAGGGGGAAAATGTTGGGGTACATTTAGCGAGGGCTAAAGTTGAGGGTACACGCGGGTGGACGGAGTCCCCCCACTTTTTTCAGAGGGTGGACTCAGTCCCTCCAATTAAAATGGGAAACATTGAACTCTCCCTTCAATTTATGAATTAAAGCTCACTTCAGGGATCGAACTGCATTCGTCAGGTTTGCCAGCTGGACACTTCAACACTTTACCATATAACCTGATGGAAAATAATAAACTAAAGGGGAAATGTCCCATTTCGGTACTGCATGTTCCACGGAAAACATTTGTATTGGTCTTGGAATTTAAAACATGCACACCTTTTAACATTTTCAAAAACACTATTAGAAGGAAATATCCTCTCTTGGTTTTGTGTGTGTATGTTGATTTCATGAAGGGCAAATGGCCATTTATCCTGTTCAATTTGGGTGGTTATGCATAGCCAACGTAATGAAATGTGCATATTTTGCCTTGATATGCTCATTCCTGACGACTGTTAGGGAGAATTCTCTGTTAAGGCTAATTTCCCAAACCTAGTGAGTCCCCCAGCAGCTTTGCTGAATATTTTGGGGTTTATTTTTTTCTCCTGCTAAGAGTGAGACTCTTTTTCTCCCACTCTTAGACATGATTTGAGACATCCTTTAACTTTGTAATGTGTTTAATGGGCTATGGGGTCTTTTACTCCATAGGGTTTCATGTGTTTTTGGTAAGTGTGTTACACAGCACCCTCAGTGCAGTAACACAGGGGTGTCATAGTGACCCCCAAACAAAGACTCCATACCCTGGGACTGACTACTGTCTCCCAGGGCATGTAGTCACCATTGACTTTACTAGTCTTAAATTGTGAACAGAACCAGTACAAACCATCATATTGTGGAAGTACTTGTTTGGGTAATTAGATTGCCCCTGGGTCTGTTTTTCGAGGGGGCACTGTGCAGTCCCCCCTCGTCGAGTTTCTGGCTGGTGGCAGTGGTTACCACGCGAAATATTCCACTGGAATATTTCCTATGGGATTTTCCCATTCATTTTAAACGCACCACTTTTTTGGTGCAATGTTAAAGATACCGCTGGGTTATTTATTTAATATTTATTCCCCGGTTGGGTCTTTTTTCCAGAACTCGTTTTAAAATGGCGTTTGTGTTCGCCTCTGCAACTCCAACCCAAGTCGAGCCCTTTGTTCCACTTTTGGCGGGCTTCTGCACAGAAGCCACCAAATGTGGTGCCACTCTGTCTGGGTCTACAGGATGTGTGGGAGGGGGGTTTAAGCACCCTGGACTGAGTTGCCTCGGCAACTCAAGTCACACTCTTGTGTGATTGGTCCAGTGCTGAGCCGCCCGGCTCACCACTTAGCATGTTTGAGTGACAGCTAGGACTGATGAATGGGGGTTTTCTGCATAAAAGCAGGGCTTTGGGGACTGGAACTTCAGAAGTCGCCACAGTGCCAAAGAATCCGAAGAGGGAGAAGCTGAGCTTACCTGCAACGACGACACCACCGGTGGAGCCCTGCTGAACCGCCTCACCACTTCCTGACGACAGAGAAGATCTTCATCCCGGAGAGTCTTCTTCCTCTTAACTGGTGGGGATAACCAGTCTGCCCTCTTTTCGCCTTCCTGGATCGTCTCGTGGTTAAATCGCTCGTGCCAAGCACCCCGGCGGCCGGATAGCCATGCTTCAACACTACCGCGAATAAAAGTGTAGTACCTTTTAACCGGGAAACTCCGCGGATGGTTTCTTCCCTGGCAGTGCAACGACCTGAAGCTTTCCTCCACGTCGAGATCTTCTCTTCCCCTGGACGAAGCACTGACTTGCAACCCGCTGCCAGGAACAACTGCCCCCGCTGGAGTTTTCTCACCATTTCAGGTACTGTATCCTGCCTGGCCTCCCTTGCAACAGACTGTTCAAGGTGTGCCGTAAATCCTTGACTCTCTATCCTGGGGTGACCTGGGACCTGTTAACTAACTTTCTCTGTACTGATCCAACTCTTTTTGAACTATCTGCAAAGACTTTTAAAGTATAATCCAACTGTGTGATCTTGGACACATTCCGCCTTGCTCTCTCCAAGAGTGGGCCTGGCCTATGAACTTTCTTGCTCTACAGTAGACTCTGCCTTTCCGGACTTGCTGTGGTTCTTTTAAAAGTGTTGGTATTGTGTGCTTTCCTAATTCTGCCTTTTCCCTCCCTTTTTAACTAACTTATTGGAGTGCCATGTTAGGTTAAGCGCTCACCTCTGTCTGCAAATAAGTGGTGTTTTAACTAAGTAATCAAGGATGCATATATATTGATAGTGACAGTGTTTGAACTTGCTTGCCATATTAGTGTTAGTGTATTTTACAAGTGTGTTTTAGATAAATAATTATATACTTTTATACCCAAGCTCTGGTCAATGTTTGCTTGTGCTACTGTATCCTTGTACCTATTTTGTATACTCTATATACTGTCTAACTCTTTTTGAGAGAAGTCTGGCTGCTCAGCCACAGCCACCAGGTAAATCTGGGTGGTACAGACTGCTACCAATTGGGTTTACTGCCAACACCTGTAGTCCTAAGCCTTTTGCAGTGGTCCCTAAGGGAACTGCACAGGTTTCTGCCTAACAGCGACGTCATATCCCATTGCGTTTGTTTGAGTGCCCCCACTTTTATTTTTCAGACTTGACCCCTGCTTTAGCATATTACAGAAAGAGATTGCAGACACTTATATTGAAGACCAAAAGTTCAGGCCCAGAGAGTTCTACAGAACAAAGAGAGGACGTTAGACAATAGGCCTCCTCCGCCGCATTCCACGTGACAGTGGCTATTTCTATTGGTGAAACATGCTTATTTGGGGGAGTTGGGATTGGGAATTGTTTGACATGAACAAAGACGTTCATGGCAAGTACTGGATGGGCATCAGGAATCCCCTAAACCATTGTTGTTTCTTCCACTAGCCATATCCAAATGCTACATTATTGCAGCGAAGATGGCTGTAAGGAGACGAGACGATGGGCAATTGCTTCATTGTCAAACATGGAGAGATTAAGGCGAAGAGAGAGAGAGGCAACCGATTGATACCCAGAATAATGCTGGAGTTATCCTGAGAGTAAGTGACTGAGGTTAGAACATTACAGGGACTAAAGGGAGTTTGATAGGCCATTGCAGAGTCTAAGGAAATGACAGCACTGATCGTTGGTGGCCTTGCTGGTGATTCCAAGATGGCGTCTTCAACCACAATTAGTCTCGCAGGTCTGGCAACCGAGATGAAGGATATTCAGAAACCAGGAGGACAGTGAAATTGCTTCCTTAGGCTGGAGTACAAACCTGGTGCTGCCATCTTACCCCGGTGGTGGCACAAACTGCTCTGCGGTACGCATCGTCAGCCCCAAAATCGTGGAAAGGGTGTTTTTTTTTAAAGTGTAAACAAGCAGGTCTGCCTCCTTGAAATCCTAACACAAGGGTTGTGTTTTTGTTGCACACTGCAGGTTGGCACCAGCCAGGTCTTTGAAGTGCTGTGATGGTAAAAGCCATAGCTGGGCTTCACAGGCCCCAGTTCGTTCCGAGAGAGTGCTAATGGCCCCTTTCCCTGACAAGTCACAGCTCACTGGGAAAGGGCCAAAAGCATTCCAAAGCCCCTTATGCTGTGTATTCTCCACTGGAAATGCCTGCATCACAGAAACCGGAAACAGTGTAATGCATGCACACTTGCACGTTTTATGTAGAAGATGCGGCGTGAAAGAATTCTGTGATGTAAAGACAAGTAGGGCAATACACAGATATCTCTGTTCGTCTTATGCAGGTTATGCATCAGGGTGTTGTAATTCTTTACAAATTCATTGATTGCGGCAATAAGGGGTGTTTCAAATGAATTTTGAAAACAAAGAAAATGGGTGTTTTATAAAAAATTGGGGCAAGCATGGCTACGACTTTAAACTGAGAGTGCCACCACCTGGCATCTTACTTTTGGGGCATGGCTGTTATGCCTGGGCACTATGAGTGTTCCTGGAGAAGCGAGCACTGATTCTGCCAGTGGTGTAAAAAGCTGCCTGCCGTGCTCAGAAACCTGCCTTGCATTGTAGTATCAACCTAATGGCCTGTAGGATCCTATGGTTGCTGAGGTGACGCTCCTCACAAGGCCTCATGCTTTCTTGCTGGAAGCTTAGACATGGTGCTCGTCTCTGTCTCAAGGTAGCACTTCTGTACCAAAGGCATTAATGTTTAGCTCTGAATAGGCAGTGTTAATATGGGGACCTTAGCAGAATTAATATTCTGGCCCGTTAACATTCTTACCCAAACACTACCAGGGACGTCATTTCACCAAAATGCCAGGGGCAGTGGAATTGACATCACATGACCCTTGATCTATGAGGACATCACAGGAAGTGATGTAATTTGACCCCACCCCAAAGTGACATCACGGGAAGTGATGGAACATGACCTTTCACCCCTTGACAAAACAGGAAGTGGCATCACATAGCATTGTTCCTAAGTACACTATGAAAAATATGATTACAATATCACTGTAATATGAAATACATTGAACACAAGACTGAATCACCATATGTATCGTTAATATCAGTGTGTATAGCCCCATATTGCCAAATTACTGTGAATGCAAGCAAGTGTCCAAGGCCAAATGATAATGATGTGTTATTATAAAGCCCTTACGCTTCAGTGTTTTATATAGAAAAAATATATATACAATATCATCCAACCTGTGTTGGTACTCATTTATCGACCGCAGAAGGATAAAAGCCTGAGTTGGCCTTTCTGGGATTCAAACCTGCAAATTGCACACACATTGCAGCAGCGAGTGCTCAATGCACTGAGCCATCTTACCGGCTATACTAAAAAGAGCAATTACATGCCTGAATGTTCTCAAAGACAGAAAGCAAATTACACTCTATAGTGGATACCATTACACTGGTAACTGAGAATTTAAGAGCAGGCCAGTTCATCTGCAAGCCTAGTGCAAAGTTGGCCACATGTCAAGCCTGCGTGGATCTACTTTCAGGCTTCAGAGGTTGGCAAAATACATACCATTGGGAGGGTTCATAACTGCGTATTAATTAACTTATAGTAGCACAGGGAAAGGAGCACAATCACATAGCACCCCGCACTCAGGTCATTCGTTACCTCATACATGCAAACAAACATCCTGAACAGCATGCTAGGGAAATGGGAAAGATAGGCACATTACAAAAAAGCATGAATTGTGGCACAATGAAATCAAGGGCCACTTGATGTGCTGTGGTCAAACATTTCTACATTGTACACAAGCTTTTAGGCACAAGGATTTTGTCAAGTGGCCGAGGACACCGAGATGGAATGTCTTGTGATGATCGTAACAGAGTCAATGGCAGAAAAAAACATGCTATAACTGCAAGTTGCAAAAAGCAAAATACATAGTCCGAAATGGACTCTAAATGCTTAATTTTATGTCTGCATTGTGAATTTGAGGTGTTTAAAAACATACTAAATCAGTGACTCATCCTTGAAGTGTGTCTGAAATAAACATGTAATGAGTCTAGCAAATGTTGTATAGAATTCCTGAAAGATAAGTTATTTGTTATTCCTATTCTTTCTTATTGAGGGTCACTGCTCAAAGCGTTACACTTGTGGAACCCACTGGTCACCCCAGAAACAAAGAGCCACATGGTGACGTCCAAAGCCCAGGAGCTTCCATTTAAAAAAGAAAAAAAAAGTGTTGCTTTTTCATATTTATTTTTTATGGGGTAGCAAGGGAGACCTCAGGGGTCGCAGTTGGGACCCCTGGTGACGCCCAAATGATGTCCCTGAAGACTACTTGGGAAATGGGTTCAGAATGGCAGCCTACAGCCTTCACTCACCAAGTGCGGTAATAAGAACCTGTAATATAACATAACTTGGACAGGGTGTAGAATCTGTTTTCTTTGCTATTTGAATGGAGCCGAAAGGAGGCGGTAGTGGGCGGCACAGTTATCTCCATCCCTCAAAATGCAGATACACACAGCCGTATCTAAGTGTTATGCAAGCCTGACGTCAGGCTTCAAAAAGCCCGTCTCAGGGCCATTGTGTATTGGATTTCACTATTCCCTGGTGGTTAAACCAGCAAAAAAAACGATTTTCGAATCACCTCAGCGCCATGTCATGAGACTGCCTGCCCTGCCTTGACTTTGCCTGAGGCTTGGATCCATGTGTATTTCCTTCTAAGCTTTTTAAAGCTCGCTGTGTTGCAGAACGTGCAGCAAAGCTGCTCTGTCAGGCATGGTATTAGTTGTGCTTAAAGTCAAGTAGTCGGAGTTGTTCTCCAACTGATCTGTTTAATAGTTATTTAATTCTGTGGGATTTTTCACGCCTCTTTGAGCAAGTTCTTTTCACACCTTTTCTTTCTTTCTTTCCAGGCAGCGCGCCCAGTGGATATTCAAACGCTTGAATAAACATGCAAAGGTTTCTGGATGGAATCCTAGAAACTGCGTGTCTTAGAAAAATATTATTAGCTGAACTTCATTTTCATTACCGTTTTAATTAAAAAATGTTTGAACAGCAGTGGGAAATTGTGTATAATGGCAGAACTGTACAAGCAAACAGGAAATGCGCATCGGGTCTAGCAGGGAATGGATGGGCGTGACCGGGTCTAGCGGGGAATGGATGGGCGTGGCCGGGTCTAGCGGGGAATGGATGGGCGTGGCCGGGTCTAGCGGGGAATGGATGGGCGTGACCGGGTCTAGCGGGGGAAAGGATGGGCATGACTAGCGGGGAATGGATGGGCGTGACCGAGTCTAGCGGGGAAAGGATGGGCGTGACCGGGTCTAGCGGGGAATGGATGGGCGTGGCCGGGTCTAGCGGGGAATGGATGGGCGTGGCCGAGTCTAGCGGGGAATGGATGGGCGTGACCGAGTCTAGCATGTCCGTGACCGGCTGTGGGTTCTCAGCGCCGCATTACCCATTAGGCTAAGTAGGCGCTGGCCTATGGGCCCCACTCCTTTTAGGGGCCACGACAACATATCAAAATAACGTGGTGCAGAAAATTAAAAACGTAGGTGATCATTTGCAGGGGGTGGAGGGGCGACATTTCGACTGCCTGGGGGCCTCCACAAGGTTTAATCCGGCAATGTGTTCTCTACATGAATTTGCACACATCCAGCTATGCCTTCCCTGTCGACAAGCTCAAAAAATTAAGCAAGCCAGCAGAGGAAGCTCACTT
Source organism: Ambystoma mexicanum (assembly GCF_040938575.1). Lineage (NCBI taxonomy): Eukaryota > Metazoa > Chordata > Amphibia > Caudata > Ambystomatidae > Ambystoma > Ambystoma mexicanum. Next base: position 668,340,410 of record NC_090935.1, on the reverse strand, counting down.
TAATCATTTCTATTAATGCTGCATTTTCGTTTGAAACAAATAATATTCGGCGTATGTAATCAAACACTCAAGCCGCGGTGCGTTGATCGAGTGCATCAAGGCTGTTTTGCAAACATAACAAAAAAACAATAGTATATCTTGAAAAGGATATAAGAAATGCCATTCATTCAAAATAGTGTTTGTATGACCTGAGATTTGCTCTTTCCTCTCTTCTGTGGGGAGAGATGAATCATTATCTCCATTAGCACCCTGGATCGCGTCAATAGCCAATGAAAATCCTCGGAACGCGGGCTGTATTCACCAACGATAGCCTGCGAGCTGAGCGCTCCACGCCTCTTGCCTTCCCCGCTCCTTTTGACACCCGCATAGTTCCCTACACTGGTACTAAGAGCGTCCCCCCCCCCCCCCCTTCTAAAGAAAATACTAAACTTACCTTTGCCGAGATGCCCGGAGCCGTGCAGTGCTGTCTTCACGGCAGTCCCTGGCCAATGTTCATGACGTCAGACATGAATATTGAAAGCGGATTTCCCTGGATGACAGCACTGCAGTGTAGGGCCACGCTGCCACAATAAGTATATTTTTTTGTTTTGTTCAAGTTAGCACCGGTGTAGGGATCTACATGGGTGCTAATGGCGATAAGCCCCTCGGTGGCTGGCTGACCCTGTAAGTAACAGCATCACCACCCTGGTTAAGGGACCCTGACTGCACTCGGGCCCTTAAATTGGGCAGCAGGCCGTTACCTACAGGGTCGGCCCGCAACTTCTGGGCATATTGCCTCAGTAATCAGAACGCCCGAATGTTGCATCGATTTAACCTTACATCAACATCTTGCAACTGTCCAGATCAGTCTGTGCATGGTTCATGGTAACATTGTATTGCTAGGGCGAGTGTTACAGAAAATGGAATGTGCACCAAGCCCAGTGTGCATTGTGTACTTACTGTTTTGAGCACACAACTCTTTAATCACAAATACATTCTTCAAATAAAGATCTGTGGTCATTCCTATGTTCTCAAAATGTGCTTTGATTTTAACCCCCTAACTGCGAGGCTATTATGCACCAGCAGCCAGGAATCCTGATTGGTAGGATTTGCCCCCTTTCTCACAGAAGTATTTTAAAAGAGTACAGCTGGAGTGCATCAGACCGTCCATCGTGCAATGAAAACTGTTTATCAGAAATTAATGTATATGCTTATTCTAGGTTTTGACAATGTGCTTTGCTAGCACAATCCAATTAAGCGTTTTTTGTTTTTTTGATAGCTTCCTTTTGAGAAAGAAACACAGCCTCCACATACCTGTGTTTTTTTTCTTATTGCGGTGATGTCAGGAATGTCTGTGGTGGCGCACCAAACACACACTTGACAGTGTGAGAGAGCTACGGCTAGTGAGAACAAATAGAGCAGTGAAAGAGAGAAAGGGCAAGAGCACAGGTGCTGTGTCCTCCACGCCCTGGACCTATACGGCAAGCAGGTTTTGCCGGTCGGAATTTTGGGGCCACGAGAAAGTTGGCCTACTGAATAAAAAATAAAATAATTTTTTAAAACAATGACTACTTCTCCCTGGAAGTGCTCCCGCTTCCCTGACTCACTTGGAGCAGGATTTAATTCCTAAAGGCACTTTGGCTATGTTTAATCCTGTTTTCTTCTGGATAAGGGTTGGGTTTCAACCAGGCCTGGAAAAGTGCAGGGAAGCATTGTCCACCTTCTGTCTTTGAGTGGAGGTAAAAACCTTACATGGTTTGCCCGCGTCAGGAAGATGTTACATTCCCTAGGTGCTAGCAAGCCCTGGAGTGACCCGAAGGAGAGCTGTCGCCCAGCCTTGGACAAAGTAAAGACTTCGGCTAAACGGTGCGCCATGGAACGATTCTTGGCTGCTGCCATCAGGTGCAAGCATGGCCGCTTTTATATCACTCATTTTGGCGGGCTTGGCTTTAAGCAGTACTTCTTCATCCATTTGAAAGATCTTTATATATCCGCTCGAGATTGGGTATCTTTCCAGTTGCTCTGTGGACCCAGGTTTGCTGTCCCAACATCTGAAATGGACCCGATGTGCAGCAGCACAAGAGAAAACTGGGTCCCACTTTTTCTCGTTTTGTGAAAAAACAAAGTGGCTGAGACTCCTATACGTAAAAACGGTCCTTAAAATTGCCGGAGCTCGTACAGTTAGCCAGGCTATGTTGTTTTTAACTTCTTCTTCTTCTCTCTAAGTGATATCTGCTACAGCACGATGCAGTTTTAGGGTCAGGCTTTTGTCAAAGAGGTTTTGTGCTAATATCTAGGCTAAAGACATCTTTCCTCCTATTTTATGCGTGCCAAGGTTGCAAAATTACCTCTGCTTGTTGTAATAATTTAAGGAATGTCGAGATGAATGCATGAATTGTTATTAAGCATGTTTCCTTTTAGTAGTTTTAAACATGAGTGCTCTTGAATATGAATTTTGTAAAGTTTTACGACACATGTCGAATAAACATTTGTTTTTGCAAGATCACAGGATCGGCCTACGATGCATGCGCCAGGCACAGATATTTGCACTTTATGAGTTTTAAATTAGCGAGTTACTAACTTTCTGGTGGCTCTTGGTTTTTTGAACATTTTATGGGAGTTTTGGGATGGTGGGGTTTGGGCTTACAGGCAATGGGATGCTGATCATGAACCAAAGGCAGATGGAATTCAGGTTCATTTAACGAAATATCCATATACCATACATGTAGTACCAGGAGAGGGGGCAGAGGAAACCCTAACTACTCTGGCAGGCTGTGGGGCAGTAGGGCAGTAGCCCTGGCCTCTCTGAAGGGTTATAGAAGTAGACACCGTTTTTTGTGGCATCATGGTGCCAGCAGCTTGAAATTGTGGGTAAAAAGGTAGGACATTTGGTCTGTTTCAATCTCCAGTGCTTCATGTGCCGTCTCACATACTTGAGGGGACTGTTTCTCACCCTTGAGATCTCTTGAACCTGAAGCTCCAGACGAGGTGCTTTATTTTATTTTTAAGGGATTTGGTTTCCTTGTATTGGCGTCACAATTTTAGGTAGGCGCTAAACCAGTTCAGGGAAGTTCGGGCAACATTTACGTTGCATTTGTGTCACTAGATGAAGATATTGTTATCAATAGGGTCTTGGGCTGCTTGGAGGCCCATCATGATTAAGACGCCTCGTGATTGCCATTAACCGCTTGAAGGAGGTGTTCTCTAATGTCGATTAATGTAGCTCTAGAGGGCAAGGGTGAAGGAGGTGAGCATCTTTTGAAGAACTCTTGAGTCAGACCCTCCTACTTCTAGGGTCAGTGCACCACTGGCCTTTATCTGGATGGAAAGGGTGGGGCTTGTCTGACTAATGATCCCGTTTAATGATGCATTGCATAGGGTGGTGGTGGCTGGGCACTGCTGCTTAAATCTGTCTGATCGAGGTGGCTGCACAATGGTTGCTTTGGATTCCAGAGGCTTCCAAAAGACTCACTGCCAGATTTAAAAGAAGATTATTGCAGAGGAGAGGCAACACCCTCTGCCATTCATCAACCCATGTACTTTCAAATAAAGCATGAACCAATGTTGCCGAAGCAAGCAAAGATTGTGGAAAATGCTAAAGGACTGCTGTGCTGCCAGCTCACAGGTGGAGCAGTTACAAAGGCAAAGCAACACCCTAAATAACGACATACTTTTAAAACAACACCTGAATCATGAAAAAAAAATGTTTTACAGCCATAAGCGTGGACTGGAGGGAGACGACTCGCAGCAATCAGACCGCCCCCCCACGTATGCCCCGAGGTGAAAGGGGAGAGCTGCCCTAGTCCAGACGCGGGCTATGGGAACATGACGGCCCGGAGTGGGATCCCGGAGGAGCACTACGGGACGTGAGCACTGAAGTGAGACATTGCGGAGGGTGGGGGCAGTTTGGAGCCCACCGATAACATCAGGGATGTGCACTGCGCTGATCCAGTGCATGTATACACGCTAAGGCCACTGCAGGCCCCAAAAGCTTCCCCTGTTTTATGAACGCGGATGGTGGTGAACACTTGGCCCTCAGACGGGAACGGAAGCAGATGGGTGCCTATCCCGGGGAGACCTAGAGTGAGGTGCAGTAAGCGGGTCAGCGGCCCTAAGTGGAAGTCTCCCCAGTGGTGTTCCGGGGGGAACAGGCCTAGCGGGGGCATCCGGCCTGCTGCTAATATATGTTGTAAACAAAGGACCGATTGGATTCGGCTGGTAGTAGCAGAGCATTGGGGGTGTGTGAGGTCCGAGGCCCTGAACTGTGAGGTGGAACTGGACTAGTTAGGTGGAGGAGTGCCCCGTGCTCCGGTGCGTGTGGGCTGACCTTTTGAAGAGTGTCCCTGGCCTCAGTGAGAGAGGAATCCTGTTTGCTGGGCACGGTTGGGATGTGGAGGTATGGAGGCTTAGGCTCGTGGTTCTCCTTCTTGATTGGTAGTTCCTGCCGGTCCCCTTGTGCATTGTGCTACCGTCTCTCTCTGATCGGTCTCGGTGATTGGCGAGGGGCCCGGTCTGCTGCTCCTGCCATGGGAAAAGCAGATCAACTGCAAAGTAATCTTACATTCGAGCTGGCCTCATCCTCGAAGGCCCCCCAAGTCCAGCCCTAGAAAGAGGAGATGGTGACTGTGGAACCTGGTGCGGGAGCGGCTGACCCGGTGCTGGGGATGGATATCAAGGAGATCCTGCTGGACCTTAAGGCGGGTTAGACTCTAAACCGGACTCACTCTCCTCTAAGGTGGACATGCCCCAACACTGGCTGGACAAACACAGGGACCGCCTGGATGAGGTGGAACATAGGGTGTCTGCTCTCGAAGATGTGTCGACGTCACTCATGTCCAGGGTATCGGTCTTGAGGTGGACCTCAAAGCGGTGGCTGCCAAAAATGAGGCCGTGGAGGGCAGGGCCTGCCAGAATAACATCCGCCTGGTTGGGGTACGGGATCGCCAAGGGCTGGTCAGATTGGAGGACTTTGTCGAGGCTCTTTGCAGGAAGGTCTTCGGAGGGGCAGAGTTATCTCCCCTGTTTGTGGTCGAGAAAGCTCACCGGATCCCAGCGGCAAGGCCAATACCTGGGGCGGTTCTCCGTGCCATCATTGCCTGCATTTTGGATTATAGAGACCGGGACAGAATCCTTCAATTAGCTAGGCAGAAAGGAGATCTTCATTATGATGGAGACAAGTTCCAGGTCTGCCCTGACTTTTCAGCGGGGGTCCAGGTATTGAGGAGATCTTTTGCAGGGGTTAAACGTTGTCTTAGACATATCAACATCCCAGCGAAACTCTGTATCCAAAACAATGGGAGAACACAATTCTTCATGTCTCCGGAGGCAGCAAGTGAATTTCTGAACAGGATTGGTGGACTACATCGCCCCGAAACGGGGCCAGGAATCGAGGCCACGATGGCCAAGAGGACCCCTTAAACCTGGCTGCTCTTCAGATTGAACATGAGGAAGGATCACTTAGATGCTCAATAGCGGACTCTGCTACGCTGGCTCCTTTATATAACAGTCGGGCTGCCTTGGAAATCTGTTGTGACTGCCGGAAGGTGGATGAGCCAACACCCGCATGGGTGGGCACTGGCGCGCCAAGAACAGCATTGTTTATGTTCGAGGTTGTGGAAATGGGCGCGGGATATTCGGGTGAAATGGGGGTTGCCCAAAGAGGTGGGGGGCATCGGAGCATGGGAGGTTGGGAGAGGGAAACAGGAATTTGCCGGACGAAGAGGAGGAGGGCTTGGCTGGGTGTCGTGAGTTCTGTTTGTTTGGAGTTTGATTCCTGCCCAGAGGTCCGCTGGCTGCTGTTCATTTGGTGCAGCTTTAAAGGAGATATCGGGCAGGCCTTCTTTGCCGAACCGGTGCTGTTAAACGAGTGTGGCCTTTCGGGTAGACACCTGGAATATTAGAGGGGGGAAGAATATCCCCACCAAGGTCAGGAAGGTTAGGCAGTACTTCCGTAGGCACTGGTTGGAGGTGGCCTTTCTTAACGAGACCCACCTCACCCTGCTTCGGAACTTAGGTGGGGTACACATTGGGGCTGGCACCAGTATTTCTCGTGTTATTCATCCTACGCAAGGGGGGTGATCATCCTTATAGGCAGGGGGATCAAGGTTTCACATGGTCTCAGTGGCAAGGGATGACAAGGGGAGGGCCGTGTTGGTCTGTGGCATCCTAGAAGGGGTGAAGGTGGTACTATTACGGGCCCAATGTGGATAACAGGTATGCTTTTGACTGGGTAATGGTCTAGCTGGCGGGTGTCAGGATGCCACCATAGTGTGGGGCGGAGATCTAAATGCAGTAATTGACCCTCTTTTGGATAGATCTATGGTGGCCGGGGGCTCTGTATCCAAGGCGAGTTTGCAGGTGCAAGAGATTTGAAGGACTTACAACCTTGTAGACGATTGGCAGAGGCAGCATAGGGAGGGACGCAACTACCTTTCACTCCTGGGTTCACGGGACCAGCTCCAAGCTTGATTATTTGTTGATGTCCCAGGTGGGGGGATTCACATGGGGCAATTGCTGGATTCTCCCTGGACCCTGTCAGACCACTTGCATGTGATCCTAACATGCGCGTTGGGTGGGGGAAGAGAAGAGGGAACACTCTTGGTGATTAAAACCTGATGCACTGCAGGACTTGGTGTTCCACCAGGAATTAGAGGACGAGATCAAGAATTATTTAGAATTTAATGAGGGCCCTGTCTCTTCGCAGGGGGTTCTCTGGGAATGTTTCAAGTGCTATGTCAGATGGGTGTGCATGGCTAAGGAGAATGGGATACTCTGGCGTATCAGGGGCGACTTCAAGGCAGGCGAGGCGTGATCGAAACATCTGGAGGGTGGTTATGCATCCTCGGTGGACCTCAGGACCCTAGTGGAGCTCTGGAAGGAGCTCAACAGTTTTAGGGTGAATGCCGACCAGGAGATTCGGTTTCTGGGCAGGGGCCATCGGGTGCGGCAGTACGAGGAAGGGCATAACCCGGGGTCTCTATTGGCTCGGCTGGTGGCAGCTGACAGAAGACCTCCACAGGTAGAGTGCATTAGGGACCCTGTGGGTGTCATGGCCACTAACCAAGGGCCCTTATTTCCTCCTTCCAAAGGGTCCAAATGGACCCTGTCGTGGCGCCTTTGGCGCCAGGCTCATAGGAAAGTGTGCTCTGCACACCTTGGGTCCAAGGCATGTGTTTCCAGGCCGGGCCTGGCCATTAGAAAGCATTGCAAGGCAGGTGCAATCATCTATGGGAGTGGTGAGGTGGGGCCACAAGGCGGAGCTAAAGGGGAGTGGCTAGGGACAGACAATTTAAGTCAGCCCCATCCGCATGTTGAGGCTTCGCGTTAATCTGCTGTATGCAGCGTAACGCTTACCGCCGTCTGAAGCTCTTACCTGTCTCCAGCTCTGCACCTACCTGATTCCAGCTTCACATCTTCGGTGCGCACTTACCTGATACCAGCTGTACATCTTCAACACGCACCTTACCTGGATCCAGCTATACCATCGCCCGGAGCGCATCCAACCTCAATCCGGCATCCGCAGCGCGCACCTTACCTGAAGCCAGCCATAACACCGCTTGAAGTACTACGAGCTTCACGCCAGTATCTCCAGCACGCACCTTACCTGTCTCCTCGAATCCATCTTCTGTTGGGCGCCTCTTCCTCACCTGTCAGAGTCTTCACTTCATTCACGCAGAAGTCTTCTTCTCGTCAGGCATCCTCGCAGTTCTTCCATCTCGCAGCCGCAAACAGCTTCCCAGATAGCCGTTCTCCATTTTCCGACGCCAGGCCATCCCTGCAAGAAATAAAGACAGCACAAGGTTAGAAACCGCATAAACATTTAATACTTGGCCGCGCAACACCTAAGCCTTGCTTTTCATTTAGAAACCCTACTTACCTTCTAGTGGGGTCTGCTCCATTCTTTTCTGACACTGCGTGGGTACGCTGTCAGCAACGCGACTCAGTGGAGCCATCTTCAACACCTATTGGGGAAAAGAAAGACATTATTTAGGATACAGACAATAATCGTTGGGAAAGACGTTACAGAAGCATATGGACAATAATCATTGTTATCAACACTCACCTTCCACGAGGATTGGTCGCAGCCAGTCTGGGCCATTACGCAAACGCGCCAGTGAAGCAACTGGGTCCGTCTATAGCGCCCTTGATGAAGAGAAGCAGGACGGAGAACTCATCTTTGCAAAATAACAGGTGAGAGCCTATGGGACAACGCTTGCGCATCTCATTCTGTGGCACAAGGGGTTCAAGGGGGATCGGAATTCAGTCACAGCATTCTTACTGCCTCCTACCTTCCCCCAAGGGCATTGCCAGCAACCTGACCAGACCAAATCACTGCAGCTGGGGGTGAAGCAAGATCCAGGGAGGCCAAATCCAGGGAGGGCTCCAACCGTGCTCCAACGTCCCCGCAGAAACCCGGTGAACGTAACAGCGGGAGGGCACATCTCTGCAGAATTACATGCCTTTTATAAGCACCTGTATGGGTCCAGGTACTCGCAGGACTCTGAAAGTCTGCATCACTATCTAGTGGAAGTGGAGCTGTTTTGGTTGGAGCCCCATATATGCGGGAAAATTTTACTGGAAGAGATTTTGGCAGTGGTCAGGGATCTTCCGGGATCTAAGTCCACAGGGCCAGATGGACCGTCTGAGAAAATTTATAAGGCGTATGCCCCCATCCTCGCTCCTGTTCTGCTGCCAGTATATGCAGAGTCACTTGCTTCTGTGACGCTTCCCGCCTGGTTGATTGAGGCGAATATTGTGCTATTGCATAAGAAGGGGAAACTGTCCGAGGACTACACATCGTGTCGGACGATCTCCTTAATTAATGTAGCTAGCAAGATTTCTGCCAAGGTGCTTGCTAACCAGCAGCTCTCCTGGATGCCGGGTCTGGCAGATCAGGCTGGGGTCACCCCCGGGAGGAATACAATGTAGGGGCTGAGATGTTTCTTTGGGGTCTTGGTGGCGCTTGAACATGAATCGCAGGCGGTTTCTGTTTTTTTGGATGCCGTAAAGTTATACGACTCTGTTGAATGGCCATTTGTATTTAGGGTACTTCAGAAACTTGGGCTGGGTGCTAACTTTAAAATGCTGGTATCCCTGCTCTACGTCAACCAATCAGCGAGAATCTTGGTGGGTCGCGCCAGATCTGAAAGCTTTGATATGGGGAGAGGAACGCATCAGGGCTTCCCACTTCCCCAATTCCTTTTTGCTCTAGCAATGGAGCCACTGGCAGCGATTCTATGGGAACATCATATTAAGAGGGGGTTGAGACTGGCGCCAGACACGTTTATCAACTCCTTGTATGTGAACGACGTGGCCCTATTCATTGAGGATCCGGCGCGCAACGTGGGCCCAGTGATGCGAGAAGTGCCCAGGTTTGGGGAGATCTCCGGTCTGAGTGGCAATCACAACAAATCAATGGTCTTTCCCCTCACTGAGGGGATGAGAACGTTTGAGGATGAGTTTGGACTCAAATGGAAATCGTCCGGGTCCGATACCTAGGGGGTGGAGGTGTCACGCAGTCAGGACAACCTGTTTCGGGACAACTACGGGAAGACGATTGGGACTCTCCAAGAGGTGGTGGCGAGATGGCAGACACTCCTGCTCACTTTTATGGACTGTACTTAAATTGTGAAAATGATTGTACTTCTTACATTTCTGTATCTTTTCCTTAACGTTCCCTTGTTTCTGTCCAGAGGCTTCTTCCTATGGCTACGGGTGTTCATCTTCAACTTGCTTTGGGCAGGGAAACCAGTGAGGGTGGCGTATGCCATGCTAACACAACAACTTGCAAGGGGGCGCCTGGCTCTGCCGGACTTAGAACGATACTATTGGGCTGGACAGGTGCATTTCCTTGGTCATTGGTATGCTACTCACTTCGTGTGGCCTCATGTACAGGTGGAGTGGAGAAGGCGCTTGCCGCCCAGGACCTGATGCATTCAGTAATGCTTGGGGCCCGTGGAATATTGCCCGGCTCCCTGAATATTGTTAAGATCACTTGTGCGGTTTGGAGGAAGGTTGCAGGGTAGTTGGGTGTACATAGGTACAGTCACCTCTCCTTTTGGTGCAGCATGTGGCCGGGCTGGCTATGACTGGAGAGCAAGCCTATCTACAGTGCGCGGACAAATTGGGTATTGTCACCTTCAGGAACTTCTTTATTGGTGTGGAGTTCTTCTCCATACAGCAGGTGAGAGAGAAAGGGGGGGGAACCAGCTCTAGATAGTTTAATGTACTTCCGGGTGTGGCATGTTCTCAAAGCACTAATCCCCTCATTACTCAAACAGCCCCCTACGTGGGCATTGCTACAAGGGGTGATTCAATCTCGGGGAGAGGATCACCTGGTTTTGCGCAAATACAGTAGCCTTATGGCAGATATACCGCGGAAGGGGGAAGCACCAAGAAGATGGTGGGAGTGAGACCTGGGAAGGGTCATAGTGGAAGATGACTGGACATGTGTGCAAAGTCAAACCCAGGGGGAGGGGTCAGTTGGGACCCTGCTCTGTGAAGCGATTGACCAATTTGATAGGTCATACAGGTCCCTGCAGGAAGAAACAAGTCGTTTGTCCCGTTTTGATAAAAAATAAGTTTTGGTACACTCTCTTATAGAATGTTTGGTATGGTCAGACAATAAGGTTCTTTTGTCGACCTACCAATGAGAGCCTTTTTAGTCTTAGTTTTATAGTTTTGTGCTGTTTGAAATAGCGCTAGAGTTTAGTTGCTAAAGGAGGGAAACAGAATAAAGAAAATTAATTTCACTTGCAATAGCAGTTCACACGTACTGTAGTGTGTTTTTTAGTTATGGTATTGGTGACTGGATTAGCCTAGAGGTAGGGCCAGTCTCTTTTACTATCCCCTCACCCTAGATAAGCGGCTCATCAGCGCATCCTAGGGACAGCCACCGCTGGATGGTCAGAAAAAATTGTTGGAATGAAAGTTAGGGTTATACGATTGATAACGTTAAAAGGAAACAACCACATGGATAGGTCTGATGATTTTTTGTGTGACCAAACCCAGGGGGTGCCAATGAATTCTAAATTTAATCTCATACATTTCAACTTTCTACATCAGGTTTATCATGTCTCAGCCAGGCTTCGCAGGCATTTTTCTTCCACCTCGGATTCCTGTGCTAGGTGCGGAGCTGTACTGGCAGGATTTCTACATTTGGCATGGGATTGCATGCCGATCTCCCTCTTTTGGGCCGGGGCACTGGAGAAAGTTTCTTTAATCATTGGTGAACGACTAGACCCGGATCCTGTGCTTGCACTCCTGGGATGGGAAGGTCCCTGCCGTGGGGGGGGATCAGGCATCCGACAGGGCTGTTGTTGGTGGTGGCTTGTTGGAGGGCAGCTATGACCTGGGGAGGGGTCCCCCCCCCCCAGCGTGCAGGGGTGGATACAGGATGTGAAATACGGCCAAGATGTGGAGACTGCTTTTATTCTAACTCTTCAGCTGCACGCCCAGCCACCAGGGTCTGGGCTCCATATGTACAATATTTGATCACAGCGATTGATTAGAAATGTGGTGTAGAACTGTGGGCGAGGTTAATCTCATATGTATTGTAAATTCACATTGCACTCTGTTAGGGTGGGTTGCTGGTGTAATCGGACTCCTTGTGTATTTTTGTTGAGTTGCAAAATCAAAATAAAGTATAGAAAAAAACCCAAAACGAGCACCTCTGCCGATTTACACTAATTCTGTCATTTAACAGCCCCTGATATTCTGGTACTGTGATTAAAATCATCTCTGCCAGTGCACCACTCATCTCTTCTAATTCTGTTGGATCTCTCAGCTGCATTCAACACTGTTGTTCGCTCTCTTCTACTGGCCTCTCGCTCCTCTTTTGGTTTCTCCAGCTCTGTCTTGTTTTCACTCATACCTGTCCCAAAGTTTCTTGGGCCGGTCACACATCTGGTAGTTTCTCACTTGCCCATGGTGTCCCACATGGGTCCGTTTTGGGTCCTTTTCTGTTTTCCCTTTATACTTCTCCTCTTGCTGCGGTTATTTCTTAGTTTGGTCTACCACATCATTTTTACACTGATGATACTCCGCCTTTCCTGTCTTTTTCTTCTTTTTCTTCCGATATCCACTACAGACTGTCTGCCTGTCTATTAGCTATCAAATCTTGGGTGTCAGCTCATTATTTTACACTTAACGCTGCTAAAATGGAGGTTATTTTCTTTCCTGCCAAAACTCTTCCTCCTAGTTCTCAGTTCTCCTTCTTTCGTTTCATTTCCCCCATGCCAGCTTCTTATTTCTTCCATGGCATGCAATTTGGGGCTCTTACCTTGATTCTACTTTAGCCACCACATCTCGTTGTCTGCGCGCACCTGTCGCTCCACTAACAATATCCGTAAGGCTCGTCCCTTTCTGACTTTTCAAGCTACAAAATTGTTGACATCCTCTCTGATTTTCTCCCGACTGTTCTATTGCTCTACTGCTTTGTTTGGTCTTCCACTTACTCGTCTTGCTTACCATGAAATCTGTTTTTAATGCTTTTATCCATCATCTTTGTCTTCTTCCCTTTCTTCTCTTGGATGGCTATCATACCAATCTCAACTTAAATTTAACTTTTTATATCTTGTTTTCAAGTCTCGCTATGGTCTTGCACCTGACCAATTTTCCTCCCTGGATTCATTCTATGCTCCTTCCCAATCTCTCCGTCGTTCTTCCCAATTTATTATCGTGGTTCCACGTCTTCCCTGTGCCCGGTCTCGCTTTAGGTGTTTTGCCCTCTTGGTTCCACTGCACTGGAATGTTCTTCCATATTCTCTTCGCTCAATCTAGGTCTATCCCTTATTTCGTAAGTCGCTGAAGTCCCATATTATTTTTTTATTTAAATGCTGTGGTTCAGGCAAAAGTATAAACCTTTCACTGTATTAAGTGAAAGGTTTATACTTTTGTCTGAACCATAGCACTTAAATAAAAAATAAATTAAAAAAAGAAGTCCCATATTCTTCACCCTGGTTAACATGACAGATTGCTTTTAATCGATTTTCATTTTTATTGTACCGTTTTGATTCTCTGTACAACGCCTTGGCTTAAGGTGCTTTATAAAATACAAAAATACATCCCCTATCCCAGCTCAGAGACTGGCCAAACGTTGTGCCAGAGGACATTTAGGCTGCCCAGCAAAGCCAGCTATTCCTGTACACTGACACACACACAGACACACAAGGTGCAATTCCATTGATGAAAGCCAAATCGTCTTCATATCTTCTTGCAGAAATGTTTGCTATTCCAATTCTGCCAAGTACAGCTCGGACAATGAAACCCAATTTCCTCACTCATCATGCATACTGTTTCAGTAGTAGGAACCCAACAACTCTTTGCCAAGACATCACAATTGTTAATGTCGCACACACAGACACCTACTTCATTAAAAGTCACAAATACAGGCTCCTCCAATGCTCCAAATGCCATACTTAAAGAACCCCCAGCTATTCTAGTACCTGGACTCAAAGGCAGCTCTGCTGTGACAAAACCTTTTTGTAACCAGAAGAAGTGCAAGGGGGGAGCAAAGGTGTCTGTGGACTTTGTCCATACTTTACCCCAACGTGGCTCAGGGGTGTTTCAGTGACAAAGAAAGACAATGCAATTCTACAACTCCTTCGGCTTGCTTTGCTAATGTGGATCGAGAGCAGGCTATGATCTCCAGGGATGTGGATCAAAAACAACACAGTAGGATAATTACCAAAATAAAAGTCATGTCCAAACACAACTCTATCAAAATCGAGTATTTACTAAAAATGTAAACCATAAATTAAAAAACATTGAAATGCACTCATGTAATGGGAAGCATACCTTAACTACAGTTTACATATATAAAGACTGAAATGGAGGCCTAATATTGTGGGCATTGCACTGCACAAAGGAATACAATTGGCAAATGGCTTCCAATGGAAACACACAAACATATTCTGAAAAACTCTTTGGGTAAAATAGGGAAAAGGAATCGAACCAGTCCTTTGGGGCCAAAGTAGGGGACATGGGGCCACAGTATGTAGTATGCTTGGGTAAAGCACATAGCCAACAGGTTATCTCCCTTAGTGTTGTAGAAGGATCAACAGTGCTGAGAAGGTGTTCAATGATGATAAATGGGTTTGAGCTGTCGTTCGAATGTGTTGAGCTGGCTCGAAAGTATTCAAGCACTGCGGCAGGAATCAACAAATAGGCAGCTGGAAGGCATTTGGGTATTGCAGCAGCGTCAGAAAATCAGCACCACTTGAGGGTCTCAATGGGGTTACCTCAATGGTCATGAAGTGTAAGATTCAGGCTTGACGACTCAATGTGGGCAAGTGGTTGAAGATAACTGATTGTGCCAAGAGCGTATTCGGACCTGGAAGCCCGACTGGTTTTACGCTTTCAAGATGGAGGATTTTCACTTGTGGTGCACAGTGGGAACAAGATGAAATATCAGTGAATGTGTGCCACCTGACGAGAAGACTGCTTGAAACGTGCCAGAAAATATCACTCATTTAACCCTACCGAGATGGCTCTCTCATGTTCAACTCCCACCCCCGGCCCTCAGCCTGAAGTGTACATAGGCACCTCCAGGCACACTCTCCTTAAGGTCTCTCGCTGGGTACCCAGTTCCTTGTCCTGGGCTCTCGATCCTTAGCCACAAGCATGGGCCAGTGTTCTTCTAGCAAATGCCCCTGATGTGCTGGAGAAATGTTAGTGAAGGGGTGTCCCTCCCTCCTCTGATCAACTGGTTCCTCTCCTAAGGTAGGGGACTTTGAAATGTAAACAGTGCGATAAAATATCCAACAGAATACGGGGCTCCCACTCCATTTATAGTTGAAACCTAGGAGGCCAAGACACAATGGGGTCCTCTCCTTAAATGTGTGCCCACTCCTAGAGTGCCTTGTTTCCAGTGGATTCTCTGTGGGACAGAACTCCGCCCTATACAATCTAGCATAATAATGGAGTCCAATCCAATGAGTTCATTGACTTCTATGGTTTAAATATTTGTTTTGCAACCAGATATTTCACAATATGATATAAATGTGTTTCACACATAATCGTGCTTTTTCAAGTATCAAATTGTTTTTTTTATTTGCAGAATCACTATATTTCAAATAAATCCATTGCTCTTTCATTTTTGCTTCTAAGGAGTGTGGCGTGAAACGAGAAAAAAGATGCAGCGTAAGCAATATATCATGTTTAGAGTAGATACTTCGCTACCCCGAAATAACAAGGTTCAGGTCATTCTTTTCTAGAAAATGTGTGGAAATTTGTTCTGCCTATTTCGAGGCTAAATCATATTGCCTACTCAGGCACCCAAGGGGCTATTCAGCCCTACTTCCACCTAAGGCTCTGGCAACGTTTTCATGGTTTTCCACCAGCCCACAGCACAGAAATGATAACTAAGGCAATCTTGGATCACCTTAGACAAGAGGGTGTATCAGAAAGGTTCTTGAGCACTGATTTTATTGGACTTTTCAGCTGCCTTTGATACCATGGACCATCCAATGGTGCTGGCAATTTGTAAAACTTTGGGTTTTACCGTAAGTAAACAAGGGTAATCCAGACGTGGAGCCCTTGCTCAGTGTGCCTTAGAGAGGCTCAGCTTCACCCCACTGAGGAGGCCCAACAAGGCCAAAACACGCGTCTGCGGTTGCTGATGGCACGCTTTTTCAGAGGAGAATTGCCATAGCATTTCGTTTCTGGGCTGCCCTTGTGGGTGGACAAAGACTGATATGCAAATGGATATTTCTCCTCTGTGAAGTAAACAGTGAGCAAAAACGTGGTTGTAAACCCTCCTGAGTGGAAGAAATTCCATAGAACAGGGCATTTGGCCCATGTTCGTTCTCAGTAGACGGGCTCCCACTCTCCTTTTCAAGAATAAGAATATGCTTTTCATGGCACAGTAACTAAATGGCTACAGTCATTTCAAAAAGAACGACCACAACAAGTGCATCTTGGCTCTTTCTCATCACAACCATATGTTATGGGCTGCTGGAGACTTCAAGGCTCAGCACTGTCCCCAATTCTTTTTAACGTGTATCTACGCCCTCTAATGGATATGATTCAAAACTTTGTTCTAGATTTCTACAACTATGCAGATGATACACAGATCGTCCTAGATCTAAACGTAGACAATGCTGTATGGTCAGATACAGTGAGAGACTGCCTTATTGCAATGAAAACCTGGACAGATGGAAATTCTTTAAAGACCAACCGAGGCAAGACAGAGATCTTAACAGTCAATATGAATCCATTACAAATACCAAGAACCTAAACATGCAGTTAAAAACCTGGTGATAACTTTTTTTTAAATAAAGAACTAACCTTAAATAAACAGATAGCTAGAGTTACAAAAACAAACAAAATTAAAAACAACCAGACACCTGCTGCCATATTTAACCTTTACATACCAAGTAATGCCAATGGATTATTTTGTTTCGTCTAGACTGGGCTAATAATAGTATCTATCTGGGACTGCCAAACAACACGATGACCAGACTATAGAGAATTCAGAATATGTCAGCTAGAACCTTGTTGAAACTCAAGAAATTGTCATTGACATATTGACCACGCATCTCCAGGACTGCATAATTTACACTTGCTGCCAATAATAAGCGAATTATGTTCAGAAGTTCATGCATTGTGTTCAAAAGCCTGAACACACCTGCTGAAACTTCCCTGTCAACGAGATTTATATGTACACGCCAAATTGCTCTTTGAGATCAGGCACCTAAAATGTGAGTAACTAGCCCACAATATAGGAAAGAAACTCAAGGTAGACGCTCATTCTCGGTGCATGCTGCCAATCTGCATAGTCCGATTGCACTGTTATTTCGGAAAGAAAGAAGCCCAATGCAATTCCGCAAACAGCTGAAAACCTATCTTCTCTGCCTCCCTTAAGATAGATCATCTGTCCAAGCTACTTATAACTTGTTTCTCGACTGCTCAAAGATACCCTCGGGTGACTGTTACCCTTAACAAAACTCCCATATACATACATACATACATACATACTGTGATGAATCAAGCAATATCGTCAATGATTCTCTGGAAGGGAGCTTCTGTTCTGTGGCCAGGGAAAGGCAGAAGCTACCTGACTCTGACCCTGGACGTGGCTATCTGCGGGAGGACCACATAGGCGAAGATAAACTACAGAGAGGCAGGAAAATACTGGATCAAAATAACCCTGAGGAGGGGGCCATAGTTAGAAGTCCGAGTGAATCGAGTGCTTTAACAGACCCCTGGGGGCATTTACCAGAATGGTAATGGGCCACCTCCGAGGGTCATATTGCCATTAGTACCCCGGCACGTTGTACCAGGGTACAAATTGCAATTTTTCTCGAGTTGAGAAACGGTTCTGCAACCGTTTCTCGACTCGAGAAGACAAATGTGAAAAAATGGCTAACACGGATCTGGCCAGTCAGATCATGGTGGCCAGTCAACGAAGGAACCCCAGCAGAGCCTTCTCAGCAAGGTAAGGCCCGGGCAAGGGCCAATGAGTTTGCTTGTAACAAGCTCATTGACCCTCGCTGGGTACTAATGTAACGTAGATAAAGAATTCCCAGGCTTTCTTAGCCAACAACCCTATTTACCTCCCTCCCTCTTTATGAGTACTGAGACAAGAAAGAGGGATGGAGCAATGAGGATGACAAGAAGTGGTAAGCCAATGTTATAGTCTTTGGAAAATGCTAACCAATGCTGGAAAGTTTAAAACGGACACAGCTGAACAGAATACGAGAGAGTGGCAGAGACTGCTGCCGAAGCCAGCTTGTTCTGACACTGGTTGGGACACCAGAGACAAGCACAGAGGCTGATGAGAACGGCATGCAGAGAGACAGAGTATATGTAACTTTTTATTTCCTATTCAATCATCCTCTACAGAATATTTGCCAGTGCCTATTTTAGTTAACTGCCACACAATGCAGTGATGGGTCCCATCACATTTCTTTGTATTTATTTATTTCTATAGCGCCAAAAACCCGCAGGTATCGGGGCGCTGACATGAACACAAAAAAGACAAACAGAAGAACGAGACAAGAGAAACTAAAGTATCCTAGAAAGATCGTTTAAGACTGGAGTGTCAAAGATTTCGCTAAAGAGGTGCGTCTTCAATGATTTTCTGAATTGGCTCAAATTTGAAACCCCTCTAATAGACATTGCAAGGGAGTTCCAAAAAGATGGCAACAAAGCCTGGAAGGATCTTCCTAGGACTCTGGCTCTTTTAATTCTGATTCCCTACAATAGGGTGTGGCCAGAGGATCACAGATCTCTGACTGGCTTGTAGGGCATAATCATAGGTTTGAAATATTCCAGTACTTTTCCACAAAGGGAACAGTGAATAAGGGAGCCCATTTTGAACTTGATACTTTGCTGCACTGGTAACCAGTGCAGTTCTCTCCTGATGTTAGTAATATGAGCTCTTCTTGGAATGGTCATTGCTATGCGGACTCCATCATTCTGAATGATTTGGCATATCCAGAGATTAGACTTAGATGCTCCACACAATAAGATGTTGAAGTAGTCTAATCGTGTTGGAATCATGGCTTGGGAAATTGTCACTGAATTCTTTTTATTGATGAAGGGCCGTATGGTTCGGAAAAGCCGCAGGTGATAGCTGCATGTTTTGTCAAAGATTTTGAACTTGGTCATCTGAGTTCAGGGATGCCTCCAAAATGACCCGTACTGTTTTCACTTTGGTTTGGGTTATGATCTTGTTGCCTTGCAGCGTGAAATAGGCATAGGCAGGGTCTGGTTTGGCTCAGGCCTGTGGTGATCCAAATTTGAGTATATCAGTTTTATTGCCGTTCAGGCAGAGCCAATTCAAGGACATCCATCTCTCAATGGCATTGTATAGGTTCTTTAATGTCAGTGAGTCTTGATGGCAGTCACCACTTAGCTCGATAACTAGTTGCGTGTCATCGGCATAGTTGATAAGAAAGACCCCTTCCTCTTCTAGCAGTGTACAGAGGGCACTCATATATAGTTTGAAAAGGAGAGGCAATATTGATGCTCCTTGAGGTACTCTGCATTTTATAGGGGAAACCGGGAAAGTGGCTGCACCCCATTGTACATTGGATTCGCGATTGGATAAAAATGACAATGCAGTTGACAAACTTCTACGAGCAACCCCCCTGCTGTGGTAAGCATTCCAAAAGGCGCTCGCGATCGACCAGATTGAATGCTGCTGATAGATCCAAAAGGATCAGCATCCCTGCTTTCCCACTGTCAACAATATCTAACATGTGGGTCTGAAGATCCAGAAGTGCGGTCTCAGTACTGTAGGCCGGACGAAAACCGGACTGCCTGCTGTCTAAATTGTTATTATTTTCAATAAACATCTGTAGCTGGGCGGTGGCAGCCGAGTCCAATATTTTTTAAAGGAATCGAATATTCGTTATTGGCCTAAGGTGGCTTGGGTCCGTGTGGTCTGGATTCAATGTCTTGGGAATTGGCATGATGGTAACTTTCTGCATGTCATGGGGAACTTGCTGGTCTTGAAAAGAGCCATTAACAAATTGTGTGAAGAAAGGTTCAAACCATTTTCTATCTTCCAGTATAAGTGGAGATGGTAAGATTCATAGAGGCTAGTAGCGAAATCACATCTCTCCTCTTATTTAAATATTGTGTTCTGCAACTTTAATCTTTCTCTCTGAATATTAGGTGTCTAATGCCTTTCTGTTCTTATCCCTACCAACCAACTCTCGCGCCGCTCCCACTTCTATACTGAAGAGCCGTGCTTTCTCCCCTTGAAAGTAGCATTCTGACTCTGCTGGTGGTATTCTGCTCCCATACAAATTGTTACCTCCTCCATTTATAGGAGCGTTCCGATGCCACTTGTGTTATTCAAAAAGCACATATTTTCTCCACTCCACGAAGAAGCAAAATGTTCCACCCTGTTTCTCTTCCTTCGTGCGTCTTTCCCAGTGTGTGTGTTCACCGGTGTATGAACAATGGGTCAGGAAAGTCAAAATTGAGAGTGAGTGCGAGCAAGGTGCTGTTTGAATCCTTATTGTTTGCATGATCAGAAGTCGATTTCCTGAAAGTACTGTGCTTTATTGAAAGCATTCTTTAGAACTAGATCAGGAAAGACTGCAAGGCATCTTTGTGAACCGCTTTGTTAATTGGCATTGTAACCGAACTGTGACACGCCATTAGAGAACATCAATTCCACCTAGATTTGAATCAGGCCATTATGGTAAAAAATTGGCTGACAACATTTAAATCATCCTCCGCATTGTGTGCTGCGCACACTGTATTTTGCATCATTACAGCTTCAGAGCTGCTTTGCTTCTATAGTAGTTCTTTCGAACTACACTACCCAGGTCAACCTGTGGCTCAGAATGACGTCGGTGGCGGTGTGTTTGTGAGGCTGGTTATCGCTGGATTGTGCCCATTGAGTGCCGCCCCACTCCTCCTACTACGCCTACAACCCAACCTAGGTCCTGTGCACTATTTGTATCGCTTACATCACGACTGCTATTTCTCATATCTTTCAGATACTATGTGACACCACGACAGTCACTCCAGCACATAACCCTGCATCTGACCCCTCCATGGAAGATCGCCATCTCAGTCGGCCTCATTCATCCCCCATTGTCTCCATACCTATCCAGATGCCTGTGAACCTCCCGGCTGATGTGGTTGATGGTCCACATGCTGGTGAGTCACTGCGCACCATTGCAGTAGATCTACTCCCTTGAAATAAAGAAATTTCACCAACGGGCACTAATAATTACATCCGTAGAGCCCATCAGGATAACACAAAGACCGGTAACAGCCAATCGCAGGCTCTGCAATACTTTAACCAACAACATTCCCCAACTGTCAATGAGCCTGACATAAAGGCATTTTCTGTTAATGACTCCCTGTCCAGCACTTGCATTATACCTGACCTTTTAGCCCCAGGGACCGACACTCTGCGCAGTATAATCTCCGTGGGGTTGCCACTTACCCTTTCTATTCTGAACACCTGTTCCGTCATACAGCATGGGGTAGAAATTGAACACCATTTGACAGAGTCAGCTCCAGGCGTGTTTGCAGTTACTAAAACATGGCTCAGTGAGTCGACAACCATAGATGCTACGTTGGCCCCTGCCTTCCTTCCGACTACCAAACCTTTAGAGTTGACCGCTGAGGGAGGGGTAGCTCTAATGATAAAAAAAATACCTAGACTGCCACATGGTCAATCACACAAGTCCTGAGGGCTGTGAGAGCCTTCTTGTCAAAGTTAAAATAAATGCCAACATAACCCTGAGCATACTGGTTATTTATAGAGCATCCAGGGACATGCCACAGTTCGAGGAGCAATTTGTCAAAGTCCCCAACAACATCACCAAAACAAAGACTTTCATGATCATACTAGGCGACCTCAACCTATGGGCCGAAGATCTTCAAGATAAGCAAGCCACCTCCTTACTTGCCGCACTAGAGGCCATTGGATACACTTAATGGGTTAAATTACCCACTCATGTTGGGGGGCATACTCTGGATTGGGTCTTGGCACATTGCCTGCATATCTCAGACGTTGTGGCTCTCCCCTGTGCCTGGTCCAATCACTATATGGTAAACTCACTAGTTCTCCCACCAGCATCATCCCCTAGACTGGACTCTCAACCTAGAAACTACCAAAAAAATTATTTTGGCAGCTAGGCTACGTCCAATAGACACTTTTACCGGCTCACCTGAACTGCCGACTCACTTGGCGTCCAGTATCAACTCTTCTATAGACGCTATCCCCAAAAAGATTCAAAAGGAACAAACCTGAAAATAGCAAGAATAGATGGTACAATGATACCATTATTCAACTTAGATGCACAAAAAGATCCTTGGAAAGGGAAATGCACAATACCCATTGCCCCAATCCCATAGTCTCTATAAGCAGTCAGTGAAAAAGTGTAAAGCAGCCATTATGGAAGTCAAATCATCTAACTTCAACACAAGGAAATCCAATGCTCAATCTAGTTCACTTGAACTCTTCAAAATCCTTAAAGAATTTGAGGGAAAGTCTACCGTGAATCAAAGTTACAGCAGAGACACAGCCTGGTGCCAGGCAATACATGATGAATTCTCATCTACTCTCACAGGGCATCAACGGACCATTCTGGACCGACATGGGAGCCTTAAGGGCTCTGGGGAGGCGCAACATTTGCCCCCTAGCTATAGCAACTCCCAGAATAATTACACGTCACCCAAATTCGACTTCAAGCAGTGTACTGACTCTGAAGTCTATAAGATAATAATATGCATGAAACCGACGTCCTGCTTGGGAGATAGATAGATAAGCATTTCGTTCAGTTCCCTTTCACCGAAGGAAGCATGGATCACGCCACTGCTGAAAAAGAGCAACCTGGATCCAGCTGTAGCAAAAAAACTATCAGACCATAACAAATCCTGAAGATCATAGATAGAGTGGCACATCTACAGTTCCAGGATTTTATCGAGAACAACAGCATCCGGTGCTCAAGTCAATTGGGCTTCAGAGCCAGACATGGAACAGAAACCGATATGCTGGATTTAAAATCCAACCTTACAAGCATAGTGGATAGAGGACACCATGCCTTACTGGTGCTGCTGGATCTCTCATCGGCCTTTGATCTGGTCAACGATACTCTCTTGGTGGCCAGATTAAAGGATCAGGCCTGCTGCTCCAGTATGGCAGCTCAATGGTTCACCTCCTTCCTGGGGCCCCGTACTGCAAGAGTGGCAACAGATAGCGCTAAGTCCATCCCAACAGCCATGACTTGTGGAGTCGCACAGGGTTCCTGTATTGTCCCCACATTGCTTAACATGTACATCAGCCCATACTTAGTCTCCCGGACCACCTGGGTGTGCAATATACCGACTATGCTGACGACACCCAGGTCGTACTAGTGCAATCCAAATCTGGATGGCCTCAACTTCCCTAGCCCTGATAAAACTGAGCTTCTATTTGTGGCATCAGGGCCACTATTAAAGAAACTCAATCCAGAATACAAATGCTTTATCGCAGGAATCAGAATCATGGTAGCAAAAAGTCTCAAGATACTTGGCGTGTATTTAGATGCAGAACTTACCATGAGACATCAGGTCTCGCACATTCGATCTACTTTCGGCTACCTTACCAAGCTCCTTAATTATATATGCCCTTACAACTCGACCAGCAATAGATCACTGCTGGCCACCGCCCTAATGAACACCAGGCTAGACTTCAGCAACAGTTTGCTGCCCAGCACTTCACACATCAACAGTCAATCTCTTCTAGTTACTGAAACTGGCACAGTCCGTGCAATCCATGGTTTCTCCAGACGAGACCATATCACAGATGCCAGAGGGCGTTACATTGGCTGCCGATAAAGCACAGGATCACTCATAAGATCCTGGCACTATCCTACAAATGTTGGACAGCCACAGCTCCCAAATACCTTACAGATCGCCTGAAGGTATACCAGCCTTGCCACAAACTGTGGTCCGAGGACAATTTCAAAATGGTTCAACCAAGGTTTAAACTGGTTAGATTTGGCAGCACCAGCTTCGATGTTCAGGCAATGAGAATAGCAGGATCACTCTTTGAATTAAAAAAAACTGGTCAGATCTCACCTGTTTAATCTTAAACTAGGTTAAAGAGTACCTGGGTGCAGTCCTTCCTACTCCCCTGCACTGACCCTGTAATTGGTTTGTCCTGTCCATGTTCCTTGTTTTTTGTGAGCCCTGAGGCCAATGGGCATTTGGCGCTCTACAATAATTAAATAATAATAATAATTAGTATATTTAAGGGGCACTCTTGAGAAACCGAGGTCTATAATTGTTCAGGAACAGAGGGAATAGTATTGTAAATGATATTTACAGTGGGATAAGTGGTACAAGGAACACCACACACCAGTTCCCTTAAAGATAGTAATTGTTAGGATCTATGGGTGCCAAAGCCATCTTCCTCAGCACCCCACGTAGTCGTGATGGCGGTGAGTGGAGACTGCCATGGTTGTTGGGACTACAGACCTCCATGCAGGCGAAGCGAGGCATTTGCACATCGTTGGCCACATCACCAGTTGCCACAGCAACACATTGTGCTACGGCAGGAAACGGAAGATACAAAAGGCCCGCGATACGAAGGAGCAGCACTCCACAAACCCTATGCAAGTCTTGCATCTGGTTTTGCCCCTGTTGCTGTGTTCCTTCCTCGTTTTCCTAGTTCTCTCCCCTTCCTGGACCTTTCCGTATCTCCATGGACTGGCCGTGTGATTAACTGGTTTCTGACCAAGCCTGACATTTACCTACCTCTCAGATCTCCCTTACTCGAATGCCTTGATTGATCGTAACCTGGTTGCCGTCCCAGTAGATTTTTTTACCTGCTTTTGGAATTCCCTATTACCTGAACTGTAACTTCCTGACATCTGTCAACCGTGTCTGGGTCATTTCTTGAACAAAATGGTGAAGAAGAATTTTGAGTATGGATGAATGAGAATGCTAAAGAAAGCATTGCACAGGTCACAAACATTGGAACGGGTAGCCGTTGGAGGAATTCCGGAAAGGGTAGGGTTAGGATCACATGAGAAAGTTGGCAAAATGCAGTATGAAATGGGCATAGATTTTGCTCAAAGCAATACATATCTGTGCTAGGTTTCCTAGGAGTGTTACATCGGCTATTAATGTGGACATGAATACTCTGCTGTAGGAGAGACTGGATAATAGGTTGGATGCCTTCTTCAGGTTTCTTGGAGAGAGCTTATTGAGGAGCATGGGAAAGCAGGATTTCAGGGCTCAAAGTAATGCAAACAGGTTCAGCAGAAAGGACCTAACCCAGCAGATTAGTAAGAGTTTATCATAGCAGTGGAGGTAATGCTGCAAGGTCAGCAAGAGTGGAAGGATAATGGGCAAATGGTTTGAGAGAAGGTTTGTGATGGAGGAGACAGATGAGGTCAGTGCAGTCTTCTACTGGCGCCTCAAGAAAGGCCCTGCCCGAGGACAGTTGATTGTGCACTTTCATTTGTGGAGCAGGCCAATGCCAAGCTTACCATGAACCATCCCCTGTGACTCGCTGTTCCTCCTTTTAGTTTCGTCCTCATGCCGCTTAAGTGCACCCTGCATTATGTTTTGTATTCGTTTGCATCCTCATGCTGCTTGTGTGGGTTTCTTGGTTCACTGGTCTTCTATACTGCATTAATTCATAGACACATTTAGAAGGGGAGCCCATTTATATTTTCTCTGCATTGTTTGTGCTCTTCGAACACCCACCCTAAAAGTAATGAACAAACTCAAAGAAGAATTGAAATCCACAGAAAATGACATGCAGCACCTCACACTCCTCTCTACCCTGCATGCCTTTTACCTACACAATGATTCGTTGAGGACATCATAGACAAACTCCCCCCTTATGTCCTCGCCCCATCATCATTCCCCATATTTCTACCCTTAGTTCTTCTCCCTAACATTCTTCCTCCACCTTTATTCATGTCCACCCTTCCTGAAGCCCCTCAATAAGCCACAGGTTCCAGCCCCATCTGGCGACCACAACATTTGACTCCCTTTCAAATTGATAGACCACCAACATATCTCATTCCCCTTTCATCCTTTGGCACTCAAGTGACCCACCCTGCACCATCAAGGACATGTGACTGCCAACGTAACCAGGGCTCTGCTTCATTGGCACCACCAGATAACCATATTGCTGGACTTGCAACACAGATTAATGGCCGCATTTGAACATTGCCAGCAGGGCGCAATCAAGGATATGGAGTTAAAATCCATTCAGTTCTTAGAGCACCACCCTGCCCTTGCTGACCTGAGTCGCCTGCTGCATGTATGAATGCCACAGGACAATACTTAATTGCACTCAATTGGTCTGATGCACATCAACATATGGAGGAACAAAATAATAACAGCGATAAACTGGTCACGGTTATCCTATTTGCCGGATAACGGTTGACTGGAATACGACACACACGTTTATACAGAACAAATGCGAATCTGTTCTGAGAATATAATATTTAACATTATATTGTGATAAATATTTTGGCATTTCAAGTGATGCGGTTACCACACCCAGGCCCCTAGTTAAAAGGTTTGTTCATGTCTCCTTGCACCAATCCAGGATAACATTAGGAATGTGTTGATGGGGTGCAGAGCCAAACCAATGGAAGACCTTTTGCAACCAGCGCAATATTCCTGTGACAAACATGAGTTACAGAAAGACCAGGTTCTTGTCAAACTAATGGAGCGCAAACTGTCTGGAAATGTAGACCCAACTGGACCTGTTTGTAAAAATCTACTGTGAACATCGGTTATTGGTCATTTCTGGTTCAATGCTCTCTCTGGAGGTTAAATCCCACTACGTTTTGCCCCTTCGCAAATTATTTTGCTTCTCCTCTCCTGTAGGGTTTCAAATGTTCTGTGATTCTGTGTAGGGTCTGCTGAGTTAATTATCTGCACCCTTCTATCTGGTGTCTGAGTTTATTCGGGGTCCTGGTCCTGTACTTCTTCATCCTGCTCTTCATAAGTGGAAAGCAGCATCACATCTTATTTATCTATGTCTGAGTCCCGAGCCCCTTCCACTGCCGTAGTGTCTAGTTCAATGTCTCGGTCCCTAGAATTCTTTAGGATAAACAAGGGAACGTCCTTCTCATTGATCTTGTTTTGAACCGCACACGGCTTTTGGGCTGTGGGGGTCAGAGAAACAGGTCTTAGATTTTGGATGAAGTTTCTGAATCCTCCTCCTCGTACCTCGTTTGTTGTTGTCACATTTTTTGATTTTTTTTGTCAAAGTAGGGTTTGTTCCTTTAGTTTCCTGGTGGCTTTCATAGATTTATTGCCATCCTTTGCAAAAATGGAGAAGTGTTCTGAATTCACAGGACTCTCTTGGCGGCACTCCACTGAAGTGGTCTCTATTACCGAGACCTTATTCCAGGGTGCCTGTCCACTAGAAGGAGGTGTAGAGGATTCCACGATGATCGGTGGACACTGCTCCAGACTATCCTTCTGTAACCCACTGCAGGAAAGCCTCATAGCTTCCTCCCCAAAAGCTGACAAGTGTCTTACTCTGGAAGTGCTCTCTGCAGTGCTTACTTCGGGGCCTGTGTTATAAGGCAGTTGATGGATGGCTGAATCAGTCTGTGCTCTTTGGGGCAAGGTTTTAGAGATACCCAGATCGTCTTGGGTCTTCAGTAAGGTGATGGTTTCCCTGAAGCACGCCAAAAATGACATCTTCTATCAGGTCGATAAGGGTTTTAAAGATAACCCCCTCAGACTCTCTTCTTCTAGATCTTTTTTCTCTAGAGGCTTCTATGTACGTTTCAATGGAAACCAGCTTTGAATGCATCATAGCAAGCAACATTGATTGGTTCTTATAGTTTTCACTCAAGTTTTCGTACAATTTTAAGAAGGGAGAGAGAGCTATGGTGACAATGGATTCAATTGACGCTTGTAGTTGAGCACACTGCTTCTCCCAGTTTTGGTAGTTGCTTGATAGGGCTTGGGCCTGGGAGACCTGAGCTGTTTGCATAGCCTTACTTGCCTTGGCCCCTCTATGTGAAGGTCTATGTTGTGTGGAGGTTTCCTCGTATTCTGACTCTGCATCATCCGACTACTCTGTCGATGTTACCAATTGGGTCACAGTTTTATTTGATACCATCTGTTTATTATGATAAATGTCAGTGTTACAAGGCTTACCCTTAGGCCTTCGGGGGAGTGGCTCCAATGAACAATTCAAAGGGGTTATCTTTAATTTTTTTGTAGGGGCATTTGTGTCCCTTAAGTCGTCATCTTCGGATTCCATCATACATCTGTTCTCTTCTCTATTTACATTACTCTTGCTCAAAGGTGGGCTACTAGGAAGGGTTCCAGCCATGGCTGGCGGTAGCTCATCCACCTCTTTGCTCATGCCAGTGTAGATATCCCATGCTTTCCCCAGGGCACTGGGTTGGGGAAGTAAGTTTGCACGACCTCATAGCTGTTACTGAAACTTGGCTCCATGGGGCCCTAGGACCCCTTTTATCCCTTGCACTCCCTGAAGGATACACAATCATCAGAAATGACCGTAACACTGCTCAAACTAAAGGCGGAGGTATAGCTATTATCCATAAAACCACGCTAAATCTCCGGCTCGCCACTCCTTGCCAATTCAAATCAGCAGAATCCCTCACAGCGAAGCTCGCCATCTCTCCTAACCAGACCATCACCATCCACATCATATACAGGCCCCCTGGCCCCATATCTACCTTTACTGAGGATCTCGCCCACACCCTGTCTGAAAATACCAAGACTACCTCACAAATCATCGTACTAGGTGATTTCAATTTAGGCCTCTCTGACCCTAACAATGCATCGGCCCATGATGTCAACAGTTTACTACTCAATCTAAGCCTCACACAACGTGTCACCGCACCTACTCACTCAAAGGGCAGAATCCTAGATTGGATAGCTGACCTTAACTGTGATTCTAAGGTCAACTCCAGCTTACCATGTGACTGGACGGACCATCACCTTATCACATTTAGCATCCCCACTAAAATCACTCAACGCATCCCTAACATAGCACCTGCCACGTCCACTAGGAACAAGCGCAACATAACGTGTGCAAAACATATCCCACTCATCCTCCACGCCCTCAATGATCTTGCCTCTGCATGTTCGGACCCTACTGTCCTGGTCGACACTTACAACCAGACTATGCTAAAGGCACTTGATCTTCTCGCTCCCTCAAAACTACAGAAACCTAAACCCCGGGCTCCCCTTAACACCTGGTTCACGCCTCAGCTGAGAACCCTACGTAAGGAAAAAAGGACCCTTGAAACTCGCTGGAGAAGCCACCCCACGGAATCCAATAAAGCAAGCATGGCTCTAGCCACTTTAAATTACAAAGAAGCCATCCTGGCTGCTAAAAAAGAAACATACAATAAACGTATTGAACAGGCACAATCCAACACCAAGGAGCTATTCAAAATTTTAAAGGAACTGGAATCCCCTGCTACTCCTCCAGACGCCTGCTCCAAAGACAGCGCTTGGTGCACAAACATCCAAGAGGCTCTCTTGGGAAACATTACTATGCTCCAAACCAAAACCAATGAGAAAAAAAACAGTCTACACTCCTTTATAGCACAGCTTGCCCCTCAGGCTAACTACAAACCGAATACTGCACCTCAGCAACCCTTCTGCTTCTCACCCCTCTCTATTTCTGAAGTTGAACACATCATTAACAGTCTTAAGCCCTCTAACTGTCAGGGTGACTCCTGCCCTGCCACTATCCTCAAGGAGGCCTCACAGCACCTGGCGCCTTTCATAACTACACTCAAAAACTCCTCCTTCAAGTCGGGGATCGTCCCTGACAACCTCAAGGACGCCTGCGTTATTCCCTTACTGAAAAAACCTACCTTGGACGCTAGCACTCCTACCAACTACAGACCTATCACCACGGTGCCATTTCTTTTAAAAATTCTCGATCGAGCGGCATACCTGCAGATCCAAGATTATCTTGAATCCAACAACCTTCTGGGTCTTAGGCAATCGGACTTCCACCCTCGCCATGGCACAGAAACTGCGTTACTAGATTTAAAAACACAAATAGAAGACTTAAAAGATAAGGGAAAATTGGCTCTCTTACTCCTTCTAGACCTCTCCGCAGCATTCGATTTAGTCAATCATCAAATCCTCTGCCACCACCTTAAATCAGCGGCTAACTTCTCAGAGAAAGCCACAGCTTGGATTACATAATTCCTGGACAATAGATCTATGAGGGTCTTCTCCCCCTCTGCCACTGCTGAACCTTCCCCTGTCACATGTGTCACCCAAGGGTCATATGTGTCCCCGGCACTCTACAACGTTTTCACAAAACCTTTATTTGACATACTGCACCGTATGGGCGTCACGTACACCAACTATGCTGGCGATACCCAAATACTTATTCCCATCACAGGTGACTACAAAATTCACTCCCTAGCTATCAACGCCATTTATCTAGTCATCCAGGCCTGGATGGCGCAGCATGAACTGTGTTTAAATGAGGAGAAGACTGAGCTCCTCATCTTAGGTTCACCCCAAAAACTCAGTAAACTTGACTCCTCATTCAAGTCCTTCAGCATCGATGGCAACTGCATCAAAGTGGCCAAGGACACCAAGACATTAGGTATTTATCTTGATTCCACCCTCTCCCTATCCAGACAAACTAATGCAGTCTCTTCAGCCGCATCTTACACATGCAAGCTTATCACAGCTTGCCGCCCTTTTCTGTCTCCTGCCAATTGCACAACTCTAGCCAGGACTCTTGTCCTCTCCAAAATCGATTACTGCAATGCCCTCTATCTGGGCACTAACCAATGCAATATCAGAAAACTTGAAATCATCCAAAACAACGCTATTAGAGCGGCCCTGAACATTCCTAGAACAGCACATATCTCAGAATACAGACGGAGCCTTCGCTGGCTCTCAATTACCCAAAGAGTCTCTCTTAAAGCCTTGGCACTCACACATAAAAGTATTGCTAACCTAGCCCCCAGCTACCTTTCCAACAGGTTCACCTCGCACTCAGCTGCAAGACCTCTCAGAAGCGCACACACTAATTGCCTTGTCATCCCACGGTTCAACCTCCAAAAATCTCGAGGTCGAAGTTTCCCTGTCCTAGCAGCCAAGCTGTGGAACACACTACCCAACCCACTCAGAGCTGAACCTTCCTTCACTGCCTTCAAGCGTAATGCCAAAGCTTGGCTATCCACCCTCGACTAAGGATGACTATTGACTGTAACAATATTCTATGACACCACAGGCTATTTTTATGTCTCTGCCATTGCATTCTGCCCTATCCTGTAAATTGTATACCTTCGATTATGTCACTTGTATATTGTATACCTTTGATTATGTCACATGTATATTCTGTATATTCTAAATGTAAATACTGTAATGTAAACTGACTGTAACTAAATAATGCGCCCGGTTGCCCTCGGGCCTTGTGTGCTACACAAATAAACAAAATACAAAAACAAAAATACATGTTTCAGACTATTACGTGTATCAGTTGAAACAAATGCATATTTAGCGCGCCATTATCTTTATGAAAATGCTTAGGTTGAACTGATGAGGGCGTATATACAATCAGCACCCTTGCATGATCCTAACATGGGGATAACTAAAAAAAAACGAATTCTGATAACCTATGGATAATGTTCAACATTTTGAAGGAGTTTCAGGATTGATTAAGGTAGTGTGGCTTTAGATTTACACACTGTGTGCATTCACTGGGTAGCCTTCTGCTTCTTTTCTTAATAGATAAAAGTGACTAAATAATGGAACCCTCTTTGCTCAATAACTAGGGCAGATGTTATATGGAAGATATACTATTGAGTGCCTTAACAGTATATTTTCAATTGGGCCGTTTCAACACTTTGGCGTTTTTCCATGGGATGACGTAATCACATGACACTTAGTGATAAAACATGATGGCAGCCATTTTGAAAGTGCTGTCTGTACCATTTGGACTGGTCACTCGAAAACTATGCCAGTGGAAAAACAGACAAAGTCACAGAACGTGAATAGTAGTATGACCCCCTTTTAATTTTTGGTTTTCAACATGGAACCCGGGATCTTAACCCTTATAATACAGGATCAGAAAGGTTTCTCCAACTGGCAGTGATCTCATTTAGAAAGAGATTTTCAACCCAGGATAGACAGACATGAACCAATGGACCATTAAACTCTTATGGGGACAAAGTGGGGTGTGCGTGTTCACTCCTTGATAATGGTAGACATGAGTATTCTCATAGGTCTCTCCTTGGGTTTTCTTTGCAGACTGTTCAACAAATCACAGTAATAAAGACAAAGATATTGAATATCTATGTTTAGGGATTACCATGGACTACTTCTCCAGGCAAACATTTGGATTTAATTTTGAGGCATAACAGATGATTTAGACCAGTTATGTTTCACAAAGACTAACGGGTAAATGTAACCAATCAAGACTAAGTACGTGCTTCTCTCTTTTTACAGGATGTTAAAGTAGGATGTCACATACTAATGTGAATTGCAATGTTTAATGTTGGAATTCTATGTAACAGAACTGTGTCATTCTAGAGTTTCGGGTGACTGTGGTCACGATTCACTTGCAACATTATCCCCTGAAGAATGTCCTGCCTTGGGTGGCATATTGGGCAGAAACATATAGGGCTGATTGGAAATACAGTACTGTGCACACATAAATGACTGTATGGTTCCAAGAACAAATGAAAATTAATTCCATTGACTCGATTGTAGCGTGAAAATGTACATAATAGAATGAAATATTTTACACAATGCCAGACATCCTATATTGTTTTTATATGTGTGAATGTTTGGTATGCTAATGAGTTATTTTAAACGGTTGATTAATAAACACTTTTGCATCTTTGCAATTATGAGGTAAAGGAGTCCATTATTTCAGGACTACTTTATAAAAGGATGAGAGACAATACACTTGCATTTTCTTAGTATTAAAATCACAATCATTAATTTAGTATTGAATGCAAACTTTCAAACAATTTGCTCACGATCCTTGCACTCTTGCTGACCTTGCAGCATTACCTCAACAGCTATGATAAACACATGCTAGTGAGCTGGGTTACTCCTTTCTGCTGAGCTTGTTTGTATTACTTTGAACCCTCAAGTCTTGCTTTCCCATGCTCCCCAATAACCTCTCTACAAGAAACCTGAAGAAGGCATCCAACATCTTATCCAGTTTCTCCCACAGCAAAGTATTCATGTCCACATAAATAGCCCATGTACATTCCTATTGTCCCTGTCAAGAAACCTGGAAAAGATACTTATTGCTTTGTGCAAGATCTATATCTAGTTCATACTGCTATTTTGCCAACTATCTCGGTTGACCCTCTCCCCACCACCATTCTTTCTAGCATTCTTCCAACAGCTACGCATTTCATTGTTTTTGATCTGTGCTATGCTTTCTTTAGCATTCCCATTCACCCATACTCAGCATTTTTCACCTTTTTGTATTGTGGTCAACAAATAAACTGACAAGACTTCAATGGACTACACCGAACCCCCACTCTTCTCCTAAATCCTTAAAAAGGATCTAGATACCATTACCTTCACTAAGGGTTTCAGGCTTATCCAATATGTGGATGACCTTTTACTTGCATCCCATTCTCATTAAGCTTGAAAATCTGTCACTCTAACTTTGCATGGCCACAAGGCTAGCAAAGATATATTGCAACACTTCAACGACTCTGTACATTGTATGGAACATGAAATATAGCAAGGTGAACACCATTGCTCCTCTGCCCACATTTCTTCCATCTTGCCAATGCCTAAGCCACAAAAACAAATGTGTGCTTTCCTCAGCATTGCTTGTTTCTGCCATCTGTGGATATTGGGCTACTCTGCTATTACTTGTCTGCTTCAAGACCGTACACTGCATGCCTCCATGGATCCCCTCCTATCGATCCTTGTGGATTTTCTGCCATTAAACAAGCTCTTGCTTTTCCTATAGCCCTTGGTCTCCGGGATTATGAAAAGTCATTTACTCAATGTTGTGAGGAACATGACTCTTTAGTTTTAGGTTTCCTCTGGCAAATGCATGATAACCTTGATTGACCTGTATCTTGTTTCAGACCTTTGCTTGTCCCAATGGCATCAGGCTTCTTTACGTGCAATGGCAGTTGCTGCCATATTGGCTGAAGAAGCGAGAACATGAGTGGGCGCTGTTGCGCGCGACTGAAGATGGCTGCCTGACTCCGGAGCTCTGCAACCCAGGACCTTCACATGGCCTACAACCTCCTTTTACGAGTGTGCACCACATTCGAACAACATTAGTCCAGCAGCGAAACACCTCTTCGCTTGACCTGTGGCGATTCAACACTGACGGAGCCCCCAAACCGCTCCCGCGCCTTTGACTGTGTCGGGCGCCCTACTGATGCGCCAAGCTAATCTACCTTACCTGCCCTCATCCACCTGCATCCACTGCTGGATGTGGAGGCCATTGGGTCCCGCCACACAAATGGGAAAGGCCTATGTCTCCTGTCTTCCGGAGACCGACCCGCCAATGCTGTGGTGGGTGCAGGCTGCGTGCTGCTGATACCCCTTCAAACTGATGTGTGTGGCCAACGCCGTCCTCCGCACCCGGCTGGAGCTGCACTGCCTGAGTGCACACTGGGCTTGGAGTCCATACTGAATAAAGCCTGTTGACTGGACTGAACCAGTGAGTGACGGGTGTCACTGGGACTCTTTCATACACCCTCGAAGACCATGCTGAGGCGCCGGCCCCCCACCCAAGGTCATCCCACCTCCTGCAACAAACCATGGTTGCACCCTGCAGCACACTGGGTCATGTGTCTGCGCGCACCAGCCCACTAAACTGGAGTGGGTCAATACAATGTGCACATACTTTACACTCCTGATAGACGATGTGAGGGCCCAGCCCCATAGAGCTGCAACAGGCTCTGTCTGAAGGCCTGATCCTGGCTGAAATCTTGCGCAGTGACTGCCACTATGTGCGACAGCACATGATCTGACTGCTCTCAGATCCTCTTCTGGAACCTACTGCGGGGCCGCTCCTACATCAATAGTTCTGCAGCTGTTGTGAGCCGGCTTAGGCCTGTGGCACACCTACTGCATGTGGTGGATGCCCTATACCACAATTAGAACCTTTTTAGAGCTGTGGTCCACCTGAGGAACCTGGCGGATATTTACTCCCTGCAACCCTCATTTATTCTAGTTCACTGTGTCAACCCATGGTGCCTAAACCTGTGTATTTGGACGACATAGTGGTGGTAAGAGATGTTGGCTGACTCTGCAAGCCTCGGTCTTTCCCCCTCTGCCTCACAACATAGCCCTTGCTGCCTCCCTTGACATAACACTGTACAAACATGACGAAGGGTGCAGGGAAGAAGCAATCCTCTATGAACATGTACACCAAGGCCGCACCCAGGGCTCAAGATGGGACGGATAGTGCTAGTGGCAGACCGCCGTCACCAGAGGAACCCAGC
Source organism: Ambystoma mexicanum (assembly GCF_040938575.1). Taxonomy (NCBI): domain Eukaryota; kingdom Metazoa; phylum Chordata; class Amphibia; order Caudata; family Ambystomatidae; genus Ambystoma; species Ambystoma mexicanum. The sequence goes on along the minus strand of NC_090935.1, from coordinate 668,305,533 downwards.
GAACTATAATGCATGATGGAGTATATGTGTGAAGGGTTCAAGGCATACACACTAAACTCAACAACATGAGCGGCACAATTAGCTCCATTAATTCCTGCATAGATAAAACTGACGCCTGCATCACAGAGGTGGAGGGTATGTAGGACGAGATTCGGATGCTCAGAGCTGACATTAGCTCGCTCTGAAAACAAGTGTTAACGATCAGTAAGAAGAACGAAGATCTGGAATCCCGTTCAGGGTGCAACAACTTGCCAATAATAGAGATACCTGAAGATAAAATTGAAGGCCCCCTGGAAACTTTATTGAACCCTCCTGTCCTTATTGGATGCCCCTAAACTGTCACCACAGTTTGCAATAGAAAGGCCCACCGGTCACTTGCCCCTAGGCCTAGACCTGGTGCTCCCCCGTCCAATAATAGCCTGAGTCCTCAACTACTGGAATAGAGATGCGCTATTGCGGGCTGCGAGAGCTAAAGGCGAGTTACTGATGGTCTCCAACAGAATCCACCTATATCCTGACTTCTCTGTCACAGTGCAGCAAGAGTGAAAATACTTTATGGCTGCAAAGAAGAGACTTTGTGACTTGGGTGTTAAATATGCAATGCTATACCCCGCCAAGCTATGGGTTGAACATGCTGATAAGGTATTTTTAATCATCATACCTGAGGAGGCCATGAAATTCCTTGATGACCACTTCACTGGGTAAGCCTTAACAGTAACACTTTGTCATATATGAGCCCAATCGACGGGCCCCTGATGAGTAATAGATAATGTACAGACTGCCTAGTGACTCACTATTGGATACTCTTTGTATGGGCTTCCTGCTGCTTCTTGAAATTATATAATGATTACTTGGGAAAGTGCACCTGCATATTGATCTACATGATGTAAGTGAGGCTGTGTTGAGGGCCGGGTTGTAGTCAGCAAACAGCCCCCCATGCAAAGCTGCAAACAATGTTGGGTTTGGGGTATTCATTCCTCTGATTGCGCGAATAAGCAGGATGGGGTTGGGAATCTTTGGGGGAAATATACAAAATGGGCTTGACATGTGTGTTATAGTTGGGGAATGGCAGTGTCCCTTGGTGATTACTCCAGCGAAATGCTCTCTGTTTGCCCATGTTTGGCTCATGATATACACATTTGCAAAAGGTTGGATGAGACACTACAGTGTATGAGTTGGAATGTGAGGGGACTGGGCAATCCAGTGAAAATGTGTAAGCTCCAACTCTATGCTGAACAACATGAAGCCCAAATTTTGTTACTACAAGAAAGGCATGCATTGGCCATTGGCTGTGATAGATTTGCTAAGAGTTGGGGTGCGCAGCGTTATTAAACGACATTCTACTCAATGTTGGGGAGTCATGTCCCTTATTCATAAATCAATAGTATATACACATAAAATGGCACACATAGACCCACTAGGTAGATACGTGCTGCTGCATGGTGAACTCATAGGGCAGGAAGTTCTACTAATGAATATATACAGGCCTAATGGGGACGATCCCGAATTCTACTCAAAGGTAGTGAATCTCTTAGCACTGTATCCTCTGGTACCCATACTTTGGGGAGGGGACTTCAACACAATTGTGGACACAGACCTGGACAGATCTGCGTGTAAGGCCCGGCAATTGTCCAAAGCTGCCCGAGTGATATTAGAATGCTTTATCAGGTTGGGGGTCTTAGACGCCTGAAGACTGCTACACCCGACATCCCATATGTACTCCTTCTAATCCACTGTACACAATTCCCATTCACGCATTGATATGTGGTTAATTTCTGGGAACCTTGTGGGGCGTATTGACACAGCAAATATACTACCTAGGACTTTCTCAGATCACTCCCCAGTCACACTAACAATAACCTTTGGTGTTGCAGCTGAGACGAGACACCCATGGAGACTTAAGCCGCATGCACTCTCTGACTCGATGTTTGCAGCCGAAATAGGGAAATGTATGGAGGAATACTTTGAGACTGATATGGGTTCAGTGGGTTTGAGCGCAACTCTTTGGGAGACCTTTAAAGTCTATATCAGTGGTATGGTTTTGGCTGAGGAATTTGGGATGTTAAGGGCGATATGGCATAATATACAAGATAGCAAGATCACCCTGCAGCAGCTTGAACAGCAGTACACAACACTCCCCATGACCATTACACTGGCCGATATTAAGACTGAACTTGACAACCTTCGTAAACACTTCGATAGGGAAAGGACATTTCTTGATAACCCTGGGTTAGCGAGGAAATACAGTGATGGGGAACGCCCTGGCAAGTTACTTGCCAAGGTTGTACGACTTGAAAGTGGAAGCCACCACATCCCACTGGTGGAAGATGCATCCGGAACAATGGTCCACACTCTACCTGAGGTGAACTGTGTGTTTCACTCCTTTTAAGAAGGACTTTATGCCAACTGCGATGTGGCATCCGTCCCCGATATAGCGACGTTCCTAGATGGCCTACCACTGTGTGTGGTCTGATGAGGCAAGAGAGGCTCTTGACTGCCCAGTGAAGATGTAATAGATATCCCGTGCCATTGAGGCTCTACCCTCTTCCGAGGCCCCCGGCTCTGAAGGCCTGACTATGGAATTCTTTAAACACTACAAATCCAGCCTTATCCCACAACTTGCCATCCTATGGAAGGAGTCCTGTGAGATTGGAGTACTCCTCCCACACACTGCGAGAAGCAGATATAACTGTTTTACTTAAATCTGACAAACAGGCAGCCCAGTGCGGATCTTACCAGCCCCTTTCACTCATCAACTCCAATGTGGAAATATTTACAAAGGTACTGGCCCCTCGACTCTCCCCTTAAATGAAATATATAGTCTACCCGGACCAGACTGGCTTTGTCCCTGGACAGTCTACAGCACTCAACTGACGGCGTTTAGTCAATATCCTTGCACAGACTAGACAATGCAGGTGGTTGCTCCGACCCTAAATATCCATAAAGCCTTTGACTCAGGCTAATGGCAGTTCTTCTGGGTGGTACTAGAGAAATGCGACTTCGGTCTGCAATTAATTTCATCGATGCGTTTGCTATATACGTTTCCTAAGGCCAAGGTTAGTACACATGAACAACTTTCTACTTCTATTGAAATCTGCAGGGGAACCCGGCAGGAATGCCCGCTCTCGCATATGATATTCGCGGTAGTGATAGAGCCCATGGACATAAAGGGATCAAGCTAACGGGTACACCCCAAATCAAATCACTAAATGCAGATGGCGCACTATTGGTTGTGCGGGATCCAGACTTACATCTTGCCACAATCATGCAGTACGTCCTCACCTTCCCGGGCCCTGTCTGGGCTTTGAGTCAATTGCACTAAATCTGAACTATTCCCGTTGACAGTTGTGACGGCCGCACCACAAGACCTTATGGAATTTGCCTGCCCCCCCTAGAGATTAAATACCTAGGAGGCACAGTGACAAGATACTCAACCTCACTATATGAACGCAACTATAAGGCATACTTACCCCAACCCCTGAACAAACTCTGTGGCTGGGCTAAACTCCTTATTACTATCGCCGGGTATGTATCGGTCCTTAAGATGGCCATATTGCCACTATGACTCGGGGTAGAGTTTTTTTAAGACACTGAAAGTCGAAATCAACTATTTATGTGGCACCCCGGAGCGGTTAGACTAAAATGGGACACACTGACCAGTCCATACAGTCAGGGTGGCCTTGCGGCACCCAACTTTGAAAAATACTGCATGGCAGCACAGGCACAATATGCAGCCTACTGGTATGATGAAGATGCACCACACCCACATGTCAAGGTTGAACGACTTGCAGCCGATACTCACGATGTTCGCTCCTTAGTGTTGCCACCACCATGGGGGGGTTCAGACGTGACTGACCCCACTGGTGTTACAGCTCTAGCTTGGGGTGAGATTTGGAAACGGCTAGATGCCCCCCGTCCTTTCCACAGAGATCTTCCACTATGAACTGCCTCCTGGCATTTCCGAAAATAAGGAGCGCCGAGCACAGGTGTGCACTAGATGGCCGCACCATGCTGAAAGATGTTTATGACATTTATTGCGCTACAAGACATGCCGGGACCCCCTCGGATGCACCCCTCACTTTGGCTGCAGTATGCCAGCTCTGCCTCGCAGTCCGAGATGCCTGGATACGGTTCCCTGTGCTGCCCCTGGACGATCCGTTAATCGGTTTTGTGATGGAAGGTAGCTAAACTCAAAGTAGGGTGTCCAGGATATATAACCTGCTACAGAACCGGGGAAATAAACCATTAACTAAGCTCCTTGAGGCCTGGTCCTGTGACCTGGGCACAGACATCACCGACGACATCTGGCACACTATGTGTTCACAAACACGCACTGTGTGATTCAATTCTAGATTGTGGCTGATAAAATTTAAATTAGTGCACAGGTTTCACTACACACCCGCTAGACTGCACCTCATTTCAAAAGACCACCGTTCCCACTGTCCTAGGTGTCACACTGACGGGGTATGATATTACTGGGGGAATTCTGGGTCGAGGTGACACTATGTCTGAGATATTTGACTGTGCTATTGTCCGTGACCCAATGACCTGCTTATTCCACAAATCTACGCTATTCTAAGGGAGTTACCATAAACTTGCCAGCCTCTGTATGTTACTTGCCATTCGTTGCATACTGCTGCTGTGGTTGCGACCCACGCATCCCATGGTGGCACAATGGTTATGTGCTTTAACGTGGGCCTCTGACCAAGAGGAGTGATGGTCCTCCCTGCAACCAGTGAATTGTAAGCCAGCCGACATATGGCCTCCTCTCCGTATTTGTCTACAGTCACTACATGGAAACGAGTCTGATACTGAATAGTCAACTGCCTACTCTAAATCTTATCCTTCTCGACTGATTGGAACATATACAACAAGTGCAAAGCTGCTGTCTCTACAGCCCTATCTAGTAATCATGGTTGTGATGAAATACATAACTGTTGTAGTTAAAATCCTGTACTGATCTACACTGCCATGCTTTTCTACCCCTTGTTGTAATGTCAAACACTCAAAGAAAGTTTAAAAACATGTTTTTTTTAAAAAAAGAAGAAAAAGCGGGAACACTCATTTTGGGACACTCCCTGTCCATACCACACCCTGCCTCCGCTGTCAGTTGTATTTATTTAACCATTTAAAAGCTCATTAGGCCCATGAGCAAAAGGGTGCTATTCAAACAGAATATAAACATCATACTCTCGACTCTACTCTCAACCCCTCACAACCTAACTACAGACCAATAACCACAGTGCCATTCCTCCTGAAATTACTGGACAATGCCGCACATTGCCAAATCCAACACTTTCTGGAAACCCACTCCATCCTCGGGACTAGGAGATCAGGCTTCCCGGAAAGGACATGGTACAGAAACAGCCCTGGTGGACCTGAAGAGTCAGATCACCCAAATCATGGACAAAGGCAAGCCTGCTCTTCTGCTCCTTCTAGATCTCTCAGCCGCTTTCGATCTCGTTGACCACAAGACTCTCACGTCACACCTCACACACTCAGCCAACTTCTCTAAAGAATCAGCTCTTTGGGTCACCTCCTTCCTTGAGGGAAGAGTCATGAAAGTCTTCTCGGACATCGCCAACGCCACTCGCACGACAATCCACTGCAGCGTCCCTCAAGGATCATGCACTGCACCCACACTTTACAACTTTTTCACTAAGCCCCTCTTTGACAAACTAGACTCACACGGTATCACATACACGAACTACGCGGATGACACACAAGTACTTCTACCCCTCTCAGGATCATACAACGAAGACGCAAAGGCACTCCACACAATCTACTCCATCATCAAGGCCTTGATGGCAGTTAATGGCCTCTGTCTCAATGGAGACGAGACTGAAATCATGATATTAGGTCAACAGAACACCCTAGACAAACTTGACAAACTGTACGCTAACTTCTTAATTGACAACTTCATCATCCCTGTATCCACAGCCGTAAAGACACTGGGAGTATACCTAGACTCTTACTATCTATCACCAGACAAGTCAGCGCAATCACCTCCTCATCTGCGCATACCACCAAACTCATAAACGCCATCAAGCCTTACCTCTCTAAACCCAACTGCCTCTCTATAGCTAGAGCAACCATTGGAGCCAAATTGGACTACTGCAATGCCCTCCTAGCAGGAACATCAGCCAAAAACCTAAACAGACTTCAAGTCACGCAGAACAATGCTCTCCGGACCGCTCTTAGCATCCCAAGAAGAGAGCATATCTCCCATGCCAGACACTCAGCCCAGTGGCTCTCGGTCAAAGAGCGGATCACTCTCAAAATCCTCACGCTCACACACAAATGCCTCTCTCTCTCTCTGCCCCGTCCTATCTAGCAGAGACCATCCTCAAACCATCCTCATCCCGTCCCACCAGGACGCAATACTCCAACCTTCTCTATGCCCCACGCATCAAAAAAGCCAAAGCCGGAGGTCTAAGTTTCCCCTACATTGCAGCCAAAACTTGGAACGCCCTTCCTGCAGACAGAGCGGAAAACTCACTCCCGATCTTTCGCAGGAAACTGAAAACCTCATTCCTGGCAAAACAATAGGAAACTCTCGGGAATCCATGTAAATATACTGCATTTCAAACTTGTACAAATGCCCATGGCTTCTGTAAATATTTTATTTGTATGAAAATATTGTATATTGTATCCTATGTAACTAAGATATTGTCTGTAACAAGTGCCACGATGCCCCCGGGCTGACGTGCACTCTACCAATCTGAATAAATAAATAAATAAATACTAAACAGATAGCATTAAAATAAATTAAAAAAAACAAAAATAACAACCAGGCCTATGGGAATATATATGGGAATATAAAAATACATAAGAGCACCATTAATGCCAAAAGACCTCATATACTATACAACCATCAGGTTACAGTGAGTCCTTTACACAATCAACAGCTATTTTCAGACTGGAAGGTCCACCCGACAGGATTTCACAAATACTCAAATAATGTGGGAGATTAAAAGAGTTAAAAGGCAAGATTTCACACATGTTTAAAACTGTCTTACGAAGTATGAAAAGCTTTCATCATCCCTTCTCCACATTTCTAGTGCTTGCTGATCTGCACAGTATCCTGCTACTCCCCTCACGATTCCCATAGATGGCGACCACCATGCCTGTCTTTCTGTTGCTGCTATTTATTGTTAAATATATTAATTAGCATGTTCAACAAAATATAACATGCCTACCTCTCCCCCCCTACAAACCTCTCCATGAACAAACAGGACGGCTGATTCCTCCCGCAAAATTCCTCCTTTCATGTCTTCAAGCCAGTTCCAACAACTGTAGTCCTTGTGAACAAATGGCTGCCCTAGAGTCACTGTGAAGGAAGGATAGGACAACTTCCCAGTCTGCACCAAATTTGATCCCACTACAGAGTATGTCACTCTTCCCAGTGTTTCATGTAGGGCCATTTCACTGCAACCCGAGAGGTGGAAAATATCTTGTAATGTTCCGCTATCATGTGAGAGTCCCCCATATTACTCGTAACATATTTCTCAAAAGGGGAGAGATCTCTGGTCACACCCTACTAAACCTTGGGATTTGTAATCCAATGCCTAAATTGAGAGTACCAGAACCTCTCTCCCTCCCCCAGTTCGAAGTGTCGTTTGCAGCGTAGATAAGTCTTAACATTCTGTCCCTCTACCATGTCCAGCAGCATACTGCACCACACCGTCTCACACTTTGCAAAAGCTCCCACCCTGGGGCAAATTATGAGTTTTGGAATATTGGCGTCAATGGGGATGGGAAGGTTGTCAGACCTACGAGTCGAACCAGGGAGTCCCACACCACCCCCACCAGTGCTGTAACCCTATTCATATACATATTCTTGGGTCTTTCCACCCTGGGGCACCAGAGTACTTCTTCTAGGGACTTCCCCACCACCGCCCTATCCATCTTCCTCCATATCTTGCCCAGGTCTCCATTAAACCACTCCCAAACCACCCGGACCTGAGCTGTCAGATGATAGAGAAAAATGTTAGGTACCCCCAAACCTCCCTCATGAGTAGGTGCCATTAGTAGCCTCATCGATGTCCATGGTTTTTTGTTGTTCCAAATGTATCTACCTATTTGTTTTTGGAGATCCTTAAAAATAATTTGTGGTACGGCACAGGGAGAGCCTCAAAGTAGTAGAGGACCTTCAGGATGATCATCTTCAAAGAGTTTATTCTCCCCAGTCACGATATCGACATGGGCCCACAATCAAGCAAAGGTTGCTTCACCCTCTCTAGGAGAGGTGGATAATTGGCCCTACACAATGCCCCTATAGATGCAATACGTTGTACTCCCAGGTATCAAACACTGCCTTCAGCCCATACACAAGGGCATTTCTCCTGCAGTCCCCCAACCCTCTCCTCTGGTACTGTCAGGCTGAGGAGCAATTCCGACCTGTGGCCATTAATCTTCAGGCCTGCCACTGAGCTAAACTTATCTAGCTCCCTTCCGATTGCCGGCAGTGTTGACTCCGGGGTTGTGATCGCTAGAAACATATCATCCGCAAAGGCAATCACCTTATGCTCATCCCCCCAAAATGAATTCCCTTGACATCTGGTGCATCTACGATTCTGGCAAATAAGGGTTCCAAGTGAATCCCGTAAAGAAGCAGAGAAAGCGGGAACCCCTGTTTCGTACCATGAGTAACCCGTATGCCCCGAGAAAGCTAGCCATTGATAGCTAGACGGAGGGTATGGGCCAAGGTAGTTGGCTCTCACCATGCGCAAGAACTTTGCCCCAAATCCCATGGCCTCCATGGTGCGGAAAAGCAAAGACCAATCCATGCGGTCTAAGGCCTTCTCCACGTCCAAGGCCAAGATCGCTGCCGGGGTGTTGGTCAGATTGGCTTTGTCAATTAGATGACATACCCTATAGGTGTTATCGAATGTCTGCCTCTGTCCAATAAATCCAGACTGATCCGGGCCAATCAGTTTAGGGAGCAACCTGCTCAGTTGAGACACCAAGATCCTAGTATATATTTTCTTCGTCTATATTCATTTGGGCTGTGGGCCGATATGACCCACACAGTGTGACATCTTTTTTGGGTTTAGGGAGCAGCACCACTTTGGCCTCCTCCATAGGAGGGGCGATTCATACAGTCCTCCCAAAGGAGGTGAACAGAGGTACCAGAATCAGCGCCTCCTTGAAGACTTTATAGAAGCTTATGATGTAGCCATCTGGCACTGGTGCCTTGCCACTCAGCAACGATAAAATTGGCACCATCACTTCCTCTGGGGCAATGTCCCTGTCCAGTTCTTACCTTTCCCTCAAAGGGATCTTCTGCAGGGGGCATCTTACCAGGTATTCCACCTGGGCCACCCCCCTTTGGCAAGTCTGATGTGTAAAGACTTGAATACAATTCCGTAAAGGCATCTATAATGCCCTCATTTGAGGAGCACTCCCCTCCCTGCCCAGTTCTAATCTTCAGAATGGTCCTAGATGCTTCTTTCCTCCTCACTTGTCTCGCCAAGTGTCGATTGGCCTTATTAGCTTTAATGTAATATTTTTGCTGCAGGTATAGAATGGATTGCTCTGCTCTACTGGTTTGGAGTACCTCGCGTTGACCCCCGACCAGCCTATATTCTTTCCTGACCGCATTACTTGTGTCCTTCTCCATTTTGTCCATTACTTGTTTGAGCTGGTCTTCGAGCTCCCTCTGCATCTGGTTCAGTTGTTTATCTCTCTGCACTTTTTTAGCAACTAGTTTCCCCCCTCATGGTAGCCTTAAATCCGTCCCATACAATATGTTCTTCCGTCCCCTGTGCACAGTTACTTGCAAAGTAATATACCTCACCATCCCATTTGACATTTGCCATAACATCTACCGTCAGGATCCCCTATAGTGTCTGTAATAAGCAGTCTTGGGTGTGCGTGAAAGGGCCAAAAGCACCCCACCTCGTTTACCCTTGGCATTGGCCTGAATCAGCTGGGGATACCCTTTGAGTTTAAGCTTATGCCTGTCAGATTTTGGGATATATGTCTCTCGCAGCGTCACCCAATCTGGCCTCTCCCTTCCCAAAAAGTGCTCAACTTTCCTCCTTTTCTCATGGGAGTTAAGTCCCACGACATTAAGAGTGATCAGCTTGAATGTTGGCTACATGGCTGTAACAAACAAGGTTCAGAACCCCATTTCTGATCAGCTGTCCCCCCTTCCTACCTCTCTCTCCCACTCTGTACTCTGCCCCAAATACCAGCCCCCGCCCTCCCCAGGTAGGCTCAACCATCCTAGTGATACCCCAGACACCCGGCCTTGGGAATTGAGCCTTCGGAACCAACCTGAGAAATAATGCAGGTACTTTAAGACCAAAAAGAAACTTCAAGAAGTTGAATCCCCCATCTCGCCCCCTCCTGACTGCCCCCCCTCCTGTACACCCCCAACAGCCCCCTTGCTGGGCATTCAACTCTCCCCCAGTGGAAATCTCATGTGGGAGCTCCCGCCTTCCACTCAGCTGTCCCTCCAGGTGCGCCTCCTATGCCAGATAGTCTTTCTGAGCCACTCAGGCCCTTTTTTTCCAACCCTTTTCTTAGACCAGCGTCCACTCCCATAGGTTCCTCTTAGCTGGTTCTATTTCCGGTCTCTGGTCCTGACTTCTTCCTTGATTTTCAGAATCCTTATGCCTTCCACACAAGTGGTGATGCGATGTTGTCTCCCTTCCCATGAGAACAATAAACCAAAAGGGAGACCTGGGCTTTCCTTAGAGCCTTGACCACCGGGCCCATCAATGTCCTTTTGACCAAGGTTGACTGCGCCAAGTCCTGGTATAATTCGATCTCTGATGCGTTGATCTTAATCAGGTCAGCCCTCCTGGCAGCTAATAGTATACTCTCCTTTTGACCATATTGCGGCACCACCACCACATCCCGTGGCCTGGTACCTGGTTCTTCCCTCTGGGGCTCTACTTCTTGCACTTGATGCAGCAAAATGTCAGACTTGTTATCTTTTTCCAGCAGCTCCGTGAAGATCTGCTGGGTGGTCGTTCGTAGGTCCTTGTCTGATACCTCTTCTGACAAGCCTTTTATTCTTATATTAGACTGTCTTAAAGGGTTCTGAAGGTCTTCGCTTTGCAGTTTTAAATTCTGTGGTACTCTTGCGAACTGCTCTACCAGAACATCCATCTCCCTATTGTCCTCAGCCATTTCCTGGAGTGCATTTTCTGCCACATCAGTCCTTTCCCAAGGCTCGCCACATCCTTCTTCACCTCTTGCAGGCACTCTCTAAACTCTGTTCTGATAATACTCAGTTGTGACAGGAACGTTTCAGTAATTATTTCACTAACTCCTGGAAGCACTGCCGGAATTGCTCTTTTGTTATTCCCTGGTCCCCGGGGGAGATGTCTGGCCCCCCAGCTCAGCCTCCTCCGGCATGTCCTGTTCCCCAATCGCACCCCCTTCGCTCTCCTTCCTCCATAACTTCTGTAATTGACCCTTGGGGCCCTTCTTCGAGTGTTTAGGTGTGGGCTGCATCTCTTAAGATTTATTTCTTGACATTGCGGTATCGGGGGGAGGGGGGCTTTACTACTCTGTGCCATTGCTTTGTTGGGACCTCTTCAAACACCCCATCTTTCCAGCCTGGGCTTCCCACCAGTGGCTCTTATCTTCAGGAGTGACAAGCCACAGTAGTCCCTTGCAGGCCCCTCACCAGAAAACCCCAAACTATGCTTGCTCCTTCCTTCCAGTCAAGTTGGGGGAAGCTGTATGTGCAGGAAGACCGCTTCTCCTGCAGTTGACTAGACTGGGTCCCTGGCTCAGCAGGTCCAGGGGCAGGTGCTTCTCCAATCTCCTTTTCCTTAAAGCCTGTGGACGAGTTTGGGCTGAGTAATGCTGCTTTGTGGCTCATTTGAAGGAGACTCTCAGCTGGCTTCGAGCTGCCTCCCACTGGACCATATGACTGTGCGCTCTGTTTGCTGCTGTCATCCAGTTAGAGACCCCTTGCCAGCCAGGAGGAACCGTGTAGCTATATGGTGGGTGACGGCTCCTCAGAGATTTAAGTCCTTTAAGTGGTCCCTTCTCCAACCTGGGCAGGGTTCACCCGATTACCAAGGCCCAAATAACTAAGGCCCCCTCCTCTGCTCAGCACCCACTTCTTCCTTCCAATGGGTGCCTCCTCACCTTTGGTGCCAAGGCGTGCTCTTGATGTCCGGCTGGACCTGTTCTCGCAGGCGGGCCGCTGAGCCCTGCAGGTGGTCTCTGTGCTCGCCTCTGCCTCTGGAGCTCGCTCATCTGTAGCTTCTGGGGAGGGGGGCAAGTCACCCCAGCTGCAATATCCGCACTTCAGGAAAAGGGGGGCTCATCCCTCCTTACCCCACCCTTGTTTGCTGGATGGCCTCTTATGTCAGAGTCCACTGCTCCAACTGCTTTTCCATGGGCACTCGGGGTCGGCCGCTCCCCCTCCCGGGTCCGCCCTGGGTGTGCTGTGCCTTACGAAGATCTCTTCATAGACAACCGCATCCCTCACCAGCCTGGCCTCCCCGCGCTGCACTCCCCTCCTCTCCTGCTGCCTCGGGGTGATAGCTGCTTTCTGTTTCCTTTGTGCTGCCTCCTCGCTGCTGGGCCCCATTCTCAGCCTGCACTCCGGGAAAGGCACCCCCACTACGTTAGGGTAACTTCTCTGCACACCAATGGTCCCCCACAGTTATAACACGCTGCCAGGATGCAGGGAATCCTTCTCTTAGTTGTTTGGCGCCGGGTGGGACAGCACACTGATTACCAGTGTTCCCCCGTCGGGCGGCCATCTTGCAGACCCCTGTTGATGTTCTTAAAGCCCCACCACACACTGACTGTACCTGCACCTTTTCAAAACCCTGATTACATCATCTTTGTGGATGGATCATTCCTTGATTCCACAGGAGTGCTTTCAGCAGCTTAGATTTGGGCACACTATTTAGTTGTTGAAGACGTTTGTTTACTGCATGTTTACTGTGCCCAGGTAGCTGAACTGGTGGGCCTTACATGTGCATTCTTTTTTATGAAAGCATTTCTGTTACAATGTATACTGATTCAAGACATGCCTTCGGGTTATGCATGGCTGGTCTACTTCACTTCCCAGTGCACCCGCATTTCCAATGGTTCTTTTGTTGATAATTTGTTGAATGCATTGATGCTTCCTTCCGCAATAGCTGCTTTAAAGTGTAAAGCGCACTAGTGTGATTTTGATGTCACTTCCAGAAACCGTAGTTTCACCGGACAAGCATCCCTTTCTGGTCCCTCAGAGCATTATTTCAATGATTCTTTCAGTTCTCTTTTCACCTGGAAGACATCCAAGATGCTACCCCTAATGAGAGAAGCAATTCTGGACCAAGAAGGGCTATGTACAATCGCTTGTGGCACAGCACTGATGTCCGACTCATCGCTCCCCAATTGGTAACGTATTCTGCTGTTCACACCTCAAAAGGTGGGATGGTTGTGCTTGTAAATTGTTTCTGGTTTGCTCCCAACTTCTCTTCAATTACACAGCGGCATTGTACCATCTGTGTAATATGTCTGAAATATAACAATGGCCAACATAGAAAAACTGGAAGGGGCGCCTACAAGAAACACTGGCGCCCTTCTGTCAATTTTCATTTTGACTTTGTTCAGGTACCCACGTATGAAAATGGCGCCATCCCCAAAGTGTAACCATCAATGTGTCTTTAAACCATGCCTATATGATTACTCCATATATATGCATCCCCTAGTGACCTGCCACAACACACAACCCTTAGAGTAGATGGGCTGTAGTTGGAGTGGGCAAGACAGTCTAAAGAACCCGGTCTTGGATTCGGCAAGGCACTTGGACAATTTGGCAGGTCATCCCGGCTGTTACTGTCTGCAAAGTTCTCCCCAACTCTAACAGAAAAACCAGGGACTTAGAGGATGATGCACACAAAGTGGTTACAGGTCATTCGATCGATAAAAAAAGGTCGACAGGACAAATGGTCAACGCAATTTGGTCGAAAGACAAATGGTCGAATTTATTTTTTTGTATGTTCACATTTTTTTTTTTGGGGCTGTCCCCCACCCAACCCCCTTTTTTTGCTAAAAAAACTATTTTTTTTCCTAAACGAAAACCTGAAAAATATATATAAAAAATAAAATTAAAAAATCGACCATTTTTCTTTCGAGCAAATTGCGTCGACCATTTGTCTGTCGACCAATTGTCTGTCGACCAAATGACAGGACAGCACACAAAATAACATGCTCTAAAAGAAAGATCTCGGGCTGCTTTATTCCCTTGGTAGGTACTGCACATGTAGGAACACTGCTCATCTAATTGCAGGCCGTGATCAAGCTTTTGGCAAAAAAAAAAAAACACGCCTGATGCTTTGCATTCACTAGCAGAGAGTCAAAAAAGATGCGACATATGGCTTTGCAAAATAGGATGGCTTTAGACACAAGGAGGTGCCTGTGCTTTTATAAAAGAAGAATGCCGCCTCTTTATCCCTGACAAAGGCGCTGCAATACAAACATTCTCACTTTATGAGGAACACTGTGCGTGTCCCACCAGATGTACAAGAACGCTCTCCATCGAGCGGGTTTACTAAAATGTTGACACCATTAGCCTCATCCATTTTCCAAAGGTAGTTGCTTAATTACCCAGCAGGAACCCTTCCCCAGTTTCTGTCCGAGGAGGGTGCTCTTCTCTTCCCTCCCGTGTGTCTATTATTGCTGTAATCACACATCTTATCTATTGCATGCATGTAACTGCTGAAGCTCTCCCTGTCCTGCGCAGGCATGCTCATTACCATTCATGACTAAATAAAATGTACAGATGTTGCTTACGTATATGAAGCAGAAACATTCCTAGATATACCAGTGTAATGCCTGTGAGGGTCATGCTAATGTTAACAAACCGTGTAACTGTTAAATGTTCTTAGCAGAGTTGGGGGGCCATGACGACATTCTGCTGGGACTGCAGCATGGAGCCTGCATGTGGCACTTACTGGCATCAAGGAGGAACTATAGACGCCTGAATGGTGTACTCCCTTGCTTGGAGAAACCGGGACAGGTAAAAGTCACGCACCCATGGCTTTGCACAAATGGGTCCTTGCCTTGGAGAAAACTAGAGGCGCAGATATGCAGATTTCATTTCCTGGCTAATATGATATATGATATGATATGGCATTTGTAACGCGCCTATACACAAGTGTTTCAAGGCGCGAGATATGTGTCTAATGTACAGGCATGCCCTGTTGCTGAGGAAAAGCACAGCTGAGCCATTTTAGTGAATGTGTCGCCAGTTGCTCTTGCTTTTCAGAGAAGAACTTCCTGTACCATGGACTGGGTTCTGAGGAACAAGGCTGGAGTGTTGCAATCTACTCTCTAGCTGTATTTGCATATTACATATATTAGCTTTATATGAAACACTATTAGAAGAGGGCACGTTTGTGATTTCTTTCGGCAGCCGACATGAAAACCTAAAACGGACTGTGAATTTTTACATGACACTCATGTCACTTATTTTGACTGACATATCATGTATGTGTCTGTGTGGGGAAATCAATCAATGTTGCTAATTTGGAGGTGTGCGAGTCTTGATGTTTAATCTAATGGGATCTGCATTTTATACCGTTATTGATCTAATAGTAAATAGTATTTAGAAACATGTACAGTGCTCACCACATTTCAATTGTTGAAAACATTATAAACTCCTCACATACATTAGTCATGTACAATGTAGTGTCACTGGTAGGGAGCAATTGAGCACACATTTGCACGTGCACACAAACACTGATTTTCAAGTTTCTCAGGAAATGTTTATTTCTGGAGTTAAGATGAGGAGCAAAGCAAAAGACACTCCTTTTAAGGGTGCACTCAACCACTGTGATGAAACTGTAAAATATTGTGAAATCATCGACGTGTGCCATATTAACAGTTGACTGAATCAGGCATATGTTGACCTGTACACATCCAAATATTTATTTGTACATATTGTATGCGCTTTTGTGATTGTTTTTATGGGTTTTGCTTTCATACCTAAAGCCAATAAGAAAGCTGTTCAACAACAACAACAACAATACAATGAAAAGACACGTCCTTGGTGTTTCGGTTTCCCCCACAGTTGTTTAGTCCCAGGAGTATGTTGAAGCCTAACAAATCTCCCATCCGGATGACAGGCGAGGTTCTCCCTAGGCCAATGGTTTTACAACTTGGAGGAAGTAGCATTTTGTTCTTAAAGATGGGTTCAATGATGGTCTATAGAGCATGAGTAACTCAAGAGGAGCACTTTCTAAGGAAAACAGTACACGATGAGAAACACAAACTCCATTATGGGGCACCTAGCCTCATTATAGGGCACCTAGTGTAAACGACCAGAGGTCCAAAGTCCTTCCCTATTCTAAATGCTACTATGTAAAGGACCAGAGGTCCTCCGGTGAATCAGTATTGTGGACGGCTGTTTGTCCTGCAGCTGGTGACATCTGGTAAAACTGTCGTGTCCCTGAAGGAACCTGGCCGCATGCACCTAATCATGCAAGTCCTTACATCCTCCCTGCTCGTAGGGTGAATGGCCAGGGGTGGACTGGGGACCAAAAGAGGCCCTGGATATAATGTACAAAGTGGCCACATATCACACATTGTCCACAAGCCCAAGCATTTTCATATGGAACATTTGGAAATACCACACAAAAGAGGCCCAGGGTGCAGAGGCCTACCGGGAAACTTCCAGAGTTCCCTATAGGCCAGTGCAGCCCTGCGAATGACTCAGAGAAAAAAGGGTCAGTATTTCCCCGACCCTCAAAGGAAAATTATGGGTAGAATGTATTAGCCATCTACCTGAGCTAGGCCACGGGAATGGAGAAAGCCTGGGGCCAGGAGCTGCATCTGCTCTGTCAGACCCCAGATGAGATATATGCGGGATCCCCCAAATATGCTATCCCATTCCTGGCTTATATAGGAAACTCCCTACCCTAAAAGGCATGGTCTTGCCCAAAATACATAAGTGTAATGCTGCAAAGGCATATACACGTTTGTGATATACTGCATTAATCAGGAGGAAGTCAGGCACATTAGAAGGCAGTCAATACAGAGAGGTGGTCTGGTGGCTTTTGGGGAGGGTTGCTGGAACAAGAGCCAATGTCGGAGTGCTTCCTGTATAGTGGAATTACACTTTGTAAACTTGGGAAAGGAGCGAGCTTTGAGGCAACCCACTGCCCAAAACAAACTACATGATGAGTAGTAGTTCCTCTAGACCCAGATCCATTCGCAGACATGCTTGCACCTTATGGCCACCTGAGCCTGATGACACAATCACACAGGCTAGCCCTGCAGAGCTCTTAAAGGGGTTGGTGTAGCGGAAAGGGCAGAGTAGATGGTGGTGAAGTGGAGAGAAGAGTACAGGAAGTAACATGGGAGGAGATGGTGATAGGAGAGAGCTTGGAGGTGTAGAAGAGAATAGAATGAGCGAGAATGGAGAAGAACAGAAAGGATGAGGAAGGGAGGCGAGGATGAAAAGAAACAACAAAACAGTGGAGGAAAGGAGAATAAGGGAAAGAAGGAGGTAAGAAAGAATAAAGATGTAAACAGGGTAAGTATTGGGGAGCAAGAAACAAGCCTCAGATCCTTGGCCCGGAGAAAGATCATGCAATGATGGAGACGCCCAAGATTATAACCAAAGACCTGTGAGGGCCACCGGAGGGAAAGCCTGACAAGCCCTGGAGTATAGCTGCATGCATTTTTCCAGAGCCTGAACTTCTTTGGCAAACCTAATGGTAAAAGGCAGGAGTACCTGGCATGAGAGTTCAGATGCATGAAGGCATGATCCTGACACATTTGCGATGACCAATCAAAACACAGGGAAGTCCAAGAAAGACGTGTAGGGAACTATAAACTCCACAGATTAAGTGACTGTTGCCGCAAAGAAGGCAGGCCAGACCAAGAGGATAGAGGGAAGAATTGAAGACCACTGTTCAAAAGAAAGCCCAACTGATCGGAGAAAGCCTAACCCTAGGCCAGAGCCTTCATCCTTGTGTGTTGGTACACAATACAATGAAATCTGAACTTGTATATAGTTTCAAGTTTTCTGTTGATTCCTCTGCTCGGACAGTTCTCTCTACTCTTTCAGAAAAATCTCTCTCCACACCTGCCAACCTCCCTATCAACCCCAATACTGCGTGGAGCTTCCTCGTCCCCGATATACAAGTCTAGACTGGATTGGCAGGCGGATTCAGCATGTACTCCAAGTCATGGGTCAGTTTCCCTGATTGTGTTGCGTCTTCTCATTGATCCTTACAATATAGGTTTAGAACAACTCCACCTGTACCTACCTAACCTCTCAGGTGTCTTGAGTAAACCACTGATATGTGTTGGCCACTGCCATAGTCCCTGCAGCCAGATACATCAAATACTCTCTCTCCCACTTTGTAGTCATATCATGGAGTAAAGACAGCCTGAGTCCAAAGCTTGTGAACCTCCCTCGATCCCTTCCAATGAGTTTACTTAGTTTCTGTGGTGTTAATATGGGCACAAATGTCCACTTTATATGCGTGAGAGCTATGCCTGACCATCCGAGAACCCATTGGGGAAATCAGGACGAGGGCGGCTTCTCTAGCATCCGTTCTGACTGGACCTACGCTTATCCCACAATTATTTTGATGTTACCCATGAACTGAGTACCCTGGTCTAGTAACTGTGGGGATGACAACCTATATTGCTGATACATCTTCTCCAGCGGTTTCTTTGTGGTTGGCCTTACCACTATCTTTGGAGCAGTGTCCGGTCAAATGTTTGAAAATAAATGGTCGAATGACCATTTGATCGAATCAAAATGGCCGAAAAAAAAAAAAAGGTCGAATTTTTTAATTTTTTTATTTATATCTTTTTTTTAAAGTTTTGGTTGCTTAAAAAATATTTTTAATAAAGAAAAAGTGGGGTTGGGGGGAAACCCCCCATAAAATAAAACAAAAAAAATAAACAAAATAATAAAAAAAAAAAATCGACCTTTTTTTTCCGACCCTTTTACTTCGATCAAATGGTCATTCGACCATTTGGTTTTCGACCAAATGACTGGTAACCCTTTGGAGCCGCATCCTTTATTTACCTGTGAACTGTATACCTTCATCTCTCCCACTTGGTCCTGCACCTCATTATGACACGCCTGGATTCTGTCATGAAAAGGAGAGAAAGTTCTGAGGGATAAACCATGTACCAGCGCCACAAGTTGCATCTCAAATGTATTTGCTCACACTGACCATTAGAGCTCCCAAACCCTCAGTTATGACTGTCAAACAGGTCCGTGTCACAGTATACATAATAGTATAGGGTATTGTTATCTGTAGGATTATTCTATACAAGCGTACACATAGCAGTGAATTGCTCACTGCGCCCTCTTCTACAGAAGTAAAGCATAGGATTCTTTTCAAACGTTGTGAACAATATTTCAACCTATTTACTGTTTCTAAAGTACATCAGAACACCAATTTTAAGTAACTTTATTGATTTTGCAGTATTTTGCTTATATCCAAATATGCTGTGCGACATATTTATTGCTCATGATTCGTTTCATACTACTGCCAGTCAATATCTGCAAGAAACAATGTAAAGTGTGAAGGCAGGTCATACAAATACTGTTGTGATAAAAACTGAAATCTATTAGGGCAAAAAACACACTAAGACAGTATGCATTGCTGTCCATCGTGATGTCTTATGTTTTGGAAGAAATACCATCTAAAGTTTTGACATACATTATTGAACATTTTTGATCTTCAGATGCTGCAAGTTTCCGTCTAGCAAAGGCAGTTCACTTAGCTATTCCTTTTCAATTATATGCTTGCTGAGATCCATGGCATCGTTTACACTCCAAGCACGGTTGAAAGATTTCAGTCTCTCTCTAAAAGAAAACAGATAAAAATTGATCATAAAAATGTAAATGCCAAATGAACTGCTCTTTTAATTTGCCGGCAGTAAACATGCATTTTACCGCTGATCTCCCTTGAGCTAACAAGCAACGTACCATCACTTTTCTTGCATACATTGGCCGTTCCTCTCATGTACTGCCGCTTACCCCAGTGCCTCAGGACGCAACTCTTCTCTCTTACATTTTAACATCCACCTTGCTCCTATCCTCCCATTCTGCTTTCCTCCCCTCGCCCAACTTTTGTTTTAGCACCCACGCTCTGAAGCGATCATCTGGTTGCAAGTGCACACTAAAGGAAACCTAAATAAATAAATCAAATCGGTACCAATTGTGCATCGGTATGCTGCTAACCTGCCGCATTACTAGACTTCATTTTTTTCTTGGTTGGTCCTAGACTCAGATTAACAGGACACGAAACAGTCCACTGGTTTCTCCACTACCCGCTTGGATGTCTTGTTCATCACCCATCTGTAGCCCTTCCTGCCACCTAACATCTGTAACTGTCCTGTACAGGCCTTGCTTGCATCTATATACATTCTGTCTGCACCGGTTTATTGAAAAGCCACTCCAAACACGGGGAGTCGCATCCCTCCCCACTCAAGTGGTTATTCAACAAACTGTTTAACAGATTCTTTTTTTAGCCCTATCTCAGACACATACCATGCCCTTGGATCCCTCACCGCTGAGCTAACAATGAGCCAAGAACTAGGCCGGTGTACGGGAAATATATTGGTATTTATTGGAATAAAAAGTAATAGAAATTAGCACGAAAATGTAAAAAACACTTTATCCGTGGCACAACACAATCAACTTCTCCCAGCATAAATAAATCTCAAAAGCGAGTTTAAAAAACACAATCGCAATTATTCACTTTCTGTAAATTTCTCTTCACAAAATAATTACACTGATCAATAATATTATTTCGCCCACACATTTGGTTTAAAATAAATACAGGGTAATTTATCACTTTGTTTTTCAGACCCCCGACACCCCTTGCTTTAGTCTATGTTGGGAAGTCAGACAGAAAAATTGGAATGCTTTGGTGAATTTTGGATTTCAGACCCCCCCTTACTGAAAGTCCTGTGTTGGGGAAGCTGGATAAAAAGGTTGGACCGATTTAAGAACAAAGACACCCCTCTTCCTTAAAGGATTCAGGTCAGCTGGACAACAAGGATTACCCAATAAAATTACAGACTATAGTTTTCAGCACACACTGGGCAGGGAGCTTTGTTAAGTTCGAATTTTAACAAAATTCCCCCCGTAGTGTGCTGCCAAATGGTGAATTCATCAAATTAATATTTTTGGTTGCATAGGCTAAAGATCTACACAGTTTTTCCCTCGCCCCCACTACAAAGCGAAAGGATGCAAGGTAAGCAGATCCCCCAGGGCTTAGTTCTACTTACATAGCAAGCCTCTGTTTAAGATTCAGGAAAGTCAGCTGCATCTCAGGACACTCTGGAAAGATAGCGCAACGGCCTGGTCACTCCAGTCTCAAAGATGGCCTTTCGGTCGCCAACACAGGACCTAGTCAGCTTTGAGGCCTTCCTAGAAATAGATAGCTCCACCCAGATGCACTCTCAGCAATCTCCTCTGGCGTCTCTTTACAGCTGTCAGATGGTGAGTTACAGCAGCCTTCCTGGTGGTCTGTTTCTTCTCCTTTTTCTGTCTGTCCCTGTCCTAGTGCAGTCCCCCTTATATAGCAGCGATGACACCACCAATTTTACAATCATGGGGAAGTACCCTGCAATAATCCCTGCCGCTAGGATTGGACTGTTACCCTTCTCTCTCTGCCTAAACTCAGCCTCCAAGTCAGGATTGGTTTAGGGGTCTGGAGCAACATATTTCTATTCCCATTTGTCATCATCCTTTGTTTTCTGGCAAAAAACGAGTTATGTATCACAACTTCATAACTCTACTAGCAACTGGCAAACTAAACATATTTTCTGATTTAGCTAATCATGAAGAATTAGATAAGCCGACCACCAAATCCGTACGATCTAGCACGGCTATGTGGCACCTTTCTGCTGTTTCCATAAAAAGCACATCAGTTAAGAATATGTAAGTTATTGAGCATATCCCTAATTTCATTTTCCACCCGCTCACCAACTCTCACATTTGGAACATGTTCAGAACAGCCAGAAAACGAGATTAACTTGCCATTACAGTTCCCAGAGTCACAGGTAGATGCATTTTCTATCAACAAACTGGCCTCGAAATTAAATAAAAAAATGGCAAATAAATGCACATTATGGTTGCTGTGAAAAAGGCCTAAATGATAATAGTACTTTTAACTTAATTGTGAATCTTTCTGTGGGACAAATGGGAATTTCTGCTCTCGCCCATTTCTTTTCACTTGGTCAGCCTGTACCTTCATCAGTCTACTTTGTGTTGGAAGCTTGCTCTTTGAAGTGGGGGCCTCCATTTTCACGCATGTAAACTGGAGGGAAAGCCCTATGTATTGGGAAGGTCAGGTTAAGGGCATCGAAAATGCTGTTATACAAACAAAGAACTGACCTCATCCCATCAAAAATATTTATCTTGTTACACACACTGTTTTTTCCGTGTGGTGCTCTACGAACAGAAGGCTTAAGACTAATTTGCCTATTGAACAATAAATGTTGAACCCAAATACTCTGGATATCTAATTAATTTGATATCTCAGGCTACCCCGAAGCATTGAGTGTTGCTGCCTTGGAGCAAAAGACAATATATAGAGAAAATTACTGTGATAGCTTAGTGGCTATTTATTAATTGTACAGTTATTGTTTAGCAAATAGACATGATCTCCCACAGGAGCATTTACAAAAAATGGTACTTTCAGAAACAGAAACCATGATCATTAAAGTGCACAGTGAATTGCATCGAATAATATGGAACATACATTCTGATATTTGGCAAGAAATAAACATTTTCAAACAAAAACCATCCACACGATGTGTAACTGAATACACAGTCTATATAATGAGTTAAAAAGACAAAGTGAAGAGAAGAAAACAACAAAAAGCAAAATCCCAACACGTCCTGGTTGTGTGTGATAGGGCAAAGCAACCAAATGCGACCCCCACCAGAGTCTGATGTATTAGTGGCCACGGCCAAAGAACCAAATGTCAAGTCCTAGGGTTTAGAGCCCAGGGCATGTGTGGTTCCAAACCAATGCCAGAGGTCAGGTCCTCCTGGTGCCTTGGACACTCCAATTTTTGTGTTGAACTATGAGACTCACGTAGCAGCTACTTAACACTGCATCCACAAATATATAATCCAGGGTTGAGAAGTGGTCCCCTTGTCTCCATTTAGACAGATCATTACCATCCCCTACTGTCATGGTATTAATTAAGGTCAAACACAGTGCCTCCATCATGGTTGACCACCGCCTGAAACCATTTTGGAGTTTAGGCTCATTAGGTAAGCTTTCCCCATTCACATCTCAGTTACCATCTAGTTTTTTCAGGAATGATACAATTTGAATTAATATCGCCCCTCACAAGAATCCTACCGTCAGGGTAAGAGTTAGCCCAAGTAGTAATACAATCAGAAATAACCAGAAGGAAATTGTGCAGATTAGCCATTCCACGATGTCAGTAAATATTCATAATCAACATTAGTTAAGCCATCGAAAGAAGTTAATTTTGTGGCCATCACCCCAAACGGGAGATTGGGAATCACAGACGCTCTCATTCTCGGAGTAGAGCCCACTGGCGTCAGCAGTCCTCCCGAGGCCCTGCCCCCATTGCTTGGCTGCGCCATTGAGTAAGCACCTGATAGCCGTCCAAAACCAGCCATGCCGCCTGAACCAAAATTATGTTGCCCAATCTCAGGATTTACATTCGTCAATATCACTTAACACATTCTGGCTTCCTCAGGAGTTCCAGGAAAAGACTTTCAAACCTTACTGGACGCCGTTCCCATTTCTAGTTTTCATGCTGCTACGATCGCGCTGTTTTCCACAAAGTGGATGTGACCAAGGCCCAATTACGGTCATCCACCTCCACTTGTGAACCTAGCAATTTAGTCGATTTTAAGCCCTGGGTTGCAGGTTTAAAAGAGACTTGTAGGCCCCATCTCCTAACTTATTAATAACCTCCTCATCCACTCTTTCGGGTTGTAGATCAAAGCCCAATTCTTTCAGGTTAGTCACTTCTGATGGAACTAGTTCTTTAACCAAGTTTGATGCAAAGTAAAGATGACAGTGATTAGTGTCAGCACGGTTTCAAAATGCTACCCGAACTATGTTGGTGGATGAAACTAGACTAAGGGCCTGATTCATGGAAGTGTTTTATAATGGTGCAATCCCATAGGAAAATGTTCCATGAACCAAGCCGGAAGTGTTGGAAATTCAGCACAAATGGTGAGTATATTTCCCCTATTTAAAAATACCTGGATCTCAGGGCCCAAGGAACAGGACAGACTCAATTTGAATTGCCCAATCGTTTGCCCACAATCCAGATCATTGGGCAAAACCCTAGTCATCTGTCCTTGGTGCCCATCATTCTCCATTTTCCCTCACTCCCCTTAGCTTTCAAGTTCTGGGCCCCCACATGCTCATTGTCCTGGATCCGTGGATTGCATCTATATCATTTATCTAATAATTGTCCAACCCCTGAGTGCAAGCTCGGATATAAACTCTGATTTATCATTATCAAGTGACGTTAGCTTGAGTTTAATAAAAAAAACTGCTCTGCGTTTTCTCCCTCTGCTAGTGACAGATCTATTTGATCAAAGTGCACAGTGACTGTAGAGCTTAGTTCAGCGCGGGCTTGATTAATCAAGGTCTTTTGACTCTCCCAGTTAACCACCTTGAGTGCACTATGTTTAGAGTGGTCAGTGCAACCTGGATTTCGCCTATGATGGACGCACGCAGTAGATTGGGGGTTACCAGGGCGCGTTCAATTTGGACACGTGGACGGATGTTCTGAGTGGCCCAAGAATTGTGCTTGAGCGGCCCAGTAATTGCATTCTAGGTCGGGTAGTGCTAATCTCCCTTTGGAAAGTGGTTGCGTGAGCGAAGCATGGCTTCCCTCGCGGGTTTGCCTGCCCATACTAACTCGAGAACTAGGCTGCGTAGGAGTTGGAGAAACTTTCTTGGTAGCAGTAGGGGAATATTCCTGAATAGGTACCAGAGTTTGGGTAATATGACAATTTTCACTATGGATACCCGGCCCCACAGTGTAAGCGGCAGATGTTTCCATCTGGATATTTTATCGCCTAGTGTTTCGACTACTTTCCCGTAGTTGTCTTGAAAAAGGCCTTTCTAACTCCTAGATATCAGTATTCCCAGATATCTGACACTTTCATGTTCCCATCTAAACTCGTAGTCGTCTTTGAACTCTTTAGTTTCGGGGGTTAAGTGAAATATAACAGATTTCGTGTGGTTAATGTTCAACCCTGAGAAGGTGCTGAATTTGATTACTTCCCGCATGACAGGGTTTAGATTTGTCTCCGGGTCATTGACGAAAAGGGCCACGTCATCAGCATACAGAGAGATTATTGATTCATGAGGCCCTAGGGAGAGACCCCTCTCCAACTGCCTGGACCTGAGGCCCGCAGCCTGTGGCTCCATTGCCAGGGCGAACAGTATGGCCGATAGGGGCAGCCCTGCCTAGTCCCCCTCTTTAGCTCTATTTGTGCAAATTTTACTTTCCCCAATACAATGCTGGATAGGGGGTGTTTAAAGAGGAGGGATATTGGTTTTAGGAAGTAGTTCCCTAGCCCTAGTTTCCTTAGTACTGCAAAAAGATAAAGCCATTCTACAGAGTCAAAGGCCCTTTCTGTGTCTAGGAGGACAGCCACTGCTTGGGATGATGGGTCAATTGCTTCAATTATCCTGAATAGTCACCCGATTCCGAATGAAGTGCTACGACTTGGGATGAGACCTGCCTGGTCCGCGAGCACAAGGCGCGACATTAGGGGGAGCAGCGACATTGGTCTGTACGAGATGGATTCTTCAGGGGGCTTTCCTGATTTATCGAGGGGATTGGGTCCTCCGACGTATTCCATATCTATGACATGTAATCACCACAGCTGTGCTGCTTCGGAAAATCTTCGGCGTCTGCGTCCTGCGTCGATGACGCCGATACGCCGCCCTCGATGACCTCCGACGGCCGACGTCACTGGATATTATAAGTAGGACGCACGACGCCTGTAGCCTCAGTTCTGTTTTTTCCGCGAATGTGTTCGCTTCGGAGATCTCGGCGCGCCTCAACTCTTTGGAGTTGTTGTTCTTTCTCGGTTCTTCGAACCTGTTCGTATTATGAAGTATATTCTTCGTGAAGATGTCTACCTCGTCTTCAACCCCGCGTCCGGGCTTTAAGAAGTGCAGGGACTGTGGGTCCAAGATGTCGGTGACGGACTCGCACAACGCCTGCCTCTGGTGCCTCGAGGAGGCCCATGACACAGATGACTGTGTCGACTGCCAGTCGCTCACGTCCAAAGCCATGCAGGAGCGCAAGAAGTAGTTGTCGGTAGGTAAGGTGTCCAAGCCACGGAAGTCGAAGTCTGCGGGGCTTTCGACGGACGATTCGAGGGGCGACTCTCCGCATCGTCATCGGAAGTCCAGTCGGTCTCGGTCCCGGAGTCGGTCCCGCCACTCCTCTGCCTCTTCGAGGCACTCCCGGAAGCGCCGTCATCGGTCGCCTTCCCCGTCCTCATCCAAGGACTCCGCCCGTCGGCGGGTGGCTTATCCCACCAAGCATGCGACGCCGGAGGAATGGGCTTCCTTCGGGAAGAAAATGTTAGCGATTCTCGAATCGCAGGGCACTGGTCCGTCCATGCCTCCGAGTGGGGTTGGTCGTGATCGGTCGAGAGACACTGCTCGCACGTCTTTGGGTTCGGCTGGTCGGCACGATTCGTGGGAGAGGTCCCGCTCGGACAAGGGGAATCGTTCTCGTCATGCCCGGTCCAGGTCCTGGTCCTCGACGCGCTCGAGACCATGTGCACCTGTGGTGTCTTCGAGGAAGACGTTGACGCCGGTGGCGCCGAGGTCATCGACGGACTCTTTCGAGGCCCCGCCTCTGAAGAAGTCGTCGATGCCATCGGCGCCCAGGCTGTCGAGGGACACAATCGGGGCTCCGGGCTCGAGGCCTGTGTCGACGCTATCGATGCTGTCAGCGCCGCGTTCGGCGTCGACGCTGATTCACTCAACACCTTTCAAGGCTGTTTCGACAGGGGTACCCCGGGGCTCGGTGGAACCCCCTAGAAAGGCTCTGGCCAAGGTCAAGCATGGCTTTGTTCCACATTCTGTGCCTTCTTACCGCCATCTTGAGTTTATTTCAGAGGTGGATGAGGGCTCTGATGATGGCGTGGTTCCTGATACGGTGCCAGATGAGATTCTCTCGGGCCATAGCCAGATTGAGGACCTGCGGCAGTCCCTGCACGATGCCAGTGGGCTGGACACCTCTCCGGAGGTGGAGTTTTGTAGGCCTGAGCCTGGCACTCATGCCGACTCCTCGTACCGGCGCCTTATGTCTAGGGTCACCGAGTACTTGGGATGGTCTGCTCCCCCAGGGGATTTTCTTCAGGATGACCTTATGGATATCCTCGACCAAGGTCCACCAACTGACCCGGTATTGCCGTTCCATATGGCTCTACAGAGGAGGGTGGCGGCGGCTTGGACTGCTCCGGAGAGTCTACCGGCAGTGGGCAAGCCTTTGCCGCGAAAATACCGCCCAGCCAGTAGCGACCCCTGCTACTTGACCAGGCACCCCACTCCGGAGAGTTTGGTGGTGCAGGCGGCTACGGCCCAGGCAAAGCAGGCATCATATCCTACCATCCCTCCTGATAGGGACGACAAGCGTTTTGACGGCTGGGCGAAGAAAGTGTTTTCTTCAGGGGGGTATGGTGCTTCAGGCGGCCAACTCTGTATGTGCCTTGTCACGTTTCATGCACACTCTGTGGAACTGTGTTTCCTTAACGGCTGAACATATTCCCGAAGGGGACGAACGGGATGGTTTCCTTGCCATGGTTCAGGATGGCAAGGATGCCATGTGTGAGGCCGTTCAGTCGGGTTTGGACATGGCAGATTGCGTCAGCCGGTCCATGGCGGCGAGCACCGTGATACGCAGGTTTTCGTGGTTGCAGAAGTCGGGGTTTGCTCCTGATGTGCAGGCCCGGCTCCTCAACATGCCCTTTGACGGGGAACATCTTTATGGCAGCAAGGCTGACGAGGGCCTTGAGAGGTTGCAGACCTCCAAGGCTGCAGCAAAGTCGTTGGGCGCTGCAGTTCGCCAACCTCCGCCTTTTTGTCCTAGGGGACAGCAATGGAGGGGAGGTTCCTTTCGTTATTACTCATCCTTCGGTAAAGCAAGAGGAGCTGCCAGTCAAAGGGGCCACCGAAGGAGTGCCAGAGGTGGAAAACAAGGTACTCGAGGTGCCAAGGCCGCTCGGGCTGTTGCCTCTTTGCCCTCGGGCAACGCCGCAGCTGCTTCTGCTCAGTCATGAGGCCATGTCCCATGGTTCGCCGGTTGGGGGAAGGCTGGCGCAGCATCTTGCAGAGTGGCGCGCCATTACTTCAGATGTGTGGGTTCTGGAGATCATAACCCACGGCTACTGTCTTCCTTTCCGGCAGAGGCCTCAAGACAATCCCCTGGGGAATCTCTCTTTGAAGAGTCCGGATCCGCTTCTTGCGCAGGAAATTCAATCCCTGCTGGAGAAAGGTGCCATAGAACTGGTGCCTGTAGCGGAGAGGAACAAGGGATGGTATTCCCCTTATTTTTTGATTTCCAAGAATGACAGGGGTTTGAGACCCATCATGGACTTGCGCGGTTTGAACAAACTCCTCAGGAAGGACAAGTTGAAGATGTTACTCTCTCTCAAGTCCTCCAGGCCCTTCAACGTCAGGACTGGTTGGTGTCTCTCGACCTCAAGGACGCTTATTTTCATGTGCCGATACATCCAAAGCACAAGAAGTACCTGAGGTTCGCGGTTGGTGACTCGCACTTTCAGTTTCGGGTCCTGCCGTTCGGATTGACCTCCGCCCCGAGGGTCTTCACCAAGCTCATGGTAGTGGTGGCAGCGCACCTCAGGAAAGAGGGGATTCACGTCTACCCCTACCTGGACGATTGGTTGACAAGGACACGCTCTCCCGAGCGAGTCCTGGATCATCTGTCGGTCACCTGCCACTCCCTCCACAAGCTGGGCTTCTCCCTCAACTTAAAGAAGTCCCATTTGACACCAACTCAGAGGCTCCAGTACATCGGAGCTTTGCTCGACACGTCCCTGAGGCAGTGTTTTCCTACCCAGGTGAGGGCTCATCACATTCAGCAGATGGTGCACAAGTTTCAGCTTGCCCAGAGTCTCCCAGCGTTCGAGTTCTTGAGATTGCTCGGCCTCATGGCATCCTGTATTCTTCTGGTGCCAGAGGCCAGGTTGCGGATGAGATCTTTGCAATGGGCACTCAAGCTCCAGTGGTCTCAGTCCTCCGGCTGGTCGCCCAGGCCCTTCTGTGGTGGGCTGTCGAAGACAATCTGATGAAGGAGGCTCCATTTTGGCTACCCTGGCCAGAGGTGACGATCGTGACGGACGCATCCCTCACGGGATGGGGAGCTCATGCCAACGAGTTGACAGTCAGCGGTCGTTGGTCTCCGTCAGAGTCCAGACTCCAAATCAATCTGTTGGAGTGGGGGGCCGTCGGGCTAGCCCTGAAGGCTTTTCTGCCGACTGTGCGAGGGAAGAATGTCCTGATCCTGACGGACAACACGGTGGCCACGCATTACCTCAACAAAAAGGGGGGGGGGCAGGGTCACTTCCTCTGTGAAGGGAGGCGATGCAGCTTCTAGGCAATCCAGCAGCAAGTTTCATTCTCGGCGGTTCATCTGGCCGGAGACGAAAACGAGACGGCGGATGCTCTGAGCAGGCAGACCGCGATCTCTCACGAGTGGGAGTTGGCTCAGGAGATTCTCCTGGAGATCATCGCCCTTTGGGGGACCCCTCAAGAGGATCTCTTCGCCTCCAGTGTCAACCGGAAGTGCGAGAGGAATTTCCTCCAAAAGGAGCCTTACGAGACACGTTTGTGGTGGAGTGGTCATTCCCACTGCTGTACGCGTTTCCTCCAGTCCCTGTCATCCCGCAAGTACTGCAGAGGTTACAGAGGTCCGGTTCCCCGATGTTCCTCATTGCTCTGGCGTGGGCCCGGAGGACGTGGTACCCGGACCTTCTCGACTTGTCCATCTGCCCTCCACGTCATCTTCCCTACCGAGACGATCCGCTCTCACAGGAGGGGGGTTAGGTTCTCCATCCAGAGGTCAGATCTCTCAACCTTCACGCTTGGTTTCTGAAAGGTTGAGGCATAAGGATTGGGACCTCCCTGAAGACGTGATGGAGGCATTGGTCTTGGCCAGACGGCCCGCAACAAGGTCCCTGTGCCGTTGCCGTAAGTTCTGTGACTGGTGCAGGGTTAAGAATGTGGATCCTTTTGCATGTGACATTCCTATGGTTCTGTCATTTTGCTTTCTTTTGCCCACAGGGGCTTCCTTTAATTTCTCAGTTTCTGAAAGGGCTCAGTAATGTGTTCCCTCCGTCACCTTTCCAGGTGCCCGGTTGGGATTTGAACCTTATTCTCAAGTTTCTGATGGGTGCTCCGTTTGAGCCTTTGCATTCATGCCCTTTGAGACTGTTAACTCTTAAAACTGTATTTTTGGTTGCGGTCACTTCCGCTCGCAGAGTGAGTGAGTTACAGGCACTTTCAGTTAAGCCACCCTTCACTGTGTTTCATAAGGACAGAGTTGTCCTTATGAGTTCGTCCTTCCTTTCTTCCGAAGGTGGTGTCAGAATTTCATTTAGGCCAGAAGGTTGTTCTTCTGGTGTTTTATCCTCCTCCACATCCTGGTAAGGAAGAGGAGAGGCTCCATAGGCTTGATCCTAGGAGAGCGTTAAGCTTTTATATTTCACGCATTTCTCAAGTCAGAGTGGACAATCAACTCTTCATTGGTTACGCTGGAAAGCGTTTGGGACAAGCTGTGACGAAGCACACTTTGTCTCACTGGATTATTCTGGCTATCTCTGAGTGTTACCACTTGGCGGGTAAGGACCCATCGGTTGGCTTGCGGGCCCATTCTACAAGGGGTATGGCTGCCTCTACGGCCCTACAGAGAGGTGTTCCTATTCGTAACATCTGTGATGCAGCCACCTGGGCTTTGGTACACACTTTTGTACGTCACTACTCCCTCGATTCCATCCGTGGGCAGGATCTGGCCTTTGGCAAGGCGGTCCTTTACTCCGCAATTTGATTGGGCATTCTAAATTTCTGTTTTCTAAATTCTTTTCCCACCTCCTTGCATTGGTACTGCTTTGGGAGTCTGTCATAGATATGGAATACGTCGGAGGACCCAATCCCCTCGAAGAACAAGTTACTCTCTTACCTGGTAACGTTCTTTCAATGGGATGGTCCGACGACGTATTCCATATCGCTCCCTCCCTGCCTTCCCCGCTACAGAATTTCTTATGCGATTGCAGCTTACGTTTCTGCAAGGTTTTGTGTGTCATACTGGCAGAAGACTGGTGCCACACGTTCTGGGAAAAAACTACAACTGAGGCTACGGGCATCGTGCATCCTACTTATAACATCCAGTGACGTCGGCCGTCGGAGGAGGTCCTCGAGGGCGGCGTATCGAAGTCATCAACTCAGGACGCAGACGCCGAAGATTTTCCGAAGCAGCACAGCTGTGGTGATTACATGTCATAGATATGGATTACGTCATCGGACCATCCCATCGAAAGAACATTACCAGGTAAGAGAGTAACTTGTTTGTTTGCCTCACAAAGTGTGGGGGCAGGCAGCCTTGTTTCAAGGCTTCTGCGTATACTAGTAGTAGGGTTCCAGGGTCTGGGCAAATGCTTTATAGAAATCCCCAGTTAGACCGTCAGGGCCTGGGGCTTTGGTGCTAGGGAGTTCTTTTATCACTGCTAGTATCTCTTCAAGTGCAATCGGTTTGTTTAATGATTCTCTCAGGTCTCCCTCCACCCAGTTTAGCTCTGTTTCCTCTACGTACAGCTGCAGAGTTTCTGGGTTACTTGAGTGTTTGGAACTGTAAAGGTCCTGATAAAAGGCGCGGAAAGTGTCTGCTATTTCATCCTGTGTGTGGACGAAGGTGCCCTGGGGGTTACGGATGCAGTCTACCTGTGGGGGTTGTCTGTCTGCTGCCAACAGCCTCACCAGAAGGGCTGCCGACTTTTGGCCTTCACTGTATTGCCATTTGCGGTAACCTTGTGCCAGAAATCATCCCTCGCTGTCGGTGTTGGTTCTGAACTTGTCTAGTTCTTCTCTAAGGCGGGCCAAGGAATGGGGATCATTCAGAGTGGCATATGCTTGTTCCAATTCTTCTAGCCGTGTCTCATTTCCAGCGAATTCCCTTCTAATGGTTTTCAGTATCCCGTTCTCTTTGGCTATGCACACCCCTTTAATATAGCATTTTAGGGTTTCCCAAAGTGTCACACTGGATGATACGGAGTGCTGATTGAAGTCTAGAAAGGATGTGATCTCGGCCCGGAGTTCTTGGGCATACACCTGGTCCTGAAGTGCACCGATTTAAATCTCCAATTGGGTCTATTCTTTCTATTGTCATTGAGGGAGCATTCTAGGGTAACCGGCGAGTGGTCGGACAACGTCCTCTGGAGTATCTGATAGGCCCCCCCCATCGGAACCCACCGTTTCGAGACACCAGCATATAGTCCAGCCATGAGCAATTATTATTTTATTTATTTTTACATTTGTATAGCGTAAAAACAGCCCTTGGGCATCGAGGCGCTGTTACTTGTAGAGTACTTAGTTACAGGGTACGTAAAGCTGGGAAATACATTTACATGTTGTACATTGACACATTGTCTAATTATAAATACATTTTGAGGTTGGTCAAGCGATGCAGGTGATTATGGGGTGCGTCAGACGAAGAGGGTAGTTTTCATAACTTTACGGAATGACATTAGAGAAACCTCGTCTCGAAGGGTAGGAGGTAGGGCATTCCAGTGTGAAGGTGAGAGGTAGGGGAAGCTGGCGCCTCCTGCTCTGACTCTCTTTACCATGGGCACACAAGGCATGTTGGCGTAGGGAATTCTAGTTGGCCTTGTGGAGGTGGCGGGGTGGATCCTTTGTGAAAGGTAGTCGGGTGCGGAAAGGTGGATGCACTTGTGGGTCAATGTCAAAGTTTTGAATATGATCCTCTCTTTTATTGGGAGCCAGTGGGCTGATTTTCTGGCAGCCGTAATGTGTTCTCTTTTGGAAATGCCTTGAGCTGTGCAGAGCGCATTGTTCTGGATGACTTGAAGTCTTTCCAGGTTTTTTTTGGATGTCCCTAAGAAAAGTACATTACAATAGTCGAGTCTTGAGCCAGTAATGGCTCTAGCTATGTTGGTGCAATTCTCTTTGGAGAGAAAAGGCCTAGCTGCGTTAATGAGTTTAGCATGGTAAGCCGCAGAGGAGGCAATTGCATTGACTTGTCTATTTATGGACAGGTTTGAATCCAGATAGACTCCGAGTGTTTTGACTGAATCAGAGACTGGGATTTTGATCGAGTCAATGGTGAAGCGGCTGAACTATGTGTCGAGGTTTTTTAGAGTGTCAGAGGAACCTACCAGAAGGAGTTCTGTCTTGTAGGAATTGAGGCATAGTCTGTTGGCTGCCATTCATGCCTGGATGGTGTTGTAAATGGAGAGTAATGGTGTCTGTGTCATAGTTTCCGGTAAGGGTAAGGAGGATCTGGGTATCATCCGCGTAGTTGGTGTAGGAGATACCCAGTGCGTCAAGGATGAGAAAAAGCCAGCGAATAAAGATGTTGTAAAGAGTGGGAGGGACGCAGGATCCTTGAGGTACTCCGCATAGCACGATGGTGGGTGAGGCAGAGGCCAGGTCAGAGAATACTTGCATGGTTCTGCCTTGCAGGAGGAGGTGATCCAGGCAGTGGCGTCAAGCAGTAGGGGTAGGGCAGGTTTGCCTAGGTCTCTGGCATCGTTCATCTGATTTTGTAGGTGTAGTAGGGCAGTTTCAGTCCCGTGCCTTGGGCGAAAACCAGATTGATGTAGCCCTAGGTGCTTGTTTTCTTCAATGAAGTGTTGAACCTGCAGATAAGCTGCTTTGTCCAGTATCTTGAGCAAGAATGGGACAGTGGTGATGGGCCTGTAGTTGTTGGGAGAGGTAGAGTCAAGCAAAGGTACTTTTTAGGAGGGCGGACCCAGGCTTCCTTGAGGCAGGAGGGGACTTTCCCTGTGGCAAAAGAGGCGTTGACGAAGGCTGTCAGGAATGGTGCAAGGGTGTCGGCACAGTCCTTAATAATTGAGGTATGACAGGAATCACCCTTACAGTTGGATGGATTTATGGTTCTCATGAGGTTAATCATGTCATGTCATGTTCCTGTATGGCCTTGCATGAGAATAGAGCAGAGGAGTCCGGGAAGGAGAAGGGGTGTGGGTAGGAGTATTGGGAAGCAAATGTTTAGTGGATTGTATTTTTGATTGGAGGGAGCTCAATTTGTTACGCAAGGCTGTTTGAATTTCATCACACCAAGCTTCATCTTTGGTGAAGTTCTGGGGGGCAGGGGTGGGGGTCTCTAACTCTCAGAAGAATTTTGTGTTGGATTTGGCTACGGAGATTCTGGATTCAAAAGATTTAGCTTTGGCATGAATGATTGCCTTCTTGTATTCTTTTGAGCGGGCGTTGAAGTCGAGTTTGGCTTTGTCGGAGTGGGAGGTTTACCACCGTGCAAGGGCGACCCGCTTTGCCGTACGGAGTGTGAGAGGGTTAGGGGTGAACCAGGCATTGGAGTGGCTAGAGTGTTTAGATTTGCGAGGTTTAAGCAGGGCTATGGAGTTGACTGCTGATTTGATTGCAACATCATAGTATAGGGCGAGATCCTCTGGGTCAGTGAAGAACGGCGGTCTGAAGGCTGGGCACTGGAGGAAGGGTAGTAGCCTTTCTTTAGTAAGTTGGTGGGAGCTTCTTGCAAGAGCTGGCAGTATAGGCTGAGGAAGGGGAGTAGAGGAGTTTGAGGTGAGGATACTTAATGTGATGATGTGGTGATCAGACCATGGTGTGGGGGTATTGCCTGTGACGTGGAGTGGGCAATTGTGCTGGGCGACCCAATCCAGGGTTCTGCCTAAAGTGTGGGTAGGGTCAGAGATAGTGTTCCTGGACCCTAGGGTCTCAAGGGCTGAGTTGAGCGACTTAACTGCTGTGTCCTCGGTGTCACTTAGGCCTAGGTTACCATCGCCGAGTAGGATGACTTTAGAGGGTTTCTTAAGGTTGTCTGTCAGGAGGTGAATGAGGGAAGCCTGGAAGTCACCTAATGGACCTGGTGAGCGGTAGACAAGGTGTATGGTAATGGTGCAGTGATGAGAAAGGCCGAGTTTGCGTTGGAGGTAGTCGCTGTTATTGCTCATGGATTTCTCTATCTTTCGAACGCATAGGGAGTCTTTAGCTATTAGCACTACACCTCCACCTTTAGATGGACGATCTTGTCTGGTGACAGAGTAGCCTGGAGGGAGTGCAAGAAAGAGAGCAGGGCCTGAGGCTTCATGCAACCACGTTTCGTTGACCATGAGGAGGTCAAGGTTCTGGGTGGAGATGAGGTTGTGTATGTCTAAGGCATGAGCGTTAATGGACCGGGCATTGACCATGGCACATTTGAGATGGGGTTCTGAGGTAACTGGGGGGGGAGGGGCAGGATAGGAAGGGTGGATGTGGTGAGGAGTGCGGTGGGTGCGTCAGGGGATTTGGCAGGATTGGGAGTCTTATTTTCAGGGGTGGAAGACACGGGTAAGGTGGCTTTCAACACATTACAGTTCGAAATGGGGGTAGAAGAATGTTGTAGCACAGTAATTGCATTGGGGGTCCCATTTTCAGGGGTGGTAGAAACATGTATGGTGGCATTCAACACATTACAGTTCAAAATGGAGGTAGAAGAATGTGGCATCACAAATTGCACTGGGGGTCCCATTTTCAGGGGTAGCAGACAGGTATGGTGGCATTCAACACATTACAGTTCAAAAATGGGGGTAGAAGAAAGTGGCATCACAGAAATTGCATTGGGGGTCCCATGTTCAGGGGTGGCAGACACAGGTATGGTGGCATTCAACACATTACTGTTCAAATGGGGGTAGTAAAATGTGGTATCACAGTAATTGCATTGGGGGGGTCCCATGTTCAGGGGTGGCAGACACAGGTATGATGGCATTCAACACATTACAATTCAAAATGGGAGTCCTGATTTTGGTTAGGTGAGGAGGGCGGGTAGGCTTGAGGGCCTCCTCCTTTAAGTCAGATAGGAGACGGCTGGTGGCCATTGCTTGCAAGGCGGAGAGTGCGTTTGCGCTATGTGCTGGTGCCTGGGTTCGGGATTGTAGGCAGCTGTTGCGGGCACTCGTGGGGGTGGCTGTGATAAGAGCGTGGACGCATAGGTTCGGCTGTGTAATCTCATTTGCCTGGTGGCAAGGGAAGCGCTGTTAAGAAGTGGGTGGAATCGGGGCTCCTTACCTTGTGGAGAGATCAGGGCTCTGCGGCAGGCGGCAGCAGTCGAGCACCAAAGAGTTGTAGACCCAGTGTTGGACCCAGGAATGGAAGGTGAAGTCTCTTGTGACGCTGTGGCTAAGCCTCCATACATCAACCAGGTCGAAGGCCCTGCAAATCTCCTGAACTTGGAGGCGCGCCTTGGAGGGTGTGCTAGTAGGTGTGTGTGATTTGTCCCAATTGGGGTCTAATGTGGTATTTAGGTCTCCACCCCATATGATCGTGGCTGTGTCTGTTCCTATTAGGTGTGTGAACACCCAGTCAAAGTTGTTAGCTCCGGGGGGGAGGGAGGGGGCGCTGTTGCGCTCAGAGAAGATGGCCATTTGATAGAGAGCTCTGTACTGGGAGGCGTAAAACTTGCTGAAACCTGCGTTGTCTCGCACTTACTTGTCGAGGAGACATCAGTGGCTTCCATCCAAGTGCTCGAACTACCCATCAGCCGAAATCGGAGGTGTGAGCTTGCTCCGGTCCGGAGCTTTGGACAGCTGTTGTTGGGCCGGGGGGCTGCGGCGGCCCGATCCGGTGACCACCTCCAGGAGAGCAGCTGCTGAGGCTGTAGAT
Source organism: Ambystoma mexicanum (assembly GCF_040938575.1). Taxonomy (NCBI): domain Eukaryota; kingdom Metazoa; phylum Chordata; class Amphibia; order Caudata; family Ambystomatidae; genus Ambystoma; species Ambystoma mexicanum. The sequence goes on along the minus strand of NC_090935.1, from coordinate 668,268,652 downwards.
GCACGGCCTGTGGTGGGGAGGGGCCTTCTGCCCACGCATTCCGGACTCCCCAGTGCTGGTCGCGACTGAACCCACGCGGCTAGTGGGAGAGGGGCACCTCTCTGGCGGGACACTGCGCTCGCAGGCCAATGAATCCTGTCCCCCGAATCTTTCGGCTTCTTGGTGCGCGGCGGGATCTGCTGCGGCACCCGACCTACCCGGCGCAGAGCGGTCGGCTCTGCCACGGCACCGGATGGAGTGGGGCTGGTGTGGGGCACCCGCTTCAGCTCTCCCGACAGCTGCATACCCGGCAGGGTGCCTCTTCTGCGGACCGAGCGGGCAAAGCCTGGAGCCAATGGTGAGTCCCTGGGGCTGAGGGGCCCTGAACTAATCACCAAGCCTAACGTCCCATCCTGGCCTGCCCCCCTGGGGACACAGCAAACCTCGCGGTGGCCTGTCCTTCCTCACTGGGGGCCCAGCTACACAGCAGGGGCTGTAGCCTCCCCTGGACCCTCGCAGTCAACATATTTACTGCGGCTGTGCGGGGGCTCTGGCTCCATAAGCCGTGCAGTCCAGTGACCCTAGCCATAGGGGGCATGACAATACGGCCGTTAACATCCTGATACAACTGAAAGTGGTTATCCCAATACCTATACTACGTGGGGGAACACAACCCACTCGAGCGGTCACAAAGTTCTTACAAACCTCATTCTAAATTGAATTTCTGCATCAATTAAGGAACCTATCCCACAGCGTTGGCCCAGATATAGGCAGCTTTAATAGGAATTGCGACTGAGAGCTCCGGAGGCCTCCTCCTTCCTCGCTCAACTACAGTTCCTCTGCTTTGCAGACCTCGACGGAGTGTCCACCTGGGCGTAGTGTGCGGGGTGAACTAGACAAGGAACTTGGAACTCACACTACATATATTATCCACTCTTCCTGCGCCCCAGGAGACACTCGCTGACGAGTCCTGTCTGCGCATATGGAGAATACCTGCTGGCCAGCAGCCCGGGAAGCACTAACTGTACCTTAGCCGGCCTCTGTCGCCTGAACCATCCAGCGACCTCCTCGCACCTTGACTAGCTGTCACCTCACAGTTGCCCCGGGGCGCCTTATCCAGCACATTTGAATCCACAAAGCCCACGGCTTGCAGCTGCTCTCTTGCTCTTGCAACCTAATTCTGAACATGGCCAGACTAGTTCTCCCTGGATATTCCCGTCTCTGATCCCTCTGTGCACCTGGACACTTATCACAAGGCTTGGAGACGTGGCTGTCGACCGGGCCTGTCACTGCATACACTGGGCTCCCACGCATCACTAGGGGGCCAAGGTCCTAAAAACCAACTAGGCCCAGTGAAGCCCCCCGTGGTCACCCTTGCTCACCCACTCGCCCATTACCTGCGGTTCTCCCTTTATTACGCACGCTTCCCTCATTTACTTGTTTCCTGGGTCTGCAGGCCTGCTCCCAATTCCCACCAAGACCAAAGGCGCACGGGAGAAAAAACAGAGCTCTATCAACATGTTTACTAAGACACCGTCTAAACATGCAGAGGTGGTCTCGGAGCCCAAACCCACCACCTCGACTCCTCCAGACTCAAAAGACTCACAGAAAATGATGGAGTATATCCGCGAAGGGTTCACCACTCCGCATTCTAAGTTGGGTTATATGAATGGCTCCATATCCTCGATCAAAGTACACATTGAGAAAACCGACAGCCGTGTAGCTGAAATTGAGACAAGGGTTGGCGTCACGGAGGACGACTTGGGCACTCTTCGAGCGGAGGTCTCCTCATTGTCTAGATGTGTGCTGGAGGTAGCCAAAAAGAATGAGGACCTCGAATCGCGCTCCAGACGCAATAACCTCTGCATAATTGGGATCCCAGAGGACAGTATCAAGGAACACATGGAAGACTATTTAGAGCGCACTTTACTCACAGTACTCGGCTCACCTAGGCTCTCATCACAGTACGCAATAGAAAGAGCCCATTGAGCTTTAACAGCAAAACCCAGACCCGGTGCGCCTTCGTGGCCCACCATAGACAGAGTCCTGAACTTTTGTGATTGTGATGCCCTCCTCAGTGCTGCGAGGGCCAAAGTGGAGGTTTTGCTGGGGTCCTCTAGGATCCACCTATACCCGGATTTTTCATTTGCGGTTCAACAGGAACGCGAAACCTTCCTGGGAGTTAAAAAAGACTGTGACCTGCAGGCCAAATATTCCATGCTGTATCCTGCTAAGCTGCGAATTGAACACTCCAATCAGGTTTTCTTTTTCACGATCCCGGACGAGGCCTCCAAATGACGCGCACTTCCCTGGTTGAATTCTCATGGCCACATCATTCTGTTGACGTTTGTCACATATTTGGACACCTATGGTGTGGGGCGTACCCTGACCCATGGGCGTGGGCGATCCAACCGTCAGTTACGCGCTCACAGCTGACTCTTGCCTTTTGATGTTTTGATCTCTCTGACATAAGTTCCTATGTATTTGTTTTGTTAATGGTTCCAATGCATCTTACCTATCCTTAATGTGCCCCCAGCCTGGAGCATCGCTGCCAGGCCGGAGCACAGGCCCTGAGGTGTTGATGCTATTGGTTTGGATCTGGTTATTTGGTTACGGTGTTGTCATTCCTCTGATTGGGGGAGGGATGGGACAGGTGTTATGTTAAAAAAGGCTTGATGTTCACAAGGAGGGTGGAATGCGAGACGATGCCGGGCCGGTCACATTTTAAGAGGGGTCCTGCTCGTCTATCCCGGGCTCTAGGCCCTAGGTTGCTATCCTGCCAAGGTTCAAAGTCTACCCAGTGCTCCTACCCTAATGGGTGATGATAATGTAATGCTCATGAGCTGGAATGTGCGGGGGCTGGGTAATTATAAGAAAACGCGGCAGTTACAATTACATGCTGAACTCCATGGGGTCAAAATCCTACTTCTTCAAGAAACGCACACAGGTGCTGAGCACTGTGAAAAATTTGCCGAAGGATGGGGTCCCCATAGATATTATACCAACTATTCTACACAGAGTCGGGGGACCCTGATCCACAGAAGCCTCAAAATTACTTGTAAATCCTTACAGTTAGACCCACTAGGTAGATATGTACTGCTCGATGGTGTCCTACAAAATAAAGAGCCGGTGCTGTTAAACATTTTTGGTCCCAATGTCGATGACCCCGAATTCTACCTTCACGTAGCCTCTCTCTTAGCCAGCTCCCCTATGGTACCGATATTGTGGGGGGGGGGACTAGACTTCAACACAATACTAGACGTAGACCTCGACAGATCGGGCTCCAGACCCCGTCAACTCTCTAGAGCAGCCTATACCATTCTCTCATCCCTTCCCCGGCTGGCTATTGTAGACGCATTGAGACTGTTATACCCTGAGTACCGAATATACTCTTTACTCTTCAGTTCACAACTCACATTCTAGAATCGACAGGTGGCTGATATCAAATATACTGATAAGAAACGTCTCACAGCAGTCAATTCTACCTAGAACCCTTTCTGACCACTCCCCTGTAACTATCTCTCTCTGCTGGGGCCCAGACTAGGAAAGAACTCGGAGGTGGAAAATGAAACCACACTCCCTGCTCGACACAGCCTTTGCCTCAGAAACTAGAGACCACCATTGAAGACTTCTTCTAAATTAACACTAATTCGGTCTCCACACAATGCACCCTGTGGGAGACATTTAAAACCTACACCAGGCGTATTGCCATCTTTAAGGAAAGCGGTATTTTGAGAGTGATCTGAGGGAATATCCGAAAAAGCGAGTCTGCTCTTGCTTCCCTTGAGTCTCAATATGCTCCCCTTCAATCCCCCCGAGACCCTAGCGTCCTTGGGCATGGAACTAGATACATTTCGAGCTCATGCGGAACGCAAGGTGAAATTTCTTGACAACTCCCAGCTTGCGAGAAAATATGGGGAAGGCAAGCGTCCAGGCCGGATCTTAGCCAGACTCATTCGCCATGAGATTGGATCCCCCAACAGAGATGTTTTATGGGAGGACAAAAGGGGCACTTGCCCAGGGCCCCCACCTTGGAGGGGCCCCCGCAAGGTTTCCTGATCTAAAGTAAGATTCCATTGTTCACCAGACTGAAATAGCACACGCAAGGAGATTGTATGGCATGCTGCTGATGCACTAAACCTATTGCCTGTCTGTTTTGACAAGTACATTCTGCCTTGATCAATTAATCATGTAATGCTTTCTGTGTTCACAGTGGAATACATAGTTTGTGTGTTCCGTACGGCACACAAAACTTCTGTAGCATTCTTTCCTTCCTGTGGGAATTATGCTGATCATTGCAATAGCCAAAAGTTGAAATCCATATTGATAAATTGAGTGCCACAATGGTTCAGAAGTTAGCTCAGTATGTAAAGCTCGCATTCCAGAGATATGTGTTCATATGAAAGATTAGAAGAGCACATTCCAGCAAGGATGGCTGAACCCTTCCTTTGTCTGAAGTTTATAAACCTACCTGCATAGGTACTTGGTTTTGCAGCATAAGAGGTGCAATTATCAGCAATGTTCCTGCACTAGATAGGGATTTCTATGAAAACTAAGATGTCATTCGTATAGTGAAGGTCTAGAAATTGGTTTGTTCAGATGGGGCGTTCTAAAACCCAGGCAATCCCCTCCAAAAATGAGCATAAACTATTAGTCCAAGAGGTGTATAAGTATCCAAATTCATGACTGTGGAACCAAAGTGTTCATGCTTGTATCCGGGCTTTGCCAGCAGACGATACAGTGATCCTGGTCAAATCATATAATATCACTTGCATTACTGGGCTGTCTTCTGTGAGTTGTGCCTTCTTGCAAGCTGGTGGCATCGTTTAGCTCATTACTTGATCTTTTTTCTTATGTAGGCCATTTGAGTGGAAGGGGTGGTAGACAGTAGAGAGAGGACCAGATGTTGTAGGCCTTGGGCAAGCATATTTTAAGGTCTGCTTGTTTGACATAACGTTTTGCTTTTTGTATAAAAGTCAAAGGATTTTGTTTATGAATGACAATTTCACAAGCCATTTTTTTGGAAGTATTTAAAGCTTAAAAATACAAAGACATATTTAAATCTGTTAAATCACATCGATTGGTAGGCTGGTACTTATATACGTCCCTTGATGATGGAGGGAATGACGCTAGAATCATTCCCATTCTGCATAACACCCTTGTGTAATATTTGGTTTTAAAAATGTTCAGGTTTGGAAATGTGATTTGTGTACTTTGCAAGTCAGTTTTATAAAATGGGATTGTTGTAGTACATGGTAAGAGCTGGAAAGGAAAGTGTTCAAATGCAGAAATTGCAGAGTTGGCACACATCCCAGCTTCACCCTTTAAGCAATGTGTGATCCTGGGCATCTGATTTTATCTTGTATTGCCTAACCTCTCAGAATTGCCAGTCCCTAATCCTTTCAAAATTGTCAGCCCATCAGAGTGATTTCCTACTCCAGGTATGATCTTCATAATGGCTTCACTTATAGTTTCACTGGCTACAGTGTACCATCCACTATAACAGTGAGCATTGATATACTGCACACCACAGGCACTTGTTACCTTGATCTTTAATGGCAACATTATTTGAAAACCATGCCCCACTTCTAATCTCAGTCTGTCTGGATAGAGACACCTCCCTGGTAGCTTCTAATTTGCATTCACTATCCATGCTATGATATGTGTAACTTTCTCCTTCCTTACAAGTGTTCTACTCTATCCATGCTTGAGCACTTTTGCATTCTCTGAAGCAGCTAATGTGAGTTCTCTGCCTATTCTGGGTTACATGTACCTTTTACATACAGCCACACATTAATACTACAGGCTGCATATCTTCCCAGATGCTATTGAAAAAAAACTATCCTGCTTCTGTACTAGAAGAAGAGTAACCTCTTTGTAGATTGCTAACGTTGGCCTTCAAATGCTAATTGTTTATTATTCTGATTAGAGCAAGAATGAAGAGGGTAAGGGGACTCAAAGGGAGTAAACTTGCTTATTGTGAATGTTGTGAGGCAGCACATCAACCTATAGGTTATGATCACGGTGGGGGGAGCCACCAGATATTCTTGATCACTTCATTCCTTTGGTTTGTTGGAGGGGGCCCCAAAGATGTCCATGCCCAGGGCCCCAAAAATGCTTAAGATGGCCCTGCCCCAACATCCCTGCTATTGAGAGAGCTGACGGCACTCTAGCCACACTCCCACAGGATATCAACACTGAGTTCCTGATTTTTTATGAAGCCCTTTATTCAGAAGTTGAGCGTACCTCCACAGCCGAGATTGACGCCTACCTAGACAGCCTTCCCCTATCGGTCCTCTCTTATGAGATTAATAGCTCTCTCTCGAGACTGTTTACTCCTGAGGAACTCTAAGAGGCTATTGATTCCCTGTCATCTGGCAAGTCCCCAGGCTCGGACAGCCTCCCAATAGAATTTTACAAACGCTATAAGCTACTCCTAATCCCTCACTTGGTGGCCCTGTGGGATGAGGCCTGCGAAGTGGGCTCCCCCTTTCTCTTTGGGAAGCTATAAGAACGGTCCTTCTTAAACCTGGAAAGCCCCCCACCCAATGCGGCCCTTATCGCTAATCAACTGCAACGTAACATTTTTTGCCAAGTTGCTAGCCTCACGCTTAGCCCCCTTCATGCCACATATCATTCATCACGATCAAGCAGGATTCATTCCAGGACATTCTACCCCCCTGAACCTGAGACGACTATTTAATATTATCAGCAGAATTAACCTTAACGTGCAAGCGGTGACTGCTACACTAGACATGCAAAAAGCCTTCGACTCCCTGTCATGGAAGTACCTTTGGCGGGTCCTCGAAAAAATGTAAATTCAGACCCAGGTTCCGTTCTTGGGTTCGACTACTCTACTCCAATCCGGTGGCCAGAGTCCGCACCGAGGACAGATGCTCGCCCCCAGTCCGAGTTTCCAGAGGCAAAAGGCAGGTCTGCCCCTTCTCTCCCTTAATCTTTACAATAGCCATGGAACCGTTTGCAGATAGTATACGCCAGTGTCATGCACGCAGAGGGTTACGAACAGCAGGCCAAGCGGATATCATCTCCCTATATGCCGATGATGCCCTGCTCTACATCCGGTCCCCCTCTATCAACGTAGCTCAGATATTGGAAGATGTTGTCCTCTTTGGGCGCATATCTGGACTTCAGGTAAACTGCTGTAAATCTATCCTGTTCCTCCTTACTGAATGCACATGTCCCCCTCCTGATCTTCAGAAGTACCTTGCAAACCTCACTGAAAAGGCCTCCAGCTGGGCGAGACTTCCAATTTCCCTGGCCGGATTGGGATTCTAAAGATGGTCGTACTCCCCCAACTATTATATAAGTTCATTAACTTACCCCTATGGCCAGGAGTCGGCTTCTTTCAAGCGTTAACCCGAACTGTTAATACCTTTCTATGGCATTCCGGGCCAGTCAGACTAAAACTTGCGACATTGACCACCCCCATGGAGGGTGCCGGGTTAAACGCCCCTGACTTTCTCAAGTACTGGTTAGTAGCGCAGGCCTAATTTGCCTCGTACTGGTTCAACACACAGGACCCCCCCCCCACATGTCAGACTGGAGAAGATGGCAGTCAGTGACCGAGATGTTCGCTCCTTGATTCTCTCTCCCCTGCCGACCATGTTAGAGTCACTGGACCCTGTCGTTAGCACATCTCTTGCCCTCTCTAAGATCTGGAAACTATCAGATATCCCCCAGCCATTCCACAGTGATTTACTGCTACGGAACTTCCTTCCAGGGGTCCCACATGTATCACCATCCATCAAACACTGGTGGGCCGTAACAGGCTACGAAACAATTTGAGACATCTTTGAGAATGCTAATTTCATTGAGTGGCCGGATCTTCCACCCACCCTCAGACAGAAACCATCTGCGTGGCTCCAATACTCATCCCTCCGAAAAGTTCTGAAAATCAGATACCCCGATTTCCCCACAATACCTCCCGATGACCCAGTTGTCGTGGAGCTATGCAGCTTTAACTCCTCTAAGGGAAAGTTATCCAGACTATACACACTGTTGCAAACTAGAACAACTCCCTCCTTTGATAAATTGAAGCACAAATGGGCAGAGGACTTGGACGTGGAAATGTCCAACGAACGCTGGAAACTCATGTGTGCACGCACCTATAAAGTGTCCTTTAACTCCCTGTTCAAATTGATCCAGTTCAAAGTCCTACACATGTACCATCTCACTCAAATTCGGCTACATCACATGTCAAAGGACTACTCCCTCAGGTGCCCCGGGTGCGGAATGGACAGCGTCACATACATACACATGATCTGGTCTTGTCCTAAACTAGCGCAGTATTGGGAGGAAGTATGTGCTACCGTGGCTGCTATCCTGGACTGTACAATCGCCCTGTCCCCATTACTGTCTCTCTTTCACGACTTCTCTGATCTGGGTCGTGATTCCAAAAAGCTGGCTGGCCTATGTATGCTACTTGCTGTCTGCTGCATCTTACAATGCTGGCTACGCCCTGGTCCATCCTCACACATGCAATGGCTTAGGGCGTTAACCTGGGCATCAGATACGGAAGAGGCCTGGTCTAACCAACAACCATCACATTGCAGGCCCAGGAATATCTGGCTGAAGTTTCTCTCTTACATGGCATCCACAGATACAGACTTTGACATTGCATCCCTGGCTTCCTCTTGTCCCATTCTCACCACGGCTTGAACTCTCGATTGCCCAGATTTCTCCTCTCTTACTGTACCCTCTCACGCTTATAACTGTAGAGCTAAGTACAATGTTGTGACCTAACTGTAAGATCTGCAATTGTCAATGTTTGCCCCGGTTGGGCCTCTGCCTTTACTCTTCTGTCATCAAGCTGAATAAATAAAGGTTTAAAAAAAAGAAAGAAAAAGGTGTTAGCTCGGTCTGTGTTCAGGCCGTAGGAGTTCACCAGGAGGGTTTCGATGCCCTCCAGTACCGCTCGAATGAGGAGTGATCTGCCTTCGTCGTCTCCTGCTACTGACAATAGCCTGAACCTCACTTTCTTGTTTATTAGTAGGGCCACCCCCCCTAGCGTATGATGAATAGGATGAGTAGTACCTATGGCACCCCCATTCAGGGGTCCAACAGCATTCTGTGGATGTGAGGAAGTGGGTTTCTTTTATAAAGGCGATATCGACATTATGGGGGTGTAAAGTAGTAGGCTGCAGTCGGATGCAGGGTTAACAAGTTAAGATTTATTGCTGTGTTAACCTTTCCACCAGCTCCTCAGTATAAACAACAAAACATGCTTATGTTTGGCTCAGCTGCTTGTGCTGAAAAGGGTTAATCAGAGTTCATAGGAATGTCCTCTTAGGCTTCTCTTTTTGAAAGAATAATAAACAGCTCACATAAATTCCCTTTTCTCGGACCCTAGCTTTCCGTTCCTTTGCCAGCTGTCCAAAATGGGGTTTCAAAAACAAACAAACATAGAAGGGAAACCCACGGAAGCACTGTCCTTTGAAATGGCTTACGGGCAGGTTTCCCTTGTCAGTGAATCCGCCTCGGGTGTGTTTTTCTGGGCTGCCGCTCCTCGAGCCTTTCCTGGCAGAGCGTCTAACTCTTGATAAGGATCTCCGCGATGCCACTCCGTCAGCCTCCTAGTACGCCCAATGTACATCACCTGGGGATTCCTCCCACTCCTCTGTGGACTCCGGCCAGTGCTGCTGATGTAATGAGACACCTGGTGAGTTTCCCGGGGCTTCTTTTAACTCATGCTCTGCTCCTCCCCTCCATTCAGCTTCCACCCGCCTTTCCTGCCCACTTCCCACACCTGCAGCCAGTTTTCCTTCTCCTCTCCGCCCTTTTTCCTGCACTGTTTATCCATCCCAACCTGTACTTCTATGTGTGTACCGGTCACTATACCGCATGACTGGGCTGTACCTATACCGCTTCCCTTTGTTCATTTTGTCCTTTCCCCCACCTTGACTCCGTTTCTCGTGGTGGTTTATGGGACATGTAGTTTTGTTTTGTCCTGCTGCTATAACCTTTTGGGGGCTGGGTCTGAAAGTTAGAATGGGGTCGTCTTTTATCTCCATTGCCTCTTTGACCTCCTCACAGGGGGACATTACGAGCTGCGCGATAAGGGGTTAACGGCGCCGGTAAACCCCTTACCGCCCTATTACGAGTCTGCTTGCGGGACCCACAAAGGGTGCCTGTAAAACCAGGTGCCCTTAGCAGGTCCCGCTAGCAGACCAGGGAGCTAACAACGGGCCCGTTATTTACAGGCCTGTTAGCTCCCTCCCCATTCCCATTGAGCCCTATGGGGGCTCGAATGGGGATGTACCGGGTCTGGTTTCCTCGAATGAGGAATTACCGGGTCCTCCAAGGTTGGAATGGCCCGGTAAGTCCTCATTTGAGGAACCCAGACCCGGTACCCAGTAAGGAGGTAACCATGCCGCAAATTGCGGCATGGTTACCTCCTCCCTCGTAATTACCCCCTATGTCTCTTAAGGTATTGGGACACTTTCTGGGTTTTAGCTGGGTTATTGTCCCCTCTAATATTCTATGTCGCTAGCTTGAATGAGTCAGATTACTTTTGTGCTTGCTCAGGATGTGTACGTGTTTGGGAGATGCTGCTTTGGTGTGACGTGTTCGTTGACTGATAAAGGTTGACCACGGGGGTCGGTCAGTGGTGGCTGGTCCCACACATGGGGGGGTCTTTCCTCTCGAACTTCCCATTCCCTGTATGCTGCTTCCTAACTGCTGTAACGTGCAGCCAGGTTTCTACCCTTTCCCCTTCCCCACAGGCAACCCCCAATCCGCCCGTCATTTGTCACTCCCCCCACAACAGGTTATTAACACATAATGCTGAGCTCGGGGCGCTAGTGCCCATCCAAGTTCGATAGCTCCCAACAGTATGTATATGTAGTTGTGCCTAGGTGTATTGCACTGCGATCCGAACGCCTGATATAAGATAAGGGGAACTGGTCCCTTGTACCTCTGATACTGTGATTGGCACTCAGCGTCGGGTACATGTTATCCCTTGGGAACTTCCACATGCCAGACTGTTTCAGGATGGGTTCCGTCTGTCGCGGTCTCTCCTTGCCGGCCTTGGGTCGTTGTCGAGAGGATGGCAGCCGAATTCATCCAAAAAGGTGTTTGCTTCTTCGGGTGTGTTGAAAAAATGTGTTTTTCCGGCGTGTTGTACCCGGAGTTTTGCGGGGAATAACATTAAGTACTGCATCTGGCTGTGTCTCAGGCGTCTTTTTCACTTTTTCACTCCGGTGAAGAATCTTCGTGATGCTTGGACTGTTGGTGAGAAGTCGGGATAAATATGGATCTTATCTCCGTCATATTGCAACTCTCCTTTCTCCCTGGCGACTCTCAGGATTGTGTCACGGTCTATCGGGCGGTTGGTCGGTACCCGGTGGGCCCTGTCGACGACAAAGAGCGGGGAAAACGAGGGGCCGCCAAACAGGTCTTTGCATATTGTTTGAACAAAGTCTTCAATTTTCTGAGGGATTTGCCTCTCCCTTATACCAATCAGCCTAATATTGTTGCAGCGGGCTCTCCCTTCCAGGCCTTCGTTTTTAGCAGCCACTGCCTTCATTTGAGCTTCCAACACAGACACCCTGGTTGTTAGTGTAGCACTGTTGTCGTCCAAGTCTGAGACTCTTTGTTCTCTTTGTTCTACACAGTCTAGTCTATCACCACGTTTGTCAAGCCAATGTTGCAATAGGTCAACTTTTGACGAGAGAGCGTCAAGTTTAGAGTCTAGGTTGCTGATGCCCGCCTTAAGTTCAAGCAGGATTTCACAAATGTCAATGGCTGGGGTTTGGGTGATATCTTCGTCTAGTTCCATCGTTGGTGCTGGAGACTGACTGTGGATGCAATTTGGGGGCCTTGACTGTGGCTCCGGCTACGAAATTCAGCTTCCTCTGGGATTTATCTGATTTACCCAGGCTCAGCCTCTGCCGCTGAGGGAGGGGCGGTTTGATAGTGCCTTTGGAATGACTTCGGTGGAGCTGCTGTCACATTGTGTTTGCAAGCGACTGTGTTAGTTGAACCCGGTAGTCGACTGTTTGGTACCTCGGTTGGATGCCTTTGTCTTGGGGCTGAGGTGTACCTTGATTATCGCCAGGGCAGTGCTATTGTTGGTACGTTGTGATTTGTGATGGGGCTGCCGAGTGCTGGTTACTCTGCTGGTCTACCCTCTGCAGGGGTGCAAAAGAGTCCGCCTCCAGTCACTTCCGGAGGGTGGTATTGTCTCTACAGATAGTGTCACCTTTTGTTGCTGCGTTTCTCAGTTCCTAGTCACATGGTGTTCTCAGCTTTCAAGTGTTGTTGTGCCGTGAGAGATCTATAGTGCCTTTTACGGTTGGTTGGTCGGATGTTTTGCCCTTTGGTGCTGGTCTAAGGGAGTATTGACTCTTATGCACTTGTTTGTGGGAAGCGACTGATGCGTAAGGCCGGTCGCGGTGCCGGAGTATATGATCTACTGACCCAGGGCCAAGTTGTTGATTGATCCGGTTGGAGCTGCTGGTACGCCGTGGTGGGGTTGACTTTGCAGGAGTTTGTGGCTTCGAGTTCGCGTTGTGGTTAGGCGATGGTTTGGGATGTCGGCTGTCCACTTTTGTTACTCCTACTCCTTTTTTGTTTTGGGTTGCGCTGGGCACTCGGTCCGTTGGTAGGAGCATATGATGCACTGGTGGTGTAGTCCGGGCGGCAGTGATGTGCAGGGGTTGAGGCGCGTATGGGTGCCTGGGTGCTGCCCGTTTCTCCCTCAGAGGACGTGGTGTATTGAGGTGACCTGAGGCTGACCGCCAGAGTCTGTGGATTCGAGTGTCGGGGGGCGCACCTCAGCAGAGCTGTCGGTCGGGGGTGTCGCCGAGTGGGCCACATGGCATTCTCAGCCTTTGATCTTGGCTAGCCAGGTTGGCACTGTACCCTAGTGTCATTAGAAGAGTCTGTTCAGCCAGAGGATCCGTGGTGGGTGCGGAGGAGGAGCTGGTCGGGTCTGGGTGTTGCGGCTCTGCAGAGATCACGCCCCACGTAAGGGGATGGAAGTGGAGGTCAACCCCCGTGGTCCTGGGATGTAGAGGAAAGTGGGGGCCTCTCCCCACTCATTATGCTGTTTGTCTGTGGTGTTGTGTTGCCCTTATTCAGCGGCGATTCAGCCGCAGCGCGAGGGCTGGGTCATACGCTGTAATGGTGAGCTTGAGGCCCGAACCCCCACACCGCACCGCACCAGGTGTCAGTATTGAAGGTTGTTTCTAGTTTCCTCCCGGGCCAAAGCTCCAGCCACCTCAGCCGCGCTGTACCATGTAATCGCTGCTGGTAGCACCACACTGCCCGTACGTCCTGCGGCAGTTGCTGGTATCTGCATTATAGGGTGTCCCGGGGCGAGCTCCCGGCCCCCTTCCCGGACTAGAGTGCTATGATCGAATGTGGCTGGGTAGTGGGGGGGTAAGGGGGGATGGTGTGCTTAGTTTACCTGGCATGGATTTGACACGGGTCCAAGAACCGTGCCGTCTCTTTTGCCACGCTCCCTCCCGGTCCAGTGGTCTGTCTAAGGCGACCGCGGCTGGGTGTCCGCCTATGGGTAGTTGCTGGTGTGCACTATGGTGGAGCTGCACTTACCGGGGTATTGTTGGAGGATTTTCGCTGCTGTTGTCTCCATGCCCCACGGGTGCACCACGTCTGACTAAGGCGTTTGTCTGTGTGGTAGGGGCCGAAGCGGCTCTTCGTTGCCCTCGCTTCGGGCACAGCTGCCGGTCCCGGCATGTTCGTTCTGCCGCATTCTGGTTCTCTGCTGCTATACTGCCGAGTGGTCTGAGCTGCGGTGGGGGCCGCAGGGGTCTCGCGCCGTTGTTGTTGGCAATAGCTGTATGTCCCACAGTGTATGTGGGACAAGGTCGCTCACCGAATGCCTCTCGGTCGGGAGCACTGTTAGGGAGAATTCTCTGTAAAGGCTAATTTCCCAAACCTACTGAGTCCCCCAGCAGCTTTGCTGGATTTTTTGGGGTTTATGTTTTCTCTTGCTAAGAGTGAGACTCTTTTACTCCCACTCTTAGACATGATTTGAGGTGTTCCTTTATCTTTCCATGTGTTTTATGGGCTATGGGGTCTTTTACTCCATAGGGTCTCATGTGTTTTTGATGTGGGTTACACAGCACCCTCCGTGCCGTAACCCAAGGGTGTCGTAGCGACCCCCCAACATACACTCCATACCCTGGGACTGACTACTGTCTCCCAGGGTATGTAAAGTCACAATTGGCTTTACTAGTCCCAAATTATGAACAGAAACCAGGACAAACCATCATATTGTGGGTCGAGTTTTGGCTGGTGGCAGTGGATACTACTTTTTATATTCGACGCAAATATATCTCTATGGGATTTTCCCATTGTTCGAGGCTACCAACTTTAATTATTTAATTCTTATAGCCTCGAACATACCGCCGGTTTATTTAATTAATGTTAATTCACTGGTTGGTATTTTTTGCCAGAACTCTTTTCTAAAATGGTGTTTGTGTTCTCTTCTGTGACTCCAACCCAAGTCCAGCCCTTTGTTCCATTTTTTGGTGGGCTTCTCCACAGAAGCCTCCAAAAGTGGTGCCACTCTGTCTGGTTACCACAGGGGGTGTGGGAGGGGGTTTAGGCACCCTGGACTGAGTTACCTTGGTAACTCAAGTCACACTCTTGTGTGATTGGCCCAAGTGGTGAGTCGGCCGGCTCACCACTTAGCATGTTTGATTGACAGCTAGGCTGAGTGAAGGGGGGTGTGCTGCATAAAAGCAGGGCTTTGGGGACTGGAACTTCAGAAGTCGCCACAGGACCCAAGAATCCGAGGAGGGAGAAGCTGAGCCGACCTGCAACGACGACACCACCGGTGGAGCCCTGCTGAACCGTCTCACCACTTTTCCCGACGACAGAGGAGATCTCCAGTCCGGAGAGTCTTCTTCCTTTAACTGGTGGGGATAACCAGTTTTGCCTTCTTTTCACCTTCCTGGAGCATCTCTTGGTCGCCTTGCCCGTGCCAACGGTGTTCCGGTACCCCGGCAACCGGAATACCACGGTTTACCACTAGCGCGAAGAGAAGGGTAGTACTTTTTAACCGAAGAACTCGGCGGCTGGTTTCTTCCCTGGCAGTGCAACAACCTTCATCTTTCCTCCACGGCGAGACCCCCTCTTCCTCTGGACGAAACACCGACTTGCACCTGTTGCCAGGAACAACTGACCCCGCTGGAGCTTCCTTCACACTTAAGGTACCGTGTCCCGCCTGGCTTCCCTTGCGACAGATCGTTCGGGGTGACAGTAAAGCCTCGACTTTCTAACCTGGGCTAGCCTGGGACAACCTAGCTAACTTTTCCTGACTTTAAATTCATCCTTTTTGTGCGAACTATCTACAAGACTCTTTGGGCATAAACCCACTGTGTGAACCTGGACCCCTTCTGCTTGCTCTCTCCAAGAGTGGGCCTTGCAATTGACTTCCTTGCTCTCCAGTAGAACTCTGCCTATCCTGCCTTACTGTGGGTCTTTTTTAAAAGTATTGAAACTTGTGTGCTTCCTTAACTCTGCCTTTTTCCCTCCCTTTTTTAATAACTTATTAGAGTGCCATCTTATGTTAAGCGCTCACCTCTGTCTGAAAATAAGTGGTGTTTCTCACTAAGACTTGTCTAATAAGTGAATAGGGCTGTATATATATGTTAGTGACTGTGTGCTGAATTTACTTACCTCTTTTTGCTAGTGTAATTTACAGGTTTCTCTTTAAATAAATAATTATATACTTTTACACCAAAGCTCTGGTCAGTGTTTGCTTGTGCTACTGTGTCTCTGTACCTATTGTGTATACTCTACATACTGCCTAACTCTTCTTGAGGGAAGTCTGACTGCTCAGCCACAGCTACCAAGTGAATCTGTGTGGTACAGACTGCTACCAAGTGGGTTTACTGCCAAACACCTGTAGTCCTAAATCTTTTGCAGTGGTCCCTAAGGGAACTGCACAGGTTTCTGCCTAACACTGGTGTACAGCGGTGGGATTTGTATTGAGTATACATTTTAGTGTGCTTATAGATACCTTAGTGCAACTAACCACAAAGCTTAGCACTAAAAGAAGTATTTTCTAAAACATGTCAACTATGGAAAGTTATAGTCAAGAGTCCCTTGCTACAAAAACTGCTGATTGTTTAAGAGTTCTCTGTAAGCATAAGAATCTCCTGACTAAAGGCAAGAAAATGGAGCTAATAGAAAGGTTGTTAGCAAACCAAAGTCTGGATGGTGATTCAGAGGAACCTACCACTCCAGCAACTGTAGATAACAGCAATGATATTGATATGAATGTTAGTATTGATAACTGAGTCAGAAGCAGAAGAGGAGGTGGAAGATGTTAGAGTTGTCTCCCCTGAGCCTCTACCTGCCCTGCCAGCTGTACCTACTGGACCCTTACCAGGTCCCACACTTAATCCGCAATATATGGAACTAGATAAAATGAAGCTTGAATTAGAATTCAAAAGAATTAATGCCCAAACAGAACAACGGCACCAAGAACTAAGGCTCAGAGAAATGGAGCTCAACCATGAGCTAGAAATGAAAAAATTGTCTGTGGAAAGTGCTTCCCCTTCCGATTCCTCTGGGAGTTCCAGTCCCAAAAGACCCCGGATGCCTAAGGAGTTGGTGGGTATGTATGAGCCTAAGTTGGATGTGTTGGACTGGTTGAGTTTGTTTGAATATAATCATGGGCTCCAGAACATTACGGGAAATTAGTTACTTTCCTGGTTGTTCTCTAGGCTTCCCCCTGTTGCAACTGATGTGGTAATGGAGTTGGGAGAGGAGGATGAGAAGGATTATGAATGTGTGAAACTAGCTTTGATAGCTAGATTTGGGAAGACCCCTTCCCAGTACCTTAAGAGGTTTAGGACCCTCAAAAAGCATGATGGTACCCCTTGGGCTACCTGGGTGAGTGAAAGTTTGAAGAACTTAGAGGGATGGATTAAGGGTTACAAGGTGAACACTTATGAGGGAATGAAGAATCTTGTGATGTTGGAGTCAATTTATGATGCCTGTTCTCCTGAGCTCAGACAGCACTTGGCTGATTCAAAGGAATTAGATTCCAGGAAACTAGCTAAGGCTGCTGACTTGTGGGTTGCCAACAGGGCTACTCACAAGGACTCTGGGGTAACTCAGAAAAAGGATGAGGGGAAACAGCCAAAAAAGGACTCCAAAGAGAATTCTAATAATTCCAATCCAAAGGAGGGCCCCAAACAGAACAATAATGGTAAACCACAAGGGAAACCAAATCGGAGTAGTGTACCCTCTGGTGGTAAACCAGAAGGAGGTCAGAGCAAATCACCATTCCAGAAAGAATTTGGTAAATGTTTTGTTTGTGGCTCACCTGACCATGTGAAAGGAGATCTCAGATGTAAGGGTAAACCTTCAGGGGTCCAGCATGTCTCCTTAGCCTTCGCTCCAGAGGAGGAAGTACAAATGGCAAGTGGAAACTTTCTACTGATGGCTGATGAACCCATTGGAGTCTCAGCCAGTGTTTCTTTAGTGTCTCTGGGTCTGTGGGAACAACAGAATTTAGATGTCTATCACTCTATCCCAGATAATACTAAAGAGTATTATAAGGACAGTGTCCATGTGAATGGTCAGGAGACTCCTGCCATTAGGGACACTGGGGCCAGCATAACTGTGGTGGATAAATCTTTTTTTCAGGCTGAGGATGTTGCTAAGGCACCCAAACGCCTCACCAAGTTAACTGGAGGGCCTGTGCAGATGCTTCCCCAATTACCAGTTCTCATCCAGTGTAATGACATGACTGTGAAGATACCTGTCAACATACAAAGTGAGGTACCAGGAAGGGTTCTGTTGGGTAATAACCTGAAACCTCTTGGAGTAGTGTCACATACCCCCAGACCTGCTAGTAAAAGGTTACAGGAGCTCACCAGACCTGCAAGGGAGAGAACCATGAGAGGTACTCCCCAGGAGATGATGAAGAAGGATATCATTCCTACTCCACTGGAGTTACAACTTGCTATCACTGAACCAAGGGAAGCAAAGGGGAAACCCAAGACTTCCAAGAAACAGCCAACAGCAAGCACTCCAGTGCTTCCAACAAGGACTTCCCCTTGGTTGTCCAAAGTTACACCTGTAACTCCACCTCTAGCTGAGGCTGAGAGGAAGGTACAACCCTGTATGGTGGAACTAGACTCTGAAGAAGAGCTAGTGGAAGGCCAAGAACTCATTTGAGATCTGGATCCTGTTGACCATCCTGAGCTGCAGTCTTTACTGGCATGAGGTGGACCCAACAGGGCAGACTTCAGTAAGGGACAGAGAGAATGTCCAACTCTGGAAGGTCTTCGCCAACAGGCAGCTTCTCAGGCTGATGGGCAAGAGCCTGGGAAGTATAGGTTGCACTGGGAAGATAGCCTCTTCTACAGTGAACCAACTGAGTCTGCACCTCGAGACTACAAGTGGCTTGTAGTACCTCAAGAAAACAGACAACAGTTCTTGCAACTAGCCCATGAGATTCCTTTGGCTGGTCACTTGAGTTTCAAGAAGACCAAGGAAAGGCTCTCACTCTACTTTTATTGGCCAAAAATGGGGGCTGAGGTAGATACGTTTTGCAAGAGCTGCCATACCTGCCAGACTTCTGGTAAGGTTGGGTCCAAGAATGTGGCACCTTAAGTGCCTCTCCCAGTTGTGGGAGTCCCATTTGAGAGGGTAGGGATTGACATTGTTGGTCCCCTTGATCCCCCAACCTCCTCAGGCAACCGGTGTATCCTTTTTGTAGTAGACCATGCTACTAGGTACCCTGAGGCAATTCCTATGAGGACTGTTACAGCTCAGGCTGTGGCTAAGGCCCTCCTTGGTATTTTTACCAGGGTTGGGTTTCCTAAGGAAGTAATCTCTGACAAGGGGTCACATTTTATGTCCCACTACATGAAAGCCATGTGGAAAACCTGTGGAGTTACTTACAAGTTCTCTACCGCCTACCACCCTCAGACAAATGGTTTGGCAGAAAGGTTGAACAGAACCATGAAGAGCATGATAGGTGCTTTAGAGGATCCCCTTAAAAGAAAGTGGGACCTTCTATTGCCATGCCTTCTCTTTGCTTATAGAGAAGTCCCTCAGGAGGGAGTAGGTTATTCTCCCTTTGAACTTCTCTATGGCCATCCGGTCAGAGGTCCATCGGCCATGATCAAGGAGGGGTTGGAGATTGCTCCTTCCCCCAAGCCAGTCAGAGTGACTGACTATGTGATAGGCCTCCGCAGGAGAATGTCACAAATGATGGCAGAAGCTAGTGATAACTAGAAAGCTGGGCAAGCCCTGGTCAAGCATTGGCATGACCAGAAGGCTAACATGGTTGAGTTCACTCAAGACCAGCTAGTTCTAGTTATGATCCCAACAAGGCAAAGAGCCTTGCAAGATAAATGGATGGGACCCATCATGGTTGTGGGTAAACTTGGAGAGGTGAACTATCTGGTGGACTTTGGCAATCCCAAGGAGGCTCCTAGAGTCTTCCACACCAACCGACTAAAGGCGTATGTCTCCAGGCCTGAAGTAGGAGCCTTGCTTCTAGCTTCAACAGAAGAGGAAGAAGAGAGCGAAGCTCTACCTGATCTCCTCAGAGGCTTACCCTTGGACGAAAAGATTGAAGGAGTAAATCTCTCTTCAAATCTGACACCTGAGCAACAAGAAGAGTGCAAAGCCATGTTAAATCAGTTTGCCTCTCTGTTCTCACTTTCACCAGGCTTGACGCCTTGGAGACAGCATGATATACTCACTGGTGACTGTCTGCCAGTCAAAAGCAGAGGATATAGAAAGTCAGAAAATGTAAGGACCCACATCAAAGGGGAGGTCAAGAAGATGCTTGATCTCGGGGTAATAGAGCCCTCTACTAGCCCATGGTCTAGCCCAGTTGTGGTAGTACCAAAGGCAGGATCCAAAGAATTGAGATTCTGCGTGGACTATAGAGCTCTTAATGCAGTCACCAAAACTGATGCCCACCCTTTGCCAAGGACAGATGAGTTGGTGGATAGACTTGGTTCAGCCAAGTTCCTCAGTACATCTGACCTTACGTCAGGCTATTGGCAAATAGCCCTGACAGACCATGCCAAGGAAAAGACTGCATTTTCTACCCCAGTTGGCTTATACCAATTTAAGGTTATGCCTTTTGGATTGAAGAATGCACCTGCTACATTCCAAAGAATGGTGAATCAGGTTCTGAATGGGATGGAGGACTTCTGCATGGCATACTTGGATGACATTGCAGTATTCAGCCAATCCTGGGAAGACCATGTGAACCACTTAGGGTATGTTTTGCATGCTCTTGGACAGGCCAATCTGACCATAAAGGCAAGTAAATGCCAAATTGGTCAGAGTAAGGTGGTCTACCTTGGGCATGAGGTAGGGGGTGGAGAAATAAGGCCTTTGCTCAGTAAGATTGAAGCTGTGCAAAATTGGACAACACCTACTATTCAAACCCAGGTGAGAGCCTTCCTAGGCCTCACTGGATATTACAGGAATTTCATTGAGAACTATGGGACCATAGCTTCTCCACTGAATGTGATCTCCTCTCCAAAATTCCCTAAGAAGGTTAAATGGAATGGGGAATGCAATGTCATGATGCCTACCCCCAGGCATCCGGACCAAGTCCATCAGCCCCGGGAGCAGGCATCTAGACATTTAGTAAAACCTCAGCAGCCCCGGCTAGGGGCTATCTGGGTTCAGTCCTGGCGGCTTAGGCGCCAGGCTCATAGTAGGAATCCGTCCTGGCGCCTAGGGCGCCAGGCTCATGGTCATTACTTACCTCAGGCAGACCATGCTGCAAATGACTCCAATCCAACATGAAGCCTGAAAGGGACTTTTTCTACAGGGACTATTTTTTTACTCGGGTGTGATTCTAGGGACTTCTTACCTGGGACTACTTTTGAGGCTATTTAGACCACACCCGACCAGCAACACACGCTTCGCGTTATTCTGCATCAGCAGCGTAACACTCACCGTGCCTGCAGCCTGTATCCAGTCTTCTGCCACGCCCGCCTCGAATCCGGAGCTCCTAAAACAAAGAGGAAAGAAAGGGACAAGGTTAGAAAACAAACTTATTTCTATTCCACACCTGATTCTGGATCCATCTTGTCTCCGGACCTGTAAAGAACATCATTTCTGCACGCGCCGCACCTCCAGCTGCAGCGCCGTGCCATACTCACCAGTCTTCACAGCATCCTTCGGGTCGGCGCTGCCTCCATCATTTCTTCGCCGAACTTAGGCACCTAGGAGACAAAAGAAAACCACAAGGTGAGCCGAGGGAACCAACAAATATAATTCTTACTACCATAGACTTACCTGATTTACCACCGGAGGCATCCTTTTGTGACTCTCCATATTTTCACGTGCCACATCTGTAAAGAGAGACAAAACAACACGTTTTCCTTGTGCAACATTTACCGGACAGCGCTGGGTAATACAGACTCTTACCTGAGCGCCACCAGCTGCCACAAGAGCATATTTTCACGAGCCAGCTGCAAGACAAGAAAGGAAGGGGGGAACAAGAGTGAACATCGGACATATTGAACTCTATGAATTTAATACTTACTGGTCCTCCCCAGGAACCTCAGGGTCAATACTCTCCGGAACTCTCCCGAGCCTTCAAACCAGTGAAGTAACTGGAATCGACACGCCCCTGCAAATCCACGCAGGATGGAGAGCTCATCTTTCAAGAATATAAGGTGAGATTGCTGTGAGACCATTTTGGAGGTGATTAGTTGGGGAGGACTGTGGGGGTGCCATGACTTGAATCCACAAGTGACTAAATCCATCTCTCCACTTGCAGGAGAATATTTCTACGGGTTAAGCAGACAAGATTAGGAGGGCAGATCCAGTCAGTCATCGCTGCACTACGCATCATGTGGGTGGAGACCGCAGCGACTGGGTCCGACTGACGCCCCTGTGGGCGCCAGGTGAGCGTAACATGCAATCAGGCCTTTGAAAACCTGAAGAAAGCTCTTTGCCAAGCACCAGTATTGAGAGCTCCTGACTATCACCAAACTTTCATTGTGCAGACAGATGCTTCTAATGTAAGTATAGGTGTAGTCCTTAGCCAACTGGATGAGAAGTGTAGGGAGCACCCCATTTGCTTTATCAGTAGAAAACTGAAGGATCCTGAGACAAGGTGGGCAACAATCGAAAGAGAATGCTTTGCTATTGTGTGGGCACTGAAGAAGTTTAGGCCATACTTGTATGGTTCTACTTTTGTTATTCAGACTGACCACCAACCCTTGAGATGGTTAATGCAAATGAAGGGAGAAAATCCAAAAGTATTGAGATGGTCAATCTGCCTGCAAGGGTTTGATTTCACCATTGAGCAAAGGTCAGGGTGTCACCATTAAAATGTTGGACTCTCTAGGATGTATGTCATCGACTAGAGGTATGAGGTTCATACAGGAGTGGATTAAATCCTCCTGTCCCTTAGTCTGGGGGGGGGGCAAGTGTTAGGGAGAATTCTCTGTAAAGTCTAATTTCCCAAACCTAGTGAGTCCCCCAGCAGCTTTGCTGGATTTTTGGGGGTTTATTTTTTCTCCTGCTAAGAGTGAGACTCTTTTACTCCCACTCTTAGAAAATGATTTGAGGTGTTCCTTTATCTTTCCATGTGTTTTATGGGCTATGGGGTCTTTTACTCCATAGGGTCTCATGTGTTTTTGATGTGGGCTACACAGCACCCTCCGTGCCGTAACCCAAGGGTGTCGTAGAGACCCCCCAACATAGACTCCATACCCTGGGACTGACTACTGTCTCCCAGGGCATGTAAAGTCACAATTGGCTTTACTAGTCCCAAATTATGAACAGAAACCAGGACAAACCATCATATTGTGGATGTACTGGTCGGGGCAATTCGATTGCCCCGGGGTCTGTTGTTCGAGGGGGCACGTCTCCATCCCCCCTGATCGAGTTTTGGCTGGTGGCAGTGGATACTACTTTTTATATTTGACCGCAAATATATCTCTATGGGATTTTCCCATTGTTCGAGGCTACCAACTTTAATTATTTAATTCTTATAGCCTCGAACATACCGCCGGTTTATTTAATTCATATTTATTCACCGGTTGGTATTTTTTGCCAGAACTCGATTCTAAAATGGCGTTTGTGTTCTCTTCTGTGACTCCAACCCAAGTCGAGCCCTTTGTTCCACTTTTTGGAGGGCTTCTCCACAGAAGCCTCCAAAAGTGGTGCCACTCTGTTTGGGTACCAGAGAGGGTGTGGGAGGGGGTTTAGGCACACTGGACTGAGTTACCTGGGTAACTCAAGTCGCACTCTTGTGTGATTGGCCCAAGTGGTGAGCCGGCCGGCTCACCACTTAGCATGTTTGATTGACAGCTAGGCTGAGTGAATGGGGGTGTGCTGCATAAAAGCAGGGCTTTGGGGACTGGAACTTCAGAAGTCGCCACAGGACCTAAGAATCCGAGGAGGGAGAAGCTGAGCCGACCTGCAACAACGACACCACCGGTGGAGCCCTGCTGAACCGTCTCACCACTTTTCCCGACGACAGAGGAGATCTCCAGTCTGGAGAGTCTTCTTCCTTTGACTGGTGGGGATAACCAGTTTTGCCTTCTTTTCACCTTCCTGCAGCATCTCGTGGCCGCCAAGCCCGTGCCAAGCACCCCGGCAACCGGAATACCACGGTTTACCACTATCGCGAAGAGAAGGGTAGTACCTTTTAACTGAAGAACTCCGCGGCTGGTTTCTTCCCTGGCAGTGCAACGACCTTCATCTTTTCTCCACGGCGAGAACCCCTCTTCCTCTGGACGAAACACCGACTTGCACCTGCTGCCAGGAACAACTGCCCCC
The DNA here is from genome assembly GCF_040938575.1 of Ambystoma mexicanum. Taxonomy (NCBI): domain Eukaryota; kingdom Metazoa; phylum Chordata; class Amphibia; order Caudata; family Ambystomatidae; genus Ambystoma; species Ambystoma mexicanum. The sequence continues at coordinate 668,244,892 of NC_090935.1, read as the reverse complement.
GCTGGAGCTTCCTTCACACTTAAGGTACTGTGCCCCGCCTGGCTTCTCTTGCGACAGATCGTTCGGGGTGACAGTAAAGCCTCGACTTTCTAACCTGGGCTAGCCTGGGACAACCTAGCTAACTTCTCCTGACTTTAATTTCATCCTTTTTGTGCGAACTATCTACAAGACTCTTTGGGCATAACCCCACTGTGTGAACCTGGACCCCTTCTGCTTGCTCTCTTCAAGAGTGTGCCTTGCAATTGACTCCCTTGCTCTCCAGTAGAACTCTGTCTATCCTGCCTTACTGTGGTTCTTTTTTAAAAGTATTGAAACTTGTGTGCTTCCTTAACTCTGCCTTTTTCCCTCCCTTTTTTAATAACTTATTAGAGTGCCATCTTATGTTAAGCGCTCACCTCTGTCTGAAAATAAGTGGTGTTTCTCACTAAGACTTGTCTAATAAGTGAATAGGTTTGTATATATATGATAGTGACTGTGTGCTGAATTTACTTACCTCTTTTTGCTAGTGTAATTTACAAGTGTCTCTTTAAATAAATAATTATATACTTTTACACCAAAGCTCTGGTCAGTGTTTGCTTGTGCTACTGTGTCTCTGTACCTATTGTGTATACTCTACATACTGCCTAACTCTTCTTGAGGGAAGTCTGACTGCTCAGCCACAGCTACCAAGTGAATCTGTGTGGTACAGACTGCTACCAAGTGGGTTTACTGCCAAACATCTGTAGTCCTAAATCTTTTGCAGAGGTCCCTAAGGGAACTGCACATGTTTCTGCCTAACAAGCACTCGCTGGTCGCACAGCTTCCTTTGCAGGCTGTTAGGGAAGGTTCGCTCTACGTGGCTTCTGCCTGTGTATGAGTGTGGGAGTTCACCTCGTAAGTGTTCCGGCCGCAAGACAGTCGGTGGAGTCCCGGCCGGGCCGAGGCCTCTCACCCTTCCCGCGTGACGTCGAAGCTGCAGGTTCTTTGTCAGGTAGATTTACTGCGACCTTGCAGGCACCTCGTTATGGTCAGTGGTACCTAGGAAGGCTGTTTCAGACGTCAGATGTCGTGTTCCTTACTTTAAGCTACTAATTTCTCAGGATTTATGTGAGCTCTTCCCAGAGCTCACAGAGGCGCTGCCATCTTGGTTGGGCTCTCTAGCGCCCTCCTGCACACAAGTTTTAATGTCCTGCCATCTACCAAGGATCCTGATCTGTGCTAACGACTTGTAGGCACTAATACTCAGAGATACCAATATGGGGACCCTAGGTATATATATGAATCAACCACTTCCAACTTAGTCCCTCAGAGGAACCAAGTAAATTTAGGGCTACTTTGCTGCTTCCTTCCCAATATCATTGGTTTTATTTTAGTTGATCGTTAGTCTGTTTTAATCTGCATATTTTTCTAATCCTTCCAATGATCTTTGCAACCCGAACGGGGTCTGATCCATGACAACTGTATCATCGGCGTAGCAGAGGAAAGGCACGGGTTGGCCAGCTAGTTTCGGGGGATCATTTTTACATTTCTAGGTAAATCACTTACATAAAGATTATATAATGTTGGTGCATGGGCTCAACCTTGTTTCAACCACAAATTGGTGTTTATTGGGGGAGTAAGTGAGCCAGCTATATTGGTTCCAACTGCTACTTTGGTATCTCTATATAATCCTTTAGGAAATGTAGGAGTGTTTGAACAATACCCATGATGTTAACTTTCCCCACAATCTAATTTGGTTGACCCGATCAAATGCACAGGAATAGTCCACAAGGGACACATAAGCAAGCACCTGGTGTTTTCTCAATCTCAGCTTGTGTAATCTTAATAGCCCATATGCAATTCACTGTACCACAGCCCTTGTGAAACCCTGTTTGGGTCATGTCCAGCAAGCATCTGTTTTCGCTCCACCTGTCTAAATCCCTCAAGAGTATTTTTGCTAAAACTTTTCTGCTGGGGTCCAGCATCGCAAGCAGTCTCTAGTTCTTGGGGTCATCTCTTACACCATTTTTATGGACGGGTATGAGAACAGAGGATCGCAAGCTATCTGGCACCACACCAGAGCTCACAATGGCCTAAAAGCTACATGATGTCCAATGGTGCATGCTGACATCTTTCCACTCTTTCAGTATGAGGGTGCATTTTGGATGGTTGCCTGAGTGCATATCATCTCTTATACACTCGATGCAGTATAGGGACAACACATGGGGTCCACATATAGCCCTTCTCATGCTGTTCCAGTAGGACGGCGGTGAGGGGGCGGGAGCTAGGGAAAATGCACCCACCTGCTCCTCTACACTACTATATGTAATTTAGAAAGCAGTGCCACATTCCACTATGCCATTTAGCACAGAAAAGCAAGACCCTGGTGTACCCAGTTAGTACAGCAGTCCATGATTATGCGCAGTTATCACAGGATATCCAGACTCGAAGAAGCCCAAATAACATAGCAGGGGCCGATCTGATCATACACCGCTCACACAGAAGTGTCAGGTACCATTATGCCCAGTTAGCACAGCAATGCCAGGCTTAATTATGCCATTAGAATAGCAGTGCCATATTTCATTATGCCCAAGTAGTAGGGTGGGGTTAGCTGTTATAGTGACAATTTAGCACGGTTGTAAATCACTCCAGTATGCTCACTAAGCACAGCAAGGCCACAGTCCATAAAGTATAGTTAGTGAAGCAATGCTAACTTCCAGTGTTCCCAATTAGAACCCAGCCAGCATGATGGGATACATTTGTGCACAGTTTACACAGCAGTGCCTAGTTGCCTTTTTGCCCAGTTTTCAGGGCAATGTTCCACTGTGTCAGGTAAGTGCTGTAAAGCTAGATAACATCATCCACAGCACTGGCAGGCTTCATTGTTCCCAACTAGCACAGTATGGCTAGACTCTATTAGGCCTGGTTATTACACCAGTGGCAAATTACAGTATATCCTGATACAATATTAAGACCAAATCTCATTATAATCAAGTAAAGAAGTGGCGGATACTGGGACTAGTTGGCATGGCAGTGCTGGATTCCATACTGCTCAGTTAGCAGAGTATGACTAGATTCAATTAGGCCTTGCTAGCACAGAGGTTATGCCTAAATAGCACAGCGTTGCAGTGGCTGCCTAGCTAGCATAACACTTCTAGATTCCATTTAACATATTATTGTCTTACTCAATTAGATTAGCAGTTCCAGGTTGCATTGTGCCCAGTTAGCACAGTAATGACCGCTGTTGATCCAGATTTTAAAATGCCAGTTAGCACAGTACATCTAGATTCCAGAATACCCAGCTAGACTAGCACAACAGGGCTATATTGCATTAAGCTTACTTCCATTCCATCTTGTCCAGTTAGCACAACAGTGCTACAATATTACATTCAGTTGGCAGAGCAGCTGCAAATTTAATAAAAGCCAGTTAGCAAAGCCAGATTCCATTCTGCACAGTTACTACGGCAAAGCCAAAGTAGGTTATATTAAAGCAATGAAAGGCCTGGGGAACCGCTGTAAGGAGACGAGTGTCCACGTGCGTGTTGGGCCGCTGATAACTGGCCCAGAGATGGGGGGTCTGGGCGGGCTTTATAGTGCAGTGAAACTGGGAGGTCTGCACCCTGTACATTCCATGCCCTATCCACCTCCCTATCCTTGCCGAGTAGGCAGGTAAGGCTCGCGCAAGGATGTTGAGCCCTTCTAGCAGCTCTCTTGGTGAACAATGAGCTTTGTGGTGGCCACGCTCTTCTGCAGTCTCGCTGCACGTGCCTCTGCTGCTTGACTCCACCTGCTCACCGAGTGACGCTCTGGGAGTGGATGTGGCACGAGGGGCGCTGTAAGGGTGGACAGGCAGGGTTAGAGAAGGAATGCTGTCTGTTTTCAGCGGTTCAGGATCATGCAGCACCAACTCCTCCCATAGGACCCACTGCAGGCGAGCCCAGGGATTCATGGCAAGCTGAACTCTTGCACTGTTTCTGCTTGGCCAGACTGCAGTTCATCGAGCAAAGCACCAAACGTCCATACGCTGCAATAATGGTGCCCCCCCCCTGCTGACTTTACCAGCAAATAATGCATTCAATATGCAATTTTAAGGTGTTGCAATCTTACCTTTTTGCAGTTACTAATTCTTCTAGCTCCTTTGATTTCTTTGCTGCCTTCCTCAGGACTTCTTCAGGCACATCTGCTAGTTTTGCAACATTTAGCCCATAACTTCTCCCAGCTACTCCTCTTGTTATTTGATACAGAAAGGTGATGAATTCCGGGTTTGGTTCCTCTTCCGATCCTAGTGAAAAAAATGCGAGCAACCGTTTGTCATGTTTTTACAAAGAAAATCTGCATTCCTTGTTAAATGATATCATCTGATCGGCCACCACCTAGACATGAATCCCATGTGAGATCGGCAGAGGTCTGCGCCAAGGTCACAGGGGTCTGAAAGGGTTTTCAGCTCTGGTATGGGGTCACAGAACGGATGGCCACCTCTTTCGGCAGTAACGATTTGACTTCCTGGTGGCAGCTGCTTGTTCGAGCCCCGGTTCCGTTACAGTGTCGCGCGTGCAATGTATAAATAGCCCACGACACACGGGACACTGGTTTCTATAGGAATCACTAACAATCCGAAAATGTTCACTGCAATAATCACTATGACAACTGTTTCCTCTGGCATTTTGTAGAGAACAAACATAGCAGGAAATGCATGTTATAGTAAGCACTGTTGCTTTGAAATTAGTTGTCAAGGTTGGGGATTATAAAGAAAATAAAGTTATCTTTTATGGTGACTTCAGAACAGGTATTATTGACAATTTATGGACATCTCACACCATCTGGTAATAGAACCGGAAAGTACTTCTTAAACTGTTCAAACCAGGCCTCTGCCCACAACTGCGTAAGCATAATTCTCGGGGCATGTCGCTATGTCCCAAGGAATGAGTTGTGAACTGCTTCACTTCACCCCTTCGGATCCCCCCCGTCCTCACCCGCAGCTAAAAAGTAGATGGGTTCAAAGGAAGGTGATGGAGGAGGGGGTCTATGAGAAGGCATATCGGAGCCTCCATTGAGGTAGCTGCCTCTTACTCCTACCTCCAAACCTCTTCTAGTCATAACTCATGGCAACAGATTTCCAACCCAGGAGGTCAAAGTGTCCTAGGCTAGAATGACACAAGTGTGTGCACAATACATGTTCAGCACATGATCACCTTCAGGTGGTGAAACAGCGGGGAAGTACCTGGAAAGAAGGGTTTCGATGTCATTATCTCGAATATTAAAAATATAGCTATTTATTTTCGGTCGATTTTGGCCGGCCTTTAATATTCGAAATACTTGAATTCCTCCCTCTCTGCCCTTTTAGCCCTTTCACCCCTGAACCCCATTTCAACCTCTCCCCCACCCCAAACCCGCCTCATTCTCAGACAAACCTTTTCCCCAGCACCCCCTTACATACCAAAACACTCAGAAACACGCACACTCCTTCCTCCAGCGACCCCCCCCCCACAGACACTGTCCACTTTCATGCACACACGCATGCAAAACACACCTGTATCACGTCTCGCCCTGCCCAAAGCCCCTCTCGGTCAGCCTGTTAGCCCCTGCGCGCACTCGTGTGCAGGAGGGGCGGGACAGTCAAGATTTAGAAAGACCGCTCTGAGAGTTCTCACAGCGGTCTTTCTCAATCGTTTTTCCTTTTTAATCGTTTTTTTAAAAAAAGGTCTGTTGACCTAGAACGAGAAGAGGGCACAGCAGTGCTGTGATTGGGATGAAAAGAAGGTGTTCGTTCAAAAAATTATACCAAGATAAAATACATTGTGTTCAGAAGAAAAAAGTAATAATGACACATGATGAAGACTGACTTCAATCAGGATGATGCCTGGTAGTGGTAATGGTAACAAAAAACATGTCCGGTCAAGTGGCACAGCGAGTAGAGCGCTCGCTTTGACATCCGTACAGAGCCTACCAACCCGGCAGGGCCAAACTCAGCCTTTCATCCTTCCGAGGTCGATAAATGAGCACCACACACCGTGGGTAATAATAAGCAGCGCTCAGATACCTGAGGGTTCGTAGCACTATATAAATGCCAAATTATTATTATTATTAATTATTATTATTACTGGACATGCACAATAGTATGAAGAAAATCTCATTATGAAAGTGAGGAGCCGGCTCTGATGATGGCAGTCCTGCAGAGGCAGGAAGTCCAGCAATCTAGGAGCCGGCACCCTGACCAGCAAGTACTGTCCAAGAAAAGCTCCGATGGTGGCAGTCCTGCAGAGGCAGGAAGTCCAGCAATCTAGGAGCCGGCACCCTGACCAGCAAGTACTGTCCAAGAAAAGCTCCGATGGTGGCAGTCCTGCAGAGGCAGGAAGTCCAGCAATCTAGGAGCCGGCACCCTGACCAGCAAGTACTGTCCAAGAAAAGCTCCGATGGTGGCAGTCCTGCAGAGGCAGGAAGTCCAGCAATCTAGGAGCCGGCACCCTGACCAGCAAGTACTGTCCAAGAAAAGCTCCGATGGTGGCAGTCCTGCAGAGGCAGGAAGTCCAGCAATCTAAGAGCCGGCACCCTGACCAGCAAGTACTGTCCAAGAAAAGGTCCGATGGTGGCAGTCCTGCAGAGGCAGGAAGTCCAGCAATCTAGGAGCCGGCACCCTGACCAGCAAGTACTGTCCAAGAAAAGCTCCGATGGTGGCAGTCCTGCAGAGGCAGGAAGTCCAGCAATCTAGGAGCTGGCACCCTGATCAGCAATCTATTTTAGATACCTATTTTATAGTCTTCTGCTCAGGGTGCTCATGGAGGGGGAACAGAAGCAGCAGGCAACAAAGCAAGCAGTCACATGTAGAGTAGGATGTAGACAACACGTGTTATTAGGTAGGGTCCAGTTTGATGGAAGAGCTCTTTTTGTTACCTTTTCACAACTTAAAAGGGTGCATTTCGTGAGAGGGAGGGGGCAGAGTATTCCCTCAGGACCAGCCTTGTGCTTTAACCCCTCCTCCTCTAAAATGGTTGCTCTCACTAGGGGAGAGGGATATCTGGTTTGGGGGGGAATGGCACAGTCGTGGGCGTGTAAATTACTGGGAGCTGTTTCCGGCTTGCTTGAAGTTTAGAATAGCCTAGTTAGCTTAATATGTAGTACTTCCGGGAGCTTCTTTTGACTCCAGGAAAACAGGTATATATATATATCTGTATTGGCCGTTTCGGATTCCCATAAACATGGGTCTTAGATCTCTCATCATAAAACATGCATCCTAATCGCATTTTGTTATTGGGATTTATTTTCACTGTGAAAATATGCAAAATAATAAACAAGCCACCTTGTGTATTTTCGGAGTTTACAGTACCTCAGTTAAATACGGATTACAGGAATGTACTAATTTATTCTGAATACTGTGCATTATTTTAAGATGTGGCTTTTATTAGATTTTGATATCATGTATTCAACAGCATAATGTGTCAATTAATTGAATATTTAATTTGTTTGAAAATGTGACGTGGCTCAAATCACTTGTTGAAGCTCATTAATCCCCACAAGTAGCCCCCAAAGGGCTACATTCAGCTCCTGTCGGGCAACCTTTTATTGCAATCCCTGCCAACAAGCTTTGTCTTAAGGTAGGGTCGCGGCCATGTAGGGTTTTGTGGATTGACGTTATTGGAAGCTTTAAGTGGACTCTTTTGTGTGACAATCTTTAAATTGGCAAAGGACAAGTTTGTATTTAAAATCGAAAGGACACGGGCCGTTAAAGAAAGAAATGGGGCATCAACGTTTTCTACAGCACTTTGCACTTTAGGTCGATTCATTGACCTCCTTATGATAGTTTGGGTTGAGTACAGTATGAAAGATTGTTATGATATGACTCTATGGCGTTAGGGTCACAGGGTGGGGCATTCATTCATTTTAGCACTTTTTGGTGCTAGTTGTAAAAGAATATTAAATTGATGAAATGTATTGTGTGACAATGTGTCAATGTCTGAATAAATGTATTAATAAATTATCATGAAACAATTTCTGCAATTAAGGTCTTGTAATGAAATATGATTCTAAAGAAATATTATGGTGTGACAAGCAAAGAGGGTTAGAAATGTTGTGTGTTTGGGTTTTGTGGATTAGACATCACCTCTAGAGGCTATCCTCTGTTGGTCTAGTAGGCATCAGTGTGTTCTAATACTGGTGTGATGTGAATCAAGCCTTGTAGCCCCATAATGAGATGGGGTGCAAAGTTCTGGGCCTTTTGCAGGTTAGGAGATGAACCTATTTAAATATCACTGCAATAATTTATGTATGAAATGAGCCAAGGACTAATGGGAGCATCAAGGCAAAGCCTTGGGCCTCTTTTAAAAGTTGTAGGGTATCGCATAGGAGGCAACGACCAATTGAATTCCTTTGCCCATGTTTCTGCTTGGGCGAAATAACCCAAATTGCTATAATTCTCCCCACTCTGCCGTTTCGCTTCCCATTGTGTCATAGAACATAGCGGCGGGTATGTCTCCAAATGGGCGCAAAGCATCTGTGAAATAGATGTGCGAAATTCCACCACAAACACACATACATGAAAAGTTATGCTTGTGCATTGAATGACGTCACAAACTTTTAATCGGGAAAACAGAAGGACAAGCTTTACTTGCTCATGCATGTGCTTTGTGTTAAGATGGATGTCTAGAACCTGGATTGCTGGACAGATTTTAGAAGGCCACCCTAATTAGAGTGAATAGGGACCACTGAAGAGTTTGCCAAAAAACAATCAAGGTACATTGATGAGTAGTCAAGGCTAATTCTCAGGAGGGTGAGTGGGTTGGGGCCCTCTATGAGTCCACAGTGTATGACACACAATAATTCAATTTAGACAATCAGTTATAAAAATGCAACTATTTATTATAGGCCTTATGAACACACTGGAAAAATGTATCTAACAGATAGTATTATCGCACAATACTCTGATAAAAATATATTCAGTCACCATAGGTTCAAATATACATCAATCTACTTAGCAAAAGCAGGTAAGTATTTTGGATGCAGTCAATGATGGAAACAGATCATAAGACAATAACCTATCTTTAGAAGTCCAAACCCTAAGGTGAATGGGGCCTTGTGCTCAAAAGGGACAGAAGCCACAATGTTTCTCACTGGAATGGAGTCTCTGTAGGCAAGCTCAATAAGCTTGTGTTGGTGTTAGTTTAAATGTTGCACAACAATTGTACCAGCGGTAAGTATGCGTTTTCCTTTCTTCCAGACCCAAGGCTAACCTAGGGGCAGGATACTTGACCCAGGTTCAACAACCAAAAGGTGACTGAAATGGAATGAGACAAAGGGACTTGTTCCCAATGTCATCCTAAGTACAGGGAGAACAGGTATACTGTGTTTACTTACCCCCGACTCTGATTGTCCCAGATGACTTTGTGGATCGTCTGGGGGCTCGATCTTCTTCTGTTGGTTCCGTTGAGAGGTGCAGAGGAATTGTAGTTGCAAGGATTTTTCCTATGTCGTTGAAGGAATGCAAGAATCACCAATGCAAGCCTCTTCAGGACACTTCACAGGTTGGAGGAAGGCAGGATCCCTTGCTACTGGGGCACCGACATTCTGGGAAAGGCAAACACTGAAGGTGCAGACTTGAATGCAGAATTGCAATGCTTCTGTTGAGGTTGCCCAAGAGAGAACTGATGAGTCCACTAAGCAGTCCAAGGACACTTCCAAAGGCACTGAAGGGCTGGATACTCGATAAGGCGCCAAGATTAGTCTAAGGGCTGAAGCACCGCTCAAGGTCTTCATAGATCAGGCAGAGGAACAGGGCTTCAGCGGGGTGGCTACTGGAAGGGATGCTGGGCCACTTCCGGAGTCACCTTCAGATATTCAGGAGGCTGCCCGTCTTCAGGGGAATCTTGGCTCCATCAGGGATCTGAAGAAATGCCTGCAGAGGTCCTCTTATACAAAATCCAAGCTGGAAGCCCACCAATGGTAAGGACCTGCCCCATTCAGACAGCCATTAGTTGTCCAATCAGGTACAACTACTGGTTGCACATTTGCCCCACACCCAGACTTTCTGGCACCAAGGATGTGGAGTGAGCCTAGACAGTCTGATCCCCTTCAAGGGCACATACAAAGGCATCATAAGTCAGCGAAAGCAGCAGCTTCCCGGGCAAGTGCATGACCTTATAAGAGATTTCCTGACCTGGCAAGGCAGGAAGAAGGCCAGAAAACAACAATGGCCAAAGACACAAGCGAAAATATCATGGTACGGCCCTTTTAGCTCAATAGCCACATTTAGTGGCATACGTGGTAAATGCGAATGTGCACATTAAAAAGAATGCAAAAATAGTATAAATGTATGCTGCAATCCAGCTTGTATTTAGGCACATATACAAGTCACCAAAAATCTCATGTGAAAAAAGCTAGGGTGACCCAGGTACCCCCATTGCACTGTACTGTAAGCTGCTGTGGGCAATGTTCAAAAGTAGAAAAAAATCAAAAAGGAAACAAAGCAAAATCAAGTAAAACAATATTGATATTTGTCTACTAGAATAAATAGGGCCCAGCATGTAATGAATCCCTGAGTCTTGGGATGAACATCAGCATTTTCTAGGATCATGGTCTTACAATAGCTGGGATCACCTTTCCTCAACAGCATGTAGAAAATGTCTCTAAAGCTCCCACCTTGTACTGCCTCCAAGTAGCTCAGGGCTCGGGCAACGCTGCCCTCATAGCCGGCCCTCCTGGGCTGCAGAATCCCATTCAATGCTTCGCACAGTCAGGCATCTCAGGAGCGCCAAGCGGTATAAGAAACTTTAACATAACATAGCTTGCTCCTAGTCCCTAGAAAAGGAGATAAAGCAAAGCACCAAGCAGAATGGTGTAGATAATTGGTTGCAGCAATAGTAATCTCCCTTTTTTTCTAGCAAATTGTAATAACTTTCTTAACTTGCCCTCAGACCGGAAACTGATTGTGGATCGCTGATAAGTTTCTACATTCAGCATAGTGCTCACTTTCCAGCCTTTTAGTATTTGCTTTGGTGCTACCAATAGAGTTCCATAGAGCCATCTCTTTGTGTGGATGGATGTGGCCAGCCTCAAGGGGGAGGGGGAAAGACCCAGAATACAAGAGGAAAAGGATCTTTGTAAAGGGTTCTCTACTATCAGTTCCATCCGCGTCAGTAAAATGTTCATGAAGCATCTTATCTTGATGCAAGACCAGAACATGTGTTCTCTGTAGCCTTTACGTTACCACAGGTCTAGCACTGATCATCTAGAAGCAGCTTATGGCGTTACCCGAGAAAATATTGATGCTCTCCAGTTTCGACTAAATGATCTAGGGGAAAGAATGACAGAAGTCAATGCTGATATTCCAGGAGTCTTGCACCTCATACAAAAGATGGAAGAGAAAATAAAAATGCTCGAGAAGTGCCAAGACTTATAAAACAGATCAAGAAGGGAGAATACGTGGTTTAAGATGCTAAAAGGCGAACTGGAAGGAACAGACATATTTATCCAAGATCTATTTGCAATATTCCTAAAAATCGAAATAACCAAGTAAATAGGAATGGAAAAGGCGCATAGACTTGGCAAATGAAGAACCTAATCAGGAGCTAGTCTGTGGTATATACTAGTGAAGATTAGGATTACAAGGACAAATCAAGAATTATGGGGGCAGCTAGGAGAAAAGGAACATTTGGCTTTACAGGAAGTGAAACACTGCTTTTGACGACATTTCACAGACAACCTTTTCAAGACAGAGAACATTCAGACCTATCACAGAGGAACTCGGCAGGAGGAAGCTTAAATACCTGTGGTCATACTCTATGAAAATACATGGGTTTGCGAAATGTCAATGAAGGAACAGAAATGGAGGGGACCCACCAAAAGTGGACCTTCACAGGAAAGGAGACTGCCGAAGGATTGGTGGTCATTGAAGGGTAAGAAAAAGGGTCAGGGAGACGGCACTAGCAGCGAGTCGCAAATGAGTGAGATGGAAGTAAGCAAATGTCACAGGCGAGAAAGAAAGGAAGGAAAAAAAGCAAAAGAAGAGGGAAGGGGTCAATGAATGTCTAAAAGACCGGGAATGGGAAGATATATTTTTTTAAAAGGATATTGTTTAAGATTTTTTTCAAAGGTTGTTTGGGCAATGCATAAGGGATAACATGGAATGGGGAAAAGGGGAACCAAACCCTAAATGACTCCATAAGGAAGGAGACGTGATACCCACCTGGATGGGTAATCCAGGGTTTACTTACAAGGGTGATGGGGATGCAGGTAAAATAGAGACAGTAAAAGAAAAGGTCTGGGAGGCTGTGGAGTATGGATTGTACTACAAGAAAGATAGACATACATGGTAGTGTCAGCACATATGAAACAAACAAAGAGACCATGGTTAAAGTCGAGTCTTGGGAAATTAAAGCACTGGATACCCCAATCAAAAGGGTGAGAATCTTAAGAGAATTGCAAAAACAAACATCCCAGATAGTGTTCCTTCAAGAAGCACACTTAAGAAGACAGAACATAGGGGGACTGGCTAGGAAAGAATAGATAAGATGAATACATGAGAAGGATATTGGAATAATGTCCATCTCAGACCATGTCTCAATCTGCATAGAATGGGACAAAGGAAGAGTGACCGAAGACTGAAGAGGCTGGCAACTAGAAGATTATATCTTAAATGATGAAGGGACTAGAATCCTAGTGGGAAAGGATATACAAGATAAAATAAAAGGAAAAGGAGGAAGAAAGCAGAAACAGAGTAATAATGTAAAAACTGACAAAAAACCTGAGAGACACAGAAAAGAAGGGGGAGATGGATCTGGAGAGGGAAGTGTGAGAATTAGAGGCAATACATAAAACCACAGGATCTATCAAAGTGGGAATAAATGATGATAATGTCTGCAAGGGGGAAATTAGCGCACATTTCAAATAGGCCTGCAGAGAGCAAGCTACTCAGACGTAGCCAATTTTTCTACGAACATTGTAACAAAACAGGTGCCTAAATGACAAGCCAACTGAAGGTAAAAGAACAAAATCTCTTTATCCAGAAAATGAAAGGAACAAACAATAATATAGCTATATTAGAGATGGGCAAAAAGAGAGTCATGCGTGATTTCATTGCTGATCTATATAAAGAGGAGCCATTTGAAAGTACGGAGCGGGATAAATATATGGGTAGATGGAAAGTCCCAGTACTACTGAGCAAACAAGCTTAGTCGTTGGAGGCTTTGCTAATGAAAGAGGGGGTCTCGCAAGCAATATAGAGAATGAAACTTCGTAAAAGCTCTGGAAGAGATGGTATTACAGCATTATTTTGAAGAAAGTTGGCTCGGCAACTGAGCCCTTATCTAGTGGATTCGTTCAACATGTTCCCCACAAACATGGATCTAGGTCACCTGGCCTAAGCACCACCCACCTTCTTAGCCCTGCCTCTTCCTTCCTTCTCTTAATGCTTACCTCAAGGGCGTCTCTCAACTGGGCGTGCGAAGGGCAGACAAAGAAAAGGGCAATTCCTGTTTGGACCAGGTGGACCCAGGGCCCGAACCCCTGCTCAGACAGCAGGTAAGCATACTGTGATGTTGTGTGCTGTTCTCAATGCCCCCCCTTCTTGTTTGCTTCTGTTTCCTGCCTTAGCTTATTCCCGTCTATCCTGACTTTGCATACCTCTTAGCCCCCTCCCTCGCCTCCCTCCCCTCCACATCATACCACTGCAGGAGTTTTGTCTCGATACACTATTGCTCTCCCATCACTGTTTTGTTGCAAATGCTTGGTTTTGACTTTGTGTATCCTTTTGACTCTTGTGTCATGCTGTGCCATTTTCATCCCGAATCCTGTCTTGCATTTGCTGTTCCCTGGAACATTATGCGTTATCACCGACTCTGCAACTGCATTAGTCTCTCCCCGCTTGCCTCTCCACTCTTTCTCACTGCTCACTCAGTTCTCTCCTCTTCTTCCCTTCTTCCTTTTTCCTTTTTCCTCTCTCGCCCTTTCCCTTCTTTACTCTATGCACGTACTCTATCAGAATTGTCCTTGAACATAGTATGATAGCTGCATTGTTTGTCTTCCACCACCACCACCACCCTCTTGTTTCTCTTCCTCCCCCTTCCTCTCCAGAACCATCTGAAATGTGGTCAGGCCTAGTACGATAGTCGCTGGTTTTGGTCCTCTCTTTCCTTCTCCTGCCCCTCACCCACTACTCTTGTAATCCTCCGGCTCTATCAGAAATGTCGTCAGGCCTAGTACGTTAGACACCTGTCTGTTCCCTTTCCCTCCCCACCCACCTCTTCCCTTGCACTATCTGAAATGTCACCAGGCCGAGTACGATAGTACATTTTACATTCTTATTGTTCAAAGCCTTGTAAGATTGTTCACTGTTTGTATTTTTCCTGTGTTCCCTCCCTTTCCTTGAAGTGCTTTGAAACACATTGTGTATAGGCACTATACAAATAAACTATCATATCATATCAAATGGCACGATAGCACAACTGATGGAAATGACACACATTACATTAATCCCTAATACAGGCATGGACCTCAGCTGAGCTCTTTCTATCGATCAATTGCTGTTATCAATCTGGATGCAATATTATATATGAAAAGCCTAAGATCGAGACTAGAAGTACTTCCATACCTAATCTCATTGGACCAATCTGGATTTATCCGGAGCAGGAATGTGTTTGATGTTATAAGAAGAATACTCCATGTCAGGTTGCCCACATCATTGTGTGGGCGGACCCCTGTTGGGTCCTCAGGACATGACGTCCCGGACGTGACGTCAGGGGAAGGGGGAGGGACGAGGGAGGTTTCGGCAGTTCCGCCGATGTATTAAATAAAGGAGGTTGAGCACCGACACGGCTCCTGCGTGTTATTCCGGCGTGCGCCGGATCAGCTGCTTGGGCCCGCTTCAGTGCGGAGCGGGGACCCAACACTGGCGATGAGCGGGCGCGGACCCCGGAGGCGCGTGCCGAGGTCTGCAGCCGAGCAGTTTAGCGCGTCGGCGCGCCTCGGGCACGGGTGCCTACCTTGCAAGGCCCCGCCTCCCGCGTGTCAGGGGCCTCACGTTCGGCCCATTTCACACTCGGAAACAACGGGTGCACCGCGTGAACGCGGCCCCGGCTCCCGCGTGACACCACTAATAAGCCTGGACAAGGGCGTTCCGGCACCGCCGGGCACGCATCACGAGCGGCCCCGCCCCCGAGGACGAGCGTGCCGTGTGAACGCGGCCCCGGCCCCGCGTGACACAGCAGCCTCCAGATCAGCGACGCCCACGGGACACGGGCGCTCCGAACCCGCGGAGGCCCCGCCACAATCGGCCCCGCCGCTACACGCGGGTGTTCTAAAGAAGACGTGCTGACACCCTGCACCCAGCAGGAATACAGGCCAAAGGCCACAGGACAGGCCAAAGGCCACACCACGAAGAAGCACCAACGTAGGTGCGCATAGTGCACCTCACATTGCACAAAGGTCAGTGCCACAACACCCTACTGCGGGGCAGTCATGTCGGACACTGCGACCACCCCGGCGTCCTCCTCAGGAGGAGCAGGACAGGCATCTGGAAGTGCCGACACTGCCCAGGACAACAACCTGCATGCACGCCAGGAAGGAGCAGTCCAAGTCATGCAGATGCCCCACCCATTTGAAATCAGAGACACCTCCAACCTGGGGCCCAGATGGAACATATGGTTGCGAGACTTCAAGTTCTACACAGGGGCCATTGGATTGTCGGACGACACGAGGCTGAAAAACACACTGTTCATGGCAGTGGGACCGGCGGTAAGAGACATTGCTGGGGAGTTGCTGGACGTAGACACCGTCACATATGGGGAACTACAGGCCAAACTGTCCGAATACTTCGCTCCGCATACAAACGTGGATTATGAGCGCCATATGTTCCACACGACAAGACAGGAAAAAGGGGAGTCCATAGACAGTTTTGTGATGCGACTACGCATCAAACTGAAACATTGTGAATTCCACAGGTACTCCAACGAAGAGGCGCTCAGGTCCCAAGTGATAGCGGGATGTCTCTCACAGCCTTTCCGCAAACAGCTGTTACAGAAACAACGGTCGCTAGAAGAAATCCTGGCGCTGGCCCGCATGGAAGCAGCGGTGGACTCGCAACTGGACACACTCGGCAAGGTGTCCATCCACCAACCCAGTGACAACGCAGAAGTAATCAACAAGATATACACCCACCCAAGTCCCACCAACAAACATCCCGACGCCACGTGCTTCAAATGCGGCTACAAATATCCACACACAGGTACCTGCCCAGCCATAGGGCAGAAGTGCGCCGCGTGCGGGGGAATGGACCATTACAAGGCCATGTGCAAGAACGCCCCGACCCGCCCAACGTCCAATCACCGTTACCAGGAAAGGCGCAGGCCCACACAGCAGAGCCCGCCTAGGCCACCAGCGGACAGCGAAAGGCGGCGTACCAGGAAAGAAGAAGGAGACCGCAGACGTCGCTACACACGCGAAGACAAACGGTCTTCGGAGGACACGAGAAGATCACACAGGCGGCGTTTCATAAGATATGTGGAGACCCAATCCCCCACCAGCACGGATACCCTCTAGTCAGAGGAGGATCAGAGAAGGAGAGGGTACGTGTGGGCCCTACAGGACAACACGACGGCCACCCAACACAGCCCCATTTTGACACTCCAAGTAAATGACACACCACTGAAGTTTCTCGTGGACACTGGAGCGACGGTCAATATCATCAGCGAAAGCGCATATCAGTCTTTGACCGCCCACCAAAGATCCGAAAAGCCACAGTGGACATATACCCCTATGGATCCAGGACACCCCTGCCATGCAAAGGCATGATCACAGCCACATGCACACACAAAGGACACTCGGCGAAGATCCCACTGTACATTCTAGACACGGAAGCCAACAGCGGGTGCATACTGACCTTCCGGACAGCAGTCGACATGGGACTGGTACACATCCTATACCAGTTGATGGCCCACAAGTACTTTGCGAAACCGGACTCAATTGAACAATCATTCCCCAGACTCTTCACAGGTCTAGGCAAACTACGCAACCGGAAAGTGCACCTCCACATCAACCCGCAAGTCAAACCGGTAGCCCGACACTACCGAGGCATCCCGTTCAACATCCAGAGACAAGTAGAAGAGGAATTGGACAAGCTCATCAAAATGAATGTTATAGAACCCGTTTCAGGCCTGACACCATGGGTCTCGCCCATCGTCCCCGTCCCGAAGAAGTCACCAGAATGATCCATACGGCTATGCGTCGACATGCGCAGAGCCAACACGGCCATCGAAAGGGAGCGACATCAAGCGCCGAGAATCACGGACATGATTCACCTCCTCCACGGAGCGAGGATATTCTCCAAATTAGACCTCACAAAAGGTTACCACCAGATCGAAATGGCACCCGAATCCCGGTACATCACCACGTTTGTCACTCATCTCGGCCTGTTTCAATACAAAAAGGCTCAGCTTTGGCATATCCTCGGCCGTTGAGATCTTTCAGGAGGAGATCCACAAGTTGATCAGGCACGTTCCCAACTGTCTGAACTATTCGGACGACGTCCTGGTATACGGCAAATCGCAGGAAGAACATGACCTGGCACTGCACAGAGTATGTCAAGCGCTAGACGACGCAGGACTCACCCTAAACAAAGCTAAGTGCGAATTCTCCAAAGGATCGCTGAGGTTTTTCGGACACATCTTCTCAGATAAAGGCATGAGGCCAGACCCAGAGAAAGTGGAGGCCCTCAACTCAGCCACGCCCCCCGTCAACACCACAGACCTCAGATCGTTTCTGGGACTGGCCAGCTACTGCTCCAGATACCTGAAGGACTATGCCACCGTCAGCAATCCCCTACGACTCCTCACCAGGAAGGACACGCCGTTCACGTGGTCAAAGGAGTGCCAAGCAGCATTCGAAGCGATACGAAGGGCCATCACACAGGCAGAGGACATGGCATATTTTGACGCCAGCCGTGATACCGAGCTGATAGTGGACGCCAGCCCTGTGGGACTGGGCGCCATATTGACACAAAAAGACCACAGGGAGCCACGGTCCACGCACGTGGTAGCATACGCCAGTAGGAGCCTGACGACCACAGAACAGGCGTACTCTCAGGCGGAAAAAGAAAGCCTCGCGGTTGTCTGGGCCTGCGAATACTTTCATCTATTCCTCTTTGGCAAGGAGTTCACTATCGTCACGGACCACCAGGCACTACTCACCATATACGGCAGCCCGAAGGCCAGGATGCCGCCACGAATTGCCAGGTGGGGACTCCGCTTGCAGGACTACAGGTTTACCATACAACACCGGCCAGGTAAAGAGGAAAACCCTGCGGACTATCTCTCCCGACATCCCATGCCCACGACGGCGTCCCAACCGTCCATAGCGGACGCGTACATCAACTACATCATTCACCACCTACAACCACTCCCGGTAGGGTGGCTGGAGCTGTCCGTCCAATCAGAAGCAGACCCAGCACTGCGAATCGCCCGGCACTGCCTTCAGGTAGACAAGACGGCCCTCATGAAACAGCAGGCCAGAGGTGAAGCGGAAACCACGAAAGAAGACATCAAGTGGCTAGACCAAGTCAGCGACGAGCTGACCGTGGTGGAGGACAACGTCATCCTAAAAGGCTGCAAGGTCATCGTCCCGAGAACCCTCCGAGAAAGAATAATACACCTAGCCCATGAAGGTCACAGGGGCATAGTCGCCACAAAGCGCCTCCTTCGCCAGAAAGTCTGGTTCCCCCCAACTTGATCGCCTGGTGGAAAACATAGTGGGCAACTGCCACGTCTGTGCACAAGTGGCACCCCCGCCACACCCGAACCCCCTACAACCCTCACCGCTGCCCAACAAAGTGTGGGAAGAACTGGCAATAGACCTATTCGGACCACTGAATAACGGGACACACGTGGTTGTACTCATGGACGAGCACTCAAGATACCCGGACGCCCAGATAGTAGAGAGCAGCGCCACGACGTGTGTCATCCCAGTCATCGACAGGATGCTCTCTGCATATGGCATCCCCAAGATCATAAAGTCTGACAACGGTCCCACGTTCATCAGTCAAGACTTCCAACGATTTGCAAAATACATGGGGTTTCAACATCGACGCATAACCCCCCGGTGGCCACAGGCCAACGGCATGGTCGAGAGATTCATGGCCAACATAAAGAGGACCCTACAAATAGCCCATGTGCAGAACAAGCCATTCGAACAGGCCCTCAATCAACTTCTACGAGAATACAGGCACACCCCCCCACAGCACAACGGGTGTATGCCCGGCAGACCTGATGTTCCGAAGACCGATCACCACGCGACTACCCGAGGACCCGAGACCACAAAGTCCAACACCGCTGGAACAAGAAGCGCAAGCAAACGACACCGCAAACAAAGCGAAAACTAAGGAGATCACGGACAGGAAAAGGAGGGCTCGGGAGAACACAATGCAACCAGGAGACGAAGTATGGCTAAGACAACCCAAGAACAGGAAAGAGGAAGCCACCTTCGCACCCACACCGCTGGTCGTGACACACAAGAAGGGTTCCATGGTCACCGCACAAAGAAGTGACCACTCAACAATAACCCGGAACAGCTCGCACTTCAAACGAGTCAGACTGACTCCAGCCGGCCAATGGACCTAGGACCGAGACAGTGAGGAGGACAGACCACGCGAAGAAGCATATCAGGGAGACGGGGAAGAGTCAGAAGACGAAGTGCCCCGCTCCCCACCCGCCAGGGGAGAACCGACGCCGAGCAAGACAACACGACCGCAGAGGAGTCGCATGAAACCGATGCGACTCATCGAGGAGATGGGGTAAGAGAGGAGCCCTTCAACTAACATGTTATAAAGGGGGGAGATGTCAGGTTGCCCACATCGTTGTGTGGGCGGACCCCTGTTGGGTCCTCAGGACATGACGTCCCAGACGTGACGTCAGGGGAAGGGGGAGGGACGAGGGAGGTTTCGGCAGTTCCGCCGATGTATTAAATAAAGGAGGTTGAGCACCGACACGGCTCCTGCGTGTTATTCCGGCGTGCGCCGGATCAGCTGCTTGGGCCCGCTTCAGTGCGGAGCGGGGACCCAACACTCCACATAACTGACAAAACATCCAAATCAAAAACCAAAAGATTGATCCTACTTCTGACAGAAAAGGCATTTGATCGGGGGGGCACTGTTGCGCCGAAACAAGATGGCCGCCTGATCGCAGAGCTCCGGACTGGGAGAGTGCACAAACTTGGAAAAGTGCCTTTAAATACTACTGATCTGCTCTGCACTGACGGCGCTTCTGGGTGAACCTCCAAGCTACAGCTCTGCCGACTTCTGGACCCGTGCTCCCCCCGGGGGCCGTGCTGTGAGCCCCGCTCTAACTAGGGCTGCAGGTCACATTCTCGAGCCGCGCCGCTGCTCCAGGGACTGCAGCTCTCTCTGACACCAGAGAGCGCGGCACTGCGGGCCGCTGTGGGGGAGGGGCATCAGGAACCTTCCGTGGGGGCCGAGCAGCCGCGACTGGCAGATTCACCCGGCATTCCCCCGGACCAAGCCCCTGTACACTGCCGTGGAATCCACCGAGACTGACAACCACCTCCACCCGCCAACTTCGTTGGGGCCTATGGATCCCGGAGTCCCCTGCCCCCTGGAATCACTCGGCGGGTGACGAAGACTTCGCGCCGGGACCCCTCTCCCTCACCCTGCTTGCCTGCTTACCTGCTGTGCGCCGGACTGGGGCCGCGTGTGCCTAGCCCGACTGCGGCTGACTCCGACACCAGGAAGCGCGCCACTGCGGGCCGCCGTGGGGGAGGTGCATCAGAGCCCTTCAGGGCGGACCGTGCCGCCGCGGCCGGTGGACCCACCCGGCACTTTCCGGATCAAGCTCCTGCACACCGCCGGAGCCGCACAGTCACCTCCGCCTACTAACTCCTTGGTGCCTGGAGGCCCCGGAGTCTCCCGCTTCCTGCTCTCACACGGCAGGGGACGTAGACATTGCCGCAGGTCGTCTCCCCCTCTGCCTGCTCACCTGCTCTCCCTCCGCTGCCCCCCCTCCCACGGAACACAGGACTCTACCCATGGCAAGGTAGCGGGTGCGGGGGGAGTTGTGTTATTAGCCCCGGTGATCCCGGGTCGCCAACCCCGCACACTACAGGCACTCCTCACAGGCCACCATACTTCTACGCGGCGGCGCTTTGGGCACTGTGCCCCCCACGCTGGTGATACCTCTCCTGGTAATGTTCACCCCCCCCCGGATCTGTGGGGACACACGCTGCGGCTGGGGGCCTACGCCGCACTGCGCCGCTGCCGTCCCCCCTATCTCCTGCTACTTGAACCGGCGTGCTGCACCAGGCCTGCGATCACCAGCACCATAAACCTTCGGCTTCCCAGAGTTCTTGCCGCCCAGCACCAACGTGGCGGCCCTATTGGCGTGATCCCGCCAACCACCATCTCTCTGTTCCGGGCGGGCCACCCCCCTGGTCCCATACCACCACTTCTGGGTCTCACGCGCCCAGCCCGGGGTTGGACTGTTTCCTGCCCCCCAGTGCGGCCCTGCCTGTGTCTGCCCTCGAAAACTAAGGGGAGCATAACTTGGTACCTACTGGCTGGCTTCATGCTGCTCCTACCATTCACTTCTACTATACACGACGGCGTGCCTGCGCTGTGTGGGGAGCCATCTCGAGCACAGTGATACTGTGGTCTCTCTGTACTTCCCGAGTCCCTCAGACCTGCACCGGTTGCCTGCCTGTACCACGGCTGAATGCCCTCCCACCTGCCGCGGGAACATTGTCTGCTCGCCTTCCCCCCCTCGCAGTGAAGCACCCAATCTACACTACAGGAACGTTGTCTGATTGCTCTCTCCCTCCCCGCAGTGAACCGCTTGCTCTGGACTCCTCACGACTGCGCTCTCACTGCTCTCAATTGATAGCTCTTCTGAACTTATAGCTTTGCTTTCCGCCATGACTAAGGGAGCCGGCTCTAATAGGAAGCAAAGCTCACTAAACATGTTCACTAAGACCCCCTCCTGGCCACTATCTGACCCTCCGGAGGAATCGCCGACGACCACTCCACCCTCCACCTCTGACGACTCGCAGAAAATGCTGGAGTACATGCGAGAGGGCTTCACGACACTCCATACTAAGTTAGACGATATGAATGGGACCATCTCATCAATAAAGGCCCACATTGAGAGGACGGACAGCAGGGTCGCTGAGATTGAGACAAGGGTTGGCACCACGGAGGACGACCTGACCTCCCTGCGCACCGCTGTAACCGCCTTGACCAGCCGGGTCTCTGTGGTCGAAAAGAAAAACGATGACCTCGAATCCTGCTCCAGGAGGAATAACCTCTGCATTGTTGGAATACCGGAGGACAACATCCGAGAGCCCATGGAGGATTACGTGGAACGCACCCTCCTGACGCTGCTGGATAACCCCAAGCTTTCGGCACAATTTGCAGTGGAGAGAGCCCACCGATTCTTATCCGCCAAGCCCAGGCCTGGTGCCCCGCCTCGCCCCATCATAGCCAGAATCCTCAACTTCCGCGATCGTGATTCCCTGCTCCGGGCGGCCAGGGCCAAGGGGGAATTGCATCTGGGGGCGGCTAGAATACACTTGTATCCGGATTACTCGGTGGCTGTCCAACAAGAGCGTAAAACCTTCCTTGCGGTGAAGAAGAGACTCCGAGACTTAGGAGTCAAGTACTCCATGCTTTTCCCCGCCAAACTGAGGATTGAACACTCTAACCAAACGTATTTCTTTACCATCCCTGAAGAGGCTTCGAAGTTTAGTGATGAACACATACCTGGCTGATCTAAGCAATGTTAATATGACTCGCATGTTTCATCGCCTATTAGTATACCTGGGATGCGGGATCGGACCGCCACGGCGCTCCCTCCCTTACTATGGGCACTGTTCATCATAGCCTACTACTGCGCAGGCTGCTTCTGTTGCCCCTTTACCTTTCCATATAGGTGATGTTTCGTTACCATACTGTTGCATCATAGACCGTACTGCCTGGTTCTTGTTGGACTCACGGCCCAAAGCTACCCTGGTTTCTCAGCCCACCCATTTCCGTATCAAATTCCGACACCCTGGCCCCTCTCTAACCATGACTATACCTGAGTCTTTTGGCACTGTGTCGGGGCGCATGGCCCCATCCTATTTCCCCGTGGGCCCTTGCCTATGGTTTTTGCCCCGATGTAACCTGCACACTATAAATGCTCCACCTTAACCTACTACGTAGTATAAACCTCCTTATGCTCTCCCCAGTCCGGCCGCCATCGCCCGGCTGATGAGTCCCCCAGGCGCTGATGCCTAAAAGTTTATGTTTGTTCTGGTTTTGTTCGGGTTTCGTCCCTCTGATTGGGGGAGGGATGTGGGTGGGGGGTTGGAAGGGAACGTTCTGGTTTAAAAATGTCTTGACAGCCTCCGGAGGCCCCGCAGGCACAGCACCCAAGCCATTCATATACGCAGTCAACCGACCGCATACACCTAAGGTACACACTTTTCACGACCCTGGAATCTACCTTTGTTTATTCCACTGCCACTCATATGAATATGGCTGATACTTCTCTGACCTTTATGAGCTGGAATGTCAGGGGACTAGGCAATTATAAGAAGATGCGGCAGATCCAGCTCCACGCCGAACGCCACGGGGCAAAGATTCTTTGCCTTCAGGAAACCCACACTCGCTCAGAGCAATGTGAACGATTCGCCAGACAATGGGGCCCCCAGAGATACTACACTAATTATTCCACTCAGAGTCGAGGCACCCTCATCCTAATACATAGTAGTCTAAAGTTCTCCTGTCATCAATCTCACATAGATCCACTTGGTAGATTTGTACTCATCACAGGTATATTAAAACGTCAGGAGATAATCATTCTGAACATATACGGTCCCAACGTCGACGACCCCGACTTCTACCATCACCTAGCCACTTTACTTGAGCGCTACCCCCTGATTCCTATTTTATGGGGTGGGGATTTCAATACGATATTAGATGTCACATTGGATAGGTCCGGGTCTCGCCCTCGTCAACTGTCTAGGGCGGCCTACTCTATCTTGACTTCGCTCCCCCACTTGGCACTGGTGGAAGCTTGGCGCCTAATGTATCCCGATGACCGTACTTACTCCTTTTACTCCTCAGTGCACGATTCCCACTCTAGAATAGATAGATGGCTGGTCACAGATTTACTGATTAGATGGGTTACTCGCTTGGCCATTCTCCCCAGGACACTGTCGGACCACTCACCAGTACTAATTTCGTTAAACTGGGGATCAGACGCCAACAAAACAAGACAGTGGAGGATGAGTCCTCAGGTGCTTCTCGACCAGGTTTTTGCCTCCGAGCTTGAATCCTCTATTGAAGAATATTTCGAGATTAACTTACATTCTGTCTCTATGCATGCTATGCTATGGGAAGCCTTTAAGGCACACACTAGAGGAGTCGCCATCTCTAAGAGCAGTGGCATCCTTAAGAGCATCCGTGCTGACATCGCCACCAGTGAATCGGCCCTAACTGCTTATGAATCCCAATACGCTGTAGATCACTCCCCGGCTACCTTGGCAAGTCTGGGCACTGAGCTGGACAGGTTCCGTGGCCTTGCTGAACGGCAGGTTAAGTTCCTGGACTCCCCTCGTTTGGCGAGGAAATACGGCGAGGGTGAGCACCCCGGCAGAATGTTGGCTAGGCTGCTGCGCCGCGAACTTGGTGCCCCCAACATACCGGCCATTGCTAGACCGGATGGCACACTCGCCACCTCCCCTCAAGATATCAATTCCGAGTTCCTCGCGTTCTACACTTCCCTGTACTCGGAGGTTGACACCTCCCAGATTTCTGAAATCAATTCCTACTTAGAGAACCTCCCGTTATCAGTCCTATCAGCCGAAACTAGTGCCTTCCTTGAGAGGCCCTTTACCCTAGAGGAAATCGTGGAGGCCATTGAGTCATTGGCAGCGCGGAAGGCTCCCGGCCCTGATGGGCTCCCAATGGATTTCTATAAACTATACAAAGCCCAACTAGCGCCGCACCTGCTGGCCTTGTGGGAGGAGTCATGCGACATGGACATACTTCCGCCATCTCTCCGTGAGGCATTGATTACGGTGCTCCTCAAACCTGGTAAAGCCCCTACGCAGTGTAGCTCCTACCGACCCCTCTCGTTGATTAATAGCGATATTAAAATATTTGCCAAACTACTTGCCAACCGCTTGGGACCGTATATGTCCCACATTGTTCATCCAGACCAAGCTGGTTTTGTCCCTGGCAGATCCACCTCCCTAAATTTACGGCGACTCTTTAATGTACTCAACAGAATCGACCCGGCCACACACGCAGTGGCGGCCACATTAGACATGCAAAAGGCATTTGATTCAGTCTCTTGGAAATACCTGTGGTGCGTCCTCGAGAAATGTAAATTCGGTCCCAACTTCCGCTCCTGGATAAAGCTCCTTTACACCGCCCCGTCGGCCAAGATTCGTACTGAAGACAGATGCTCTTCCCCCTTTCAGATATTTAGAGGAACACGCCAGGGATGCCCCTTTTCCCCACTCATTTTTGCTATCGCCATGGAACCCTTCGCTGACATGATTCGGCAGTCACACTCGCACAGAGGGCTGCGCACATCTGGACAGACTGACATAATCTCCCTTTATGCTGACGATACCCTGCTGTTTGTTCGATCCCCTGAAGTTAATCTCTTACCTATATTGACAGACGTGGCTCGATTTGGGGACATATCCAGTTTGACGGTCAATTGCTCCAAGTCTACATTATTCCCACTCACGGAGTCGACACAACCCCCTCCGGATCTACATGGGTTCACCTGGGCTTCCTCTAGTTTCACCTACCTAGGGGTGGTGGTCTCCCAGCACACGTCACAGCTACGTGACGACAATTATCATACCTACTTAACTACCCTCGCGACTAAAACCTCAAGCTGGACTAAGCTTCCCCTCTCGCTAGCAGGCAGCATAGGCATACTCAAAATGATTGTATTACCACAATTACTGTATCGTTTCACCAACCTGCCCCTGTGGCCTGGGGATACCTTTTTCCAAACACTACACACCATATGTAACACCTTCCTCTGGCACTCTGGGGCGTCCGGCTCAAATTGACTACACTATCTGCCCCTAAGGCGTTGGGCGGCTTTAGCGCACCCGATTTTATCAGATACTGGGTGGTGGCCCAATCGCAGTTCGCTGCATTCTGGTTCAACACCACTGATCTCCCCCCCCCATGTTCGCCTTGAGAAGCTAGCTGTCTGTGACCGAGTGATCGGGTCCCTGGTCCTCCAGCCAATCTCCCCTGCGTTAAACTCGGCGAATCCGGTGGCTTGTACATCCCCGGCGCTGACTAAACTCTGGTCCATGGTCGGCACACCCCGCCCGTTCCATGGGGATCTGCCTTTGTGGAACTTCCTCCCTGATGTTCCACACATCCCACTCTCGATGGTCGCCCGCTGGGCCTCTGCTGGCTTCCTGACTTTACGCGATGTCTTTGAACAGGGGAACTTCATGGAATGGTCTGACCCCCTCCCTACTCAGGCGCTGACCCTCGGTGTGGCTACAGTATTCTTCGCTTCGAGCACATCTCAAGTCCACTTATCCAGACTTCCCCGCCTTGCCCACCGATGAACCTATAGTTGAGGAGCTCTGCTCCTATCTCTCCTTCAGAGGTAAAGTTTCGAGGCTCTACTCCTTATTGCAGACCAGAGCGGCCCCCCACTTTACCGAGCTGAGACGCAGATGGGGGAGAGGACCTTGGTACCGAGATCACTGACGAGAGGTGGGCACGGATGTGCGCTCGGACCCACAAGGTTTCCTACAACACTAAATTTAAACTCATTCAGTTTAAAGTCCTACACAGGTACCATCATACGCCTAAGAGACTCCACCGTATGTTTCCTGCCAACCCCCCCACTTGTCCTAGGTGCGGCGCAGATCAGGCCTCTTATATGCACATGTTGTGGCTATGCCCCCATTTGTCCCAATTTTGGCTTGACATTTGCTCTACATTATCTGACATTCTAGAACACCCAATAACCCCCACACCCCACTGCACTGCCTATTCCATGACCTCCCACAGTTGCCCCGTGACGTCAGGAAATTGGCAGGCCTCTGCATGCTACTGGCAGTCCGCTGTATATTACTCTGTTGGCTCCGCCCTAGAGCGCCCACCTATACCCAATGGCTCAGATCGGTCACATGGGCTCACGATACTCAACAGCCCTGGAGTGCTATGCAGCATGCCAACTCCAGGCCGAGGGACATCTGGCCGAGATTCTGCGACTATATCTCTGCCATGACTTCACCCTCCACCTCCTCCTCCACCTCCCCTGGTGGTTCCCCCTAGATAGCATTCTGTTCCGGGGCATGTTATTACTACTCTGTATATTGCTGGTTATTGATATGCTATATTCACGCAATGCGTATTGTTTATTTCTCGTACTGTTTGTAAATTGCGCTGGTGCCTTGTGGCATCCTCTGGTTTTTTGTTGAGCTGTCAAGTCAATAAAAAAGAGTTTAAAAAAAAAAAAAAGAAAAGGCATTTGATCGAGTGGACTGAGCCTTTATGTTAAAGGTAGTACAGTGAATGGGGGTAGGGCCACACACTAGAAAGATGGTAGAAGCAAATTACAGATTCCTTGAAGCCCTAGTAAACGTGAATGGAGACCCGACAAAGGCTTTTTCGATAAATAGGTGAAGCAAACAGGGATGTCCCTTATCACGCCTGTTTTTCGCAAAATACTCACTGAGCCATTTGGTCAAAGGATTAAGGTAAATCAAGTCCTACAAGGGGTTGAATGGGATAGTGCGCAACACAAAATCTTTATTTTCTGGCAACGTTACAGATCCAGTAGAATCATTAAAGGGGATAATGCAAGAAATTAGACAATTTGGAAGGGTGTCGAGCTTTAAGATACAAACCTCCAAATCAGAGATGTTGAATATATCAAGGCGGACAGAGGAAACACTACAAATAAAGAAAGGTTCACCATTTCATTTGGTGAAGAGGACAAATACCTAGGAATAGCTCTACCCTCTGTCTATGGCGGATATACAAGGCAAACTACCCAGCGTTGGTTGATCAAAATTAGAAAAAACATAATTATGTGGAGGGTCTGTACACGTAATGGCTAGGAAGAGTAGCAAAACTAAAAATGAACATCCTCCTTCAAGCCCACCTCATTCCAATAGCCAGTGCTATGCTCACAGCAAAAAAATCCAAGCAGATATTTTGGGTTTCATCAGTAGGGGAAAAGCCCATAATCAATAGGCAGATTCTATTTCTACCCAAACAAGCACGAGGAGTGGGATGCACACATATCACAAAATACTTTCTAGCACCACAGATGAGGGCACTAGCCGAGCAGTGTAGGATGGATTTGGAAAAGCACTGGTAACAATGGAACAGGAAGTTGTTGGTGAGAACCTATGGAAACAAACCTGAATGCGAAGAGTAAATAGGCCCAAGGAGCATGGGGGAGATCCAATTACGAAATGCACATTGGAAACGATAAACAAACAGGGTTTTTATCCTGTCCATCTCCATTAACACCTCTTTTCCAGAATTCGTATTTCCAGCTGGGGATTGAACATAAGAGATTCAGCACATGGATCAATGGGGTAGCATCGAGGTTGGGGACTTGTTCAAAGGGAAGAATATGAAATTATTTGTGGAGTGCAGACAAGACTTGGACCTCGGGAAGACAGACTCATTTTCATATTATCAGATAAGACACTGGACATCAGAGGACATACAAAAGAGTGGACAAGAAAACTAACGACATGGGCATCTCTTACAAACTTTCATACTACAAATAGGTGCCTGATATCAACCATTTATAAACTAAACTAATCAATGAAGAGGAACAAAACAAGACATGATACAAAAGAAAATGGGAAAGGGACAGAGGCAGAAACTTCCAAGAGGAAGAGTGGGGAAAAGAGGTCTAGAAACTAGAGGTCTGTAGAGGATACACAAGAGTGTCCAGAACCAAGAGCTTCAATATAAATTAATTTGTAGCTGGCGCTACACACCTACAAAATTACACACAATGCTACAGCAATGATCGTCTCATTGCTGGAGTGAGTGTGGAAAGGAGGGGACAACATTGCACACATGGTGGGGATTCCTGCAACATAATAGCTTCTGGAAAGAGGTGAAATAAAAAAAGTGAGATTTTAAGCCTCGCGATCCCAGAATACCTGACATTAGTGCTGCTAGGTATACCACGAGAGGCAGGGGAGGGAGTGGAACTACAGCGTGGGCCCCTGCCTTTTATGGGTAATGGCCAAAATGTGTATATTAAATGAAATGGAGAGCAATATCCATACCTCGACAGAACACATTGTCTTAAGGTGGTTACAAAATAATAGAAACACAAAATATAATGATTGTAAATTGAATAGTACAAGTAGAGGTGTTAATGTGCAACAATGAACAGTAATCTACTCTAGATGCAAATCTACTTCAGGTAAATGTGCAATGGCTTTTAAATATACTTGGTGCTTGCAAGGAATGTAAGTGGCATATGGAGCATCCTTAAGCACACAAGACCATTAAAACTTGTCAAAACATGTAGGATTTAAAAAACATATTTTCCTGTGTTTTTAGGGTTAGTCCTGAAGAAATATTTGGGAAACATGGTGGTCAATGGTGCATTTGTAAGCATATTATGTCATTAACATAGATTACAAGTTGGAGCATTCAATAACACTGATTGTAACGAAGTTAAGCAATTTATTCCATCATGCCCAACTTGGCAAGCATCTTGCGTATTTGCCCATAATGGGCAAGGTATGAAACAACGGCAATTTTTCCACTAGGGCATTACAATTAGTATGGAATGTTTCTGGCAAATATGCATGATGGTGTTAAACACAAACCTTGCATGTCAAAATTAGACATATGCAAATGGTGCAATGATGGAAAATGCGTGCACCTTTCTTTCCAGTTATCCACTAGCTAGCTTAGCACAGGAAGAGAAGGTGACACTTACTTATCAGGACACAAGCTTCGGCATGTGGGTCACTATGGAACGTGCCAAACAAATAATGTGAATGGTGGATGCAAACACAAATGTTGCATTCATTTAAAATAGTTGCCCATTGCGCACTTGCTACATTTCTGCGATCATTACTGCTTCTCCCTGCGGCAGTGCAGGCATTGCTTCGGTTGTAAATAACTAAGCGCCCACACCCAAATATTTTCGCGCATGCCCCTGCGCCACATCAGCGTGCAGCTCGCCAACAATTGCTGCCTCCACCCGCTGCTGCTCCCACAGTGTCAACATATGTGGGGTTGTAGCTGCAACTCCCACTAGCTCATTAGGGTGATATGTGCATCAACCAATGCCAGATAGGTTATTTTGATTGGTATTTGTAAAAGAGGACATCATAGCATAGTAGTTGTGTCTCGAAAATAGTAATCCAAATGTTTAACTGCTTCTTTAAACATAGACTCCGTGTTATCAATTTCCTCTGATTTATTTATTTATTTATTTAAATTTATATAGCGCGCAAGCAGCCCATGGGCATTGAGGCGCTGTTACTTGCCAGAGCTTAGTTACAGGAATAGTGGCATTCAGTGGTACATTATGAATTCTACAAGGCATAAAACTGATATTTTGGTTGGTTCAGTTAGTCATTACAATACAGTTTATGCAGTAGGAACATATGCATATGATATGGATGCCACTGATTCTATAGATGGCAAGTGGAGCACTTTGACTGGTGATCCACAAAGAATAGATACAAGTTTTTTTCAGCAGACAAAATTATAACTGAGCAGCTCAGCAAACAATTCTTCTACAGGTCGGCACTAAGCAAATGCATTCCTCTTGGGCAGTGGCCATTTCCCTAGTGAGACCACCCTGGTGGTGCTGTTGGGTGCCCTGTTAAACTCTCTGTTCATGGTAACTCTCTGCCCCATTAATTGTGCTAACGACTTTGTATCACTGATCGCAACCATTTGCCAATGTGTGTTTAGGACTCAGTGAGTTGACCGCTTAGCAGGTCCCTGGGTATTTGTTCACCCCATGTTGGCTGCATCTCAGAAGGGAAGGGGATGGGATGTGCCCAGCTTAACAAGGCCATGCAATTGCCTGCTGAGTGCCCCGGCATGCAGAGGTGCAGCAAAGTCAGCATGATACCGACAATGGCATGTATACATGTAGCGTCACCTCCTACTGTGGTGGTTGCCCACACCATATGTCTGAACCACCCACCCTGTTGTGCCAGTACTGCCAGTGATTACAGCAGCAGAGCATCACCAACGTAATTTAGGCTTATTAGAGCAGTGTAATGGCATGAACAGCACAAGGGCCTATATCTATTACCTACTGGCTAATTGTTATTTGTTAATTCCAGATAACTAGCAGAGCAGCACCGGAGTGGCTCACAGTGTTGTTGCTTGCTGTTTGTTTAAGTCTGACTGACAGTTTAAAAATAAAATTGCTAAAGAACAAATTACTTATCTCTAGATAATGTTCTTTCTGATGGATGTTCCTCTCACTGGTACCTCATCTATGATATCCCAATCCCAGCGCAGTTGTTCTCCAGAAACATTTCCACCGTCAGTGGCGCAGCACACCGGCTCTGTCCAACGCCTCTTACGTGCCCTGCATGCCTATGACGTTGGGGCGAGTATATATTGCAATGCCACGCCCTGTGACCTTATTTCCACCCATTTTCCCTAGACTCGGAAGCTGAGGGACCGCAGAACCGATGGTGTACTAACTTCCCACAAGAGGGGCAGGTATAGAAGCCAATGAAGAATCAGTGGGAGGAGCCTACATCAGAAAAAACATTACAGTGAAGTAAGTAATTTGTTCTTCTAATGGACTCCTTCCTCCCACTGCTTCATCTATGATAGACTCCCAAAGCAGTACATAACCGTGAGGAGAGAGGAAGCAAGGACACCACCTAAACCAGAAAACTCTGGAGGACTTCCCTGCCAAACCCCTGAATCCTGGCTTGCAAGGGAATCCAAGCAATAATGCTTAGCAACCGTGTTCAATCGTTCCTCTCCCTTGGAATGGTGAGGCGGAGGAAAAAACACAGGAAGACCTATCTTCTGAGAGAGAAATAAATCTGAGCCCACCTTTGGCAGAAAGGAGGGCCTCACTCTCAACGTTACCTTCTCTTTAGAAAAAAACAAATAGGGAGGTAAAACAGACAATGCCTGGAGCTCACCCATCTCGCGGAAGTGATGGCAACCAGGAAAATCACCTTCAGGATGAGTAATCTAATGGAACAGGAATGGGGGTCTCAAACGTAGTGTCCATAAGAAATGTCAGAACCAAATACAAATCTCACACCAGGACCACAAACTAGCGGGCAGGAAACTGGTTACACGAACCTGCAATAACTGGATTGCATAGAGGGCCTCCGAGGTGAAGGACGCACACTGAGGAGGTTATCCGACAACTCACAAACCTTGTATATGTGAGAAACCTAAAGGTGTCTCACCCGCTAGTCCCCGGGGATCTGCCATCCAGGTGGCCAGGACACGGCCATCTCTATTAGATCCAGTTCCTGGGGGTGGATCAGTGCGGGAGCATCACCAGGATGGGTGGTCTTCGGGGAGTGGAAGTGGGACACCGAAGGGTGAGACGTGGTATCCCCTTCCTTATGACACCTTTTCCCTATCCTGCCCAGTAGGATACTTAGAAACCCTATCACCCACCCCTCTTTTCCAACACAAACACTTTCTCACAGTGTGAACGACAACGGCTGTTTACCTGACATGTCCCAACAAAAGAGTCAGGCAATTACCGACAACTAGACACACCTGACTACCCTTTCCCTTCCCATAGGGATAAAAGGTGGAGCACAAGAGCACACTCAGAGCGTGGCTGAACACACGAGGAAGCAGCCATTCCAGGACGGCAGTTCAAACGGTGGAGAAAGACGGTGAGATCTGAAAGGACATGCTGGAGGCAGCGGCCCATACCCTTTTCAACCCAGACACGCAAAGCCTCTGATGAAAGAAACATAAAACCTGGAATCGCAGCAAGCAAATGGTGTAACGGATGTCAGCGGTACATGGCACTCGCCCATACTGATAGCCAGGGCATGGAGACGTGATTGCCATGGTGGTACCGTCCTTGATTCCAGTGGAAAAGGAACCACCAATGAGTTCAGCACAGCCGGTGAGACGGAAGAACCTGATAGTCGACCGGACTGTGTTAGGCTCAAGTTTGCAGTGGCAACATTAAGAAAATAAATAGACAAGAGGTCTTTCGTGAACAAACTTGGCACTAGAGATAGAGTGGTCCGGCACCACATGGATGCTCAGTCGAAGGTCTCTGGCTGGTACCCCTCTCCTGAAGAAAGAGATTGTGTGGAACATTGTAAGTAAAGAAACTACAAGTACCCAAGAGGCCATAAAGAAGGCCGGTATAAGGTGTTAAGGTGGTCCATACAAGGGTCAAGCCAAATCCTTTGGACAATAGAAAAGCCTTGACACATTGCAGAGGTTTTTGTATATTGCGAAACAGCGTTTGCGTCCGGATGGGAGGAACGCTGTGTGCACTGTGATGGTATAAAGCCGCGCTTGCCGTAGGCTAACAGAGTGACCCAGCAAGACAAGATCGCCCTTAGGCAGTCTCCGTTTCAATTGGCTCTGGTCGGTCTGAGCACGACTGAGGGAGGTTGATGACTGAAAGAAGTATTGGAGCCCGGCTGAGGGGGATACAAGGGTCAAGGGTAATCACCCAATCTAAAGGTTAACAGAAGTTAACCCAATGTTGTTTGGGTGTATCAGGCCCTCTGAAGCATGAGAAGAGACTTGGGCACAGAAGGCCCTGATAATGAGAAAAGGAACAGTAAGCTTGTGCTGGAGAAGCACAGGAGTGTGCTGTGCTCGAGAGTCTCCCCTTATACCATACTAAAAGCGTGGGGAAGGGAGACCCCACCCATAACATCCTGACTTATTTTGTGAACACTTCTTTCTTTCTTGCAAACATTATCCCACACTGTTTTGTAACGTAGCGGCACGGATTGGCAATATATTCTTTTTAGTATAAGCGCTTTTTATTTGACTAGAATCAACTAGGACTGTATTATTATTATTTGATGGCCGTAGCTTGCTCCCATCTTAGATTTAGTTCTAGAATAGGTGTTTACCTCACCCATTTTACAATTTAATCAACACCCTTGAACTGTGATCACATGTGTCTGTCTTACTTTGATGCCAAGCCTTCCTTACATATGGTGTCAACAGTGGGATGTGACTCAATTTAAACTAATTGGGGATCCCTAAAATTTTAAAAAAACTCAGACATAGAGCTTCTAGCCCCTCTGTTGCCACGAAAGAATCAATAGGTTTCAATATCTGTAGCAGTAGGGAGGCTGTTATCCCCCCTTGGAAGAGAGGAATAATTACTACAGATTTTGTTTTGATACCCCCACCGGGGTGTTACATAAGGTTGGCCCCAAAATCTGGCCTAGCGTGGAAGTTTGGTATAGAAGTCGTAGCAGGCGTCATCGATCCTGACTTCTGGGAGACGTAAAGGTTCTCTTACAGAATCCTGGTGAAATCCCCTTTGAAGTACGTCGTGAGGATCAAATTGCTCAAGGATTTTTGGAAAGGGCTCTATTTCCCTAGTATAAAGTGAACCCAATGAAACAGAAAGTGGCACCTTAGGTCTTGAGAAAGCTGATAAACCGATTAACCTCGAAGAAAGGAAAGGAGAAGAGCCTACTATATATCCTGACCTTGCCTGCGCCCAGCTAAGTGATCCAGCTCTCGCTGAAGCTTTTTTATAGGCTATTCCGGAAAGAGAAGGTATAGAGATAGGAAACCCCTTTTTCTTCTTAAAGCAGGGGTTGTTATATAGAACAGAAACATCTATCTACAGAAGGCTTAGTGAAGACGCAGCTAGTAATCCGCAAGACCCACTGCAAGGTTGTACTGGAGATTGCGCACTCCCATCTTACCAGGGGCACTTCAGACAATCCAAAACTCGAGCACATGTAAGTGGGAAATTTTATTGGCCGGGTATCCACGCCGACATCAAAACCTTTGTTCAGATGTGTGACATTTGTCAAAAAACCAGCATGCACATTCCACTACCTGCCCCTCTGAATCCCTTACCAATCATAGAAGTCCCTTTCTCAAGAATCGGGATGGACATCATTGGACCTTTAGAAACATCCCGATTAGGTAACAAATATGTCCTTCTGATTCTTGACTATGCAACCAGATACCCCAAAGCCTTCCCCAACAAATCCTTAAACAACTCTTACCATATTTTTCAAGGGTCGCTTTTCCCAGAGAAATACTAACCGATCAAGGTTCGAATTTTATGAACAAGCTTATGGCAGAAGTAAAAGAGCTGCTCCATATTACCATTTTACGAACCTCTATTTACCATCCCCAAACCGATGGCGTGGTGGAAAGATTCAATAAAACTCTGAAGTGAATCCTACGGAAATTGGTAGATAAGGACGGGAAAGACTGGGATCGAATGATCCCATGGGCCCTCTGCAATAAGGAAAACCTCTTAGGCCTCTACAGGATTCTCTCCTTTCGAACTATTTTATGGTAGAGAACCTAGAGATGTCCTGGACATGCTCTGGCAAACCTGGGAAGAACGTGAAGAGGCACCCATTCCCATCTCGCAAAAAGCTACTAGAATGTGAGAACATGTGAAACTTGTTCACTATCTAGTCTGCACTCATATGGAAAAAGCCCAGAGTAAGCAAAAATCCACTTATGACAGGAAGGTGAGCTTAAGATCGTTTTCTATAGGACAGAAAGTGCTGGTCCTCTTACCCAACTCAGAAAACAAGCTAGTCTCTAAGTGGCATAGGCCCTATGAAATAGTAAAACAAATGGGAGCCTGTACTTATAAAGTAGCCCAACCGGACTAGAAGGTCCATTTGTATCACATAAATCTCTTAACAGAGTGGAAAGAGAACCCGTCAGCCACCCATGCCAAAGAACTATGCTATTTGGTTCCCGAAGAAATAGACAGCTTTGAATGAATTCCTCTAGAGATATCTCTTCAACAACAAGAATATCTAAAAGATGTAAGTACCTAATTTCCCAATGTATTTCCAGAAAAACTAAGAAGAGTAAAAGGCACCTACCACTATATTAGAACACCTAAGGGAAAACTGGTTCATTTAAAACCCTATCCACTCCCGGAAGCGTGCAAGCAGATAGTGATTGAGAAGGTAAGTAAAATGTTGAAAGCCAATATTATCACGCCTTATTCGAGCCCATGGTCCTCCCCTATCGTGTTGGTCACTAAACCTGACTACTGTTCCCAGAGATTTTGTATAGACTTCCGTCAAATTAATGCAATGTCTGACTACAATGCCTACCCCATGCCACGCATCCATGACCTAATTGATAAACTCGGAGCAGCCACCTTTCTATCCACCTTAGACTTAACAAAAGGGTACTGGCAAGTCCCAGTATATGTGCCAGATAAATAGAAAACCACTTTGTCAATGCCCCTCGGACTGTTTCAATTCAAAGTCCTCTCTTTCGGCTTACACAGCGCTCCAGCCACTTTCCAACACCTCATGGATAAGATCTTGTGACCCTATTCTGATTTGTCTGGAGCTTATATTGACGATATCGTCATATAGTCAAACCTGGGAGGACCATTTCTTCCATCTTTATACTACTATGAAAGTCCTCAGAGAGGCCGGCCTAACTTCTAATCCATCTAAATCCAGACTAGCCCAATCAGCCGTGAAATTACGCAGCTTCTTTGTAGGGAATGGGAACGTAAAGCCTCAACATTAGAAAGTGAAAGCCGTTTTAGATACACCAACACCCAAAACTAAGAGAGATTTTAGAGCCTTTCTAGGGTTAATAGGATATTACCATAGGTTTATCCCAAATTTTTCGGCAAAAGCAGCTATGCTGACTGATAAACTCAAGAACGCGGAACACCAGAAACTGCATTGGACGGGCGTGGATGATATACGTTATAACAACTTGAAGCAAACCCTGTGCCAGAACCCAATTCTAAAGGAAGTAGACTTCTCTAAGGAGTTCATACTGCAAACATATGCCTCCTTTACAGGATTAAGAGTAGTCCTGTCTCAAGTTTGCATTGGATTAGAACAGCCTATCTTGTTTATAAGTCACAAGCTTTTCCCATGTCAAAATAATACTCTGTGTTAGAACTAGAGGCCTTGGTTATCAAGTGGGCCAATATCCATCTCAGATACTACCTCTTTGGAAGGAAGTTCACACTCGTCACAGACCATTTTCCCCTAGTTTGGATTAGCCAACGCAAAGACTCCAACCCTCCCATCCTGCAATGTTTCTAGACCAGCAGCCCTACTGTTTCACTGTGAAACACCAAAAAGTTAAGGACCAGTGCAATGCAGACTTCCTTTCCCGGTTCCCCTGTGAAACAGATGCGGCTACATCACATGGAGGAAGGGTATGTGAGAAACTTAAAGGTGTCTCACCCGCTAGTCCCCGGGAATCTGTCATCCGTGTGGCCAGGACACGGCCATTGCTATTGTATCCAGTACCTGGGGGTGGAGCAGTGTGGAAGGATCACCTGGATGTGGGGTCTTCGGGGAGTGGAAGTGGGATACCGAAAGGTGAGACGCGGTATCCCCTTCCTTATGACACCTTTTCCCCATCCTGTCCAGTAGGATACTTAGACACTCTACCCTACACCCCTTTTCCAACACAAACACTTTCTTTCAGTGTGAACGACAACGGACTAATACTCGAGCCGTTTACCTGACATGTCCCATCACAAGGGTCAGGCAAAGTCAGGCAATTACTGACAACTACACACACCTGACTACCCTTTCCCTTCCCCATAGGGATAAAAGTCAGAGCACAAGAGTACACTCCGAGCAAGCCCGAACGCATGAGGAAGCAGTCATATCAGGACGGCAGTTCAAATGGAGGAGAAAGGCAGCGAGACCTGAAAGGACGTCCAGCAGGGAGTTGTCCTTACCCTTTTCAACTCAGACCCACGAAGCCTCCGATGAAAGCAACATAAGACCGGGAATTGCAGCTGGAAAATTGTGTAAGATGTCAGTGGTACATGGCACCTACCCGTACGGATAACCAGGGCGGGGAGATGTGGTTGCCATCGTGGTACTGTTCTTGACTCCAGCGGCAAAGGAACAGCCAACGAGTTCAGCAGAGCCGATGAGTCGGAAGAACCGTATAGTCGACGGACTGTGTTAGGCTCAAGGTTGCAGTGGCAACATTAAGAAGATAAATAAACAAGAGGTCTTTTGTGAACAAACTTGGTACCAGAGATAGAGTAGTCCGGCGCAACGTGGGTACTCAATCGAAGGTCTCTGGCTGGTACCCGTCTCCTGAAGAAAGAGATTGTCTTGAACATTGTAAGTAAAGAAACTACAAGTACCAAGACGCCATAGGGATGGCTGGTATAAGGTGTTAAGGTGGTCATACAAGGGGCAAGCTAAATCCCTTGTACAATAGAAAGTCCTTGACACATTGCAGAGGTTTTTTGATATTGTGAAATAGGCGTTGGCACCCGGCTGAAGGGAATGCTGCGTGAACTGTGATGGTATGAAGCCTGCGCTTGCTGTAGGCTAACGGAGTGACCCAGCAAGACAAGATCGCCCTTTGCAAGTCTCCGTTTACATTGGCAAGTGCTGGTCGGTCTGAGGCTGACAACTGAGAGAAGGATCGGAGCACGGCTGAGGGGGTTCCATGGGTGAAGGGTAATCATCCGACGTAAAGGTTATTGGAAGGAACTTTTATTTTGTTCTTTTGGCGTATCAGGCCCTCTGAAGCAAGAGACTTTTCATGAGATGAGACTTGGGCACAGAAGGCCCTGATACTGAGAAAAGTAACTGTAAACTTGTGCTAGAGAAGCCCAGTAGTGTGCAGTGCTCGAGAATCCTGCATTATCCTGTACTAAAAACTGCGGAAGGGAGACCCCGGCCACAATATCCTGACTTATCATTTTGTGAACACTTTTTTCTTTTCTGGTGAACATTGTCCCACACTCTTTTGTAACTTAGCAGTAAGGATTGGCAATAGTTGTCTTTTAGTCTAGGCCTTTTTTTTGCCTAGATTCCACTAGGACTGTATTATTATTTGATGGTCGTAGCTTGCTCCCATCTTAGATTTAGGTCTAGATTAGGCGTTTATCTCACCCATTTTACAGTTTAATAAACACCCTTGAACTGTGATCACTTGTGTCTGTCTTACTTTGATGCCTTCCTTACATATCTCAGCCTCTCACTAGCTAAGCATGAAGGTTCAGGCTGCTGAGGTTAGGGGGGAGGTCCCGCCCCTCTGTCAGGAGAGCATGTCATCTCTCCACGGATGGCACCAGGGCAGGCCGATGGACATGTTTAGGAACTCGGGATACTACATTCTCCGGGCCCAGTCTGGGGCCATCCGGATCATCGTGGTTCAAACAGGCGCAATAGCCCGAGTACCAGCAGAATGGCGGGGGATCAGCAGGAATGCATAAAGGAGGCTAAAGTC
The DNA here is from genome assembly GCF_040938575.1 of Ambystoma mexicanum. Lineage (NCBI taxonomy): Eukaryota > Metazoa > Chordata > Amphibia > Caudata > Ambystomatidae > Ambystoma > Ambystoma mexicanum. The sequence continues at coordinate 668,205,525 of NC_090935.1, read as the reverse complement.
CAACCAAACATCAATGCGTTCCCCAGAGCTCCCCAATGAGGAAATTCCCTTGAGCAGAACAACTTTCACTTCCTGTTGCCAGTGAAATCAAAGAGATCCCCTTGAGGAGTTCCCCAAAAGGAGATATCCTCTAGGACTTTTTGACAGAAATCCCACTCCGGAATCAGTCTGCTCAAGTTATCCGTTGTGACATTCTCTTGTCTGGGCAGATGAGCTGTCGTCAGAGAGACACTGTTCTAGAAGTAGGCCTCCTGAAGGTCTAGGGGAAACCAACCAGTCGTGCAGATCGAGGGCTTGTAGAATCTGGGTGAGAGTAACCATCTTGGACTTGTCCTTCGCAAGCCCCTCTCATTCTTCCGCACCAGAAAATAGGTGGAGAACCACCCCTTCCCTCATTCTGAGCGGAGAACTAGTTTGATAGCACTTTTCCATGGTCCGAGGCGCTGAAGGAATGCAAGGCAATATCCCGGCCGAAGGACTAGTAAAGTCCAAGTGTCGGATGTGGTCTTTGAACATTCTGAACAGAGAAAGCCCCCAGCACTAACAACGAATGGCAAACCTGTCACTGAGGTTTAACACCCTAGGGTGCAGCCGAGGCAGCAGCTGTTGCAATGCCCCCTCACTGGGCACCCCTTCCTCTCCATCTTGGGAAACGTCTGTCATGTCCTTCTCACAAGGCAGACGGACCATGTCCTCTCGTGGTGAAGAGGGGATGAAAACCCCAGCACAAGATGTCTGTACGGAAGGCTGTTGCACTGCTAGCCCAAAGACTTAGCAGCTTGGACAACTGAACCTTCTGGGGGGCGTCTTCAGTCTTAGCTCCAAAAAGGTTATGGCCATCAAGAGGCATATCCAGCAGTCTGGACTCGATGTCAGCCGCAAAGCCTGATGTCCTTAGCCACGATTCGCGCATGACCACAGTGCTATTGGCCATGGCTTTCTTACACAGTCCGCCGTGTCTAGTAATGCCAGTAGCCAGTGGCGTATTTAGGCTTTCCTGCTGCCTTAGGCCCAACAAAGTGTTTGCGCCCCCAAGGTTACCCTGCCCCTTAACAAGACTGCACCTCATTAACCCCTGCTTTTGAGAGGAAGTATCAGCTAGTCAGCCAAGCCGCTCTCGAGCTAAGTCTGTGCTTTAAACAGTTATAATAAAGAAATAAAAGTGCACACCCAACAATTGATTGAATTACCACATGGGTTAAA